>NC_136287.1:1550166-1887666 GCF_964198595.1 Lampetra fluviatilis | reverse complement strand
GTGGCAGTAGCAATAGCGTCATCGCCACCACCACCAGCTGTGTAGCAACACAAACGTCATTCGCAACATCGACATGAGCAGCAGCAGTAGAATCAGCTGTTGTGGCAATGTCAGCTGCCAGGTGAAGGTTGCCAAGGAGGACTCCGGCCAACGGGAAGATTGTCGGGTTGGCAAGGGCTCTTCTAAGGGGTTCGTAACACGAGGGGCATCGTCATGATCAGTATCATCTTGGTCATCATCTTCATCATCAACTTCATTATCATCCTCATCACCATCTTCATAATCAACTTCATTATCAACTTCATCATCATCATCATCATCTCCAACTAGTAAGGGTTCCGATCAACGAGTCAATTAAATTACTCGACACTCTGGTAACAAACAAAGGTTTAGCCAAAGATATCCCAAGACTTGCTGAACACTGCCTAAATAACACCTACTTCTCGTGGCAAGGTGACTTCTATAAACAAAAGGAAGGAGCAGCAATGGCCTCTCCTCTGTCTCATGTGAAAGCGAATTTGTACATGGAAGATTTAGAAACAAACGCAATAGCTTCAAGCACACTAAAACCATCTGCTTGGTTTAGATATGTGGATGACACATTGGTGTCTCACCTCGCAAAACCCATCAATTCAGTTCACCATGGAAGTGGAAGCTGACAGACCTCTACCATTTCTGGATATTCTGCTCGGACGGGGTAGAAATGGTAAAATGACACACAGTGTTTACCGAAAGAAAACGCATACTGACGCCGATTTGAATGCAGAGTCACACCATCACTCCGCACAGAAATCTGCTCTTATCAAGACGCTCATTCATCGAGCTAAGAAAGCGTCAGATGGTGACAGTCTGAGAAGTGAAATTCAACATGTTAAAGCGCTGCAAATGAACGGTTACAATGATGCATAAATCAACAGAGCATTGAATGCCAAAACCAAATCAAATAACACGAGCATTGAAACTGCCCAAGTAATTAAAACGATCAAAATACCGTACACATTCTGGGAGTAATTGATAAACTAACCAGACGTTTGGAAAAACAAAATATCCGAGTCAGATTTGGCACGGTACATAAAATACAGAAATTAATATCTGGTACGAAATATGTATTACCGAAGCTATCAACAGAAGGTGCGTACAGGATGAACTGCACGTGTGGTAAATGTTATGTTGGGCAAACAGGACGAATGATTAGCACGAGACTAAAAGAACATCAGAGAAATATAAAATTCCTCCAAATACAACTGTCAGCAGTAGCAGAACATGCGTGCCAACAAGGACACTCAATTGATTTTGATAATGTTAAAGTTCTGTGCAAAACTAGCTACTACTGGCCAAGGCTAATTAGATAATCTATTGAAATTGAAATAAATAAAAAATAACTTTAACCGTTTGGATAGCTAGCGCCTTAGTGCTGCGTGGAAGCGAATAATCAAATAAAACATTATTTAAATGCATGCCTATGAAGGGCAGTGTACTTCAATAGGGATTAACGTTGGTACGGTAATTTAATATACACAATAGACAGGAAGGACAAGTTGAAAGGGCTCGCATAATGCATCATGTACGTTGCCTCTGTAACCCCCCCCCCACGTGGCGCAAGAGCGCAGTAGCGTGGTCACCACACCTACCACTCTATATAAGGAACGAAACAGGTGGACTTCTCCACAAATCTGGCTGTCGCCTGATGAAGCTAGTGGTACTTACTGGCGAAACGTCGTACTCAGATTGTAAATGTTGTGGCTTGGCTCTCCAACACACCGGTGTGCTGTACTAGTGACGAATTGGCCACGTTCTGTTTACGTGACAACCCTTACTAGTTGGCTGTGTCGGGTGGTGGCGGGTTTTAACGACACATTTATATATTTGCACGATCTAACCCCAAAAAATCTCTATTAGGGATCATCATCTTCATGATCATCTTCAACATCATCTTCATCATCATCTTCATTATCATCTTCAACATTATCTTCATTACATCATGTGACCTCCTTTGCCAGTACCAAAATATGAGAATAGGTGTGGACCAATCAATTTCAAAGACAATGCATATATTATCAGAGTATGTTTTTTTGTTTGAATTCTGACCACAAACATTGTGGTTAATGCAGACATGATTCCTTGTAAAAGGTTTCAGTTTGGTGTTTTAATATCTTAACACAGCTGTTTTGTTGCCAGGAAACAGGGGAAAAACCTCTTCTCATTATCTTCATTATCGTCTTCATGATCATCAACTTCATCATCATCTTCATCATCATCAGCTAAACCAGAGCCCGGCAACCAAGATAACAAGTACATTGATTTTTGGTTCGAATTCGGTTAAACAAAAACTAACCCCCTCAATTGGCCGCTTGGGCACAAGCGCTTCCACGTCCATCGCCCACCCTTTTGGCCTCGCCCCCCCTCCCTCCCGATACGTTCCTTTCATTGGCTACCATAGTCTGATGAGCTCCCCCCTCCCTCTCCCTCCCCCCTCAACTCGCTTTTAAGGGATTACATCTTGAATCATTGCCTCACTTGATACAGCTAATCTGGCTGTGACGGTCCCACCTGATGACGGAGACTTGTGTTGCCTCCGAAACGTCGTGATTTTTGTTTTTATTTTATTTTACTTTCTACGTGACTTTACCGAAAAAAACCTAAGAAGATGACTTCAAGAGCCGCAATGCCACGTGAAGCCGAGACGGCGGCGTCCTTAATAAGCGACGTCGCGCAGTGGTCCGTCCGTCAAAGACCCGCCGCATGCGGCTCCGGATCGGCAGGTCGCCTGCCGACCTCTGCGCTCAAACTTTGAAGTCTCCACGCTCACAGTGGCGGCGCGCGAGTTGGCCGTGGATCCCCGTGTTTAGAACAAATCAAAACTTTCAGATTCTTTGGGTCTTTCGGTAAAAGTCACGTAGATCGAGAATAGGTTCCCCCCCCCGCCCATTTTTTCTGGCAACTAAACAGCTGTTTTAAGATGTTAAAACACCAAACTGAAACCTTTTACAAGGAATCATGTCTGCATTCACCACGATACTTGTGGTCAGAATGCAAACACAACGTACTCTGATAGTATATGCATTGTCCTTAAAACTGATTGGTCCACACCAGAGACAGCTTTCTTTTGAGCTTAGTCTCAAACGGTGTTAGACCAGAGGACACCAAAAGGCGTTCAGCACAAAGACAACGCACTATCAGAGTAATGAGAGCTCGGGGTGAGCAGCTACATATTGGGACCTCCTTTGCCAGTACCAAATATGAGAAGAGGTTTTACCCTTTTTTCTGGCAACAAAACAGCTGTCAAGATGTTCAAACACCAAACTGAAACCGTTTTCAACCTATCCACGTGACTTTTACTGAAAGACCCAAATAATATCAACTCCTGCAGTCACGAAAGCTTATAGTCAAGATTAAAATCACACTTTAGTGATGTCGCTGCCGCTGCTGCTGCTGCGTTGGCAGTGGTGCACAAACAACAACAACCACAACAACCAACAACAACAACCAACAGCAACTCCACGCAAACTCGTGAATTTCAACACCGTGCGTCTGTGTGTGTGGCCTTAAGATACAAAAATAAACACATCTCAGACTCTGCGTTCATCCTGGAGGAATCCGATGAGCTGTGAAGGTCACCACACGCCATGGCCGTTCAAGCCGCCACCCCAAACGGGCTTTGCCCCGCTGTTCTACCCGCCCCGGGACTCTCTGGGACCCATGACTCGGCGCAACCGGCTCCGTGACTCCGCCGTGGCTCACGCGGCTGATGGGGCCACCCCCGTGGCTTGGAGCGGGAGGGAAGCGAGGGGATGGGCGGGGTAGTAGGGGCAATTCATCCGTGGGGTATTCAGATCTCTCCGCCCCCACTCCAACCCCGCCCCCCTAGATTTTCCACTGCCCCACTCCACCCATCCACCCAGAGCCACACCACCCCCCACGTTTAACTCCTTTTCGTCCTCTGCGCGTGTCGCTGTCTCGGGAG
Organism: Lampetra fluviatilis; assembly: GCF_964198595.1. Lineage (NCBI taxonomy): Eukaryota > Metazoa > Chordata > Hyperoartia > Petromyzontiformes > Petromyzontidae > Lampetra > Lampetra fluviatilis. The sequence continues at coordinate 1,883,702 of NC_136287.1, read as the reverse complement.
TTCTGTTTACAGTGGAGGGAGCGGTGGCGCAGCGGTTAGCGGCGCTGCTCGACAGCGCGACGCCTTTGAGGACCCCGAGATTGAGTCCCCGCTCACGGCCAATAACATCGGTGGCAGCGGTCATCTGAGCCGGTATCATGGCCTCCCGCTAGGTCGACTCAGCCTCAAACAAGTACCCGGTGTGGTGTGAAAAAATATGAGCAGTGGGGATACAAAGGCGGTCGTGCGTCGTGTTGGCCATGCCACCTCTTTATGCGCCGTACCGGCCTTTATAGGTGTTACTCGCCAAGAGCACTTGCCCCAACAGTCTGTTGAAGACTATACGGGGGAGTTTTGTCTTTGTATTTAGTGATGCCATGGTCAATCCACCGCTGGATGAAGACCTCCCCAAGCCGTAAGCTGCCTCGCACGATGCTGCGATGATGTAAGAACCCGCCCGACGTGCACGATCTCGTGTCGGGGGGAGGGGGGAGCGGTGGCGCAATGGTTAGCGCACTGCACTACGAAACCAGCCAACCTGGGTTTAGTTTTGACTGAAAACTTTCGTGTCTGCAGGAATTCATATTCGTGGTTCTGTCGGTAAAGTCACGGAGATAGAAAATAAAATAAAAATTATAGGTAATATAATTTAATACAATTATCTCCGCCTGATGAAGACCGCTTGTGTTGCGACCGAAACGCCGTGGGTTTTTTTTAGTTTTAATTATTTACAAGTTATTATTTTTATTTAAATATTTTTTATTTAATTTTATTATCTGTCATTTTTATTTTAGTTTCTATCTACGTGACTTTACCGAAAGAACCAAGAATATGAAAACCTTGGCTAAGATTCCTAGCAGTGGCTACCCACCCCCACTCCGCGCGCTTCAGATACTCGCGATGACCAGCTTTGGTAAAGTATGGTCAAACAGCTCCCCTCCCGAACCGCCCCACGACCGGGGGAGACCATCCAGCAGTGGATTGACACCGCAAGTCCACGACCTCACGAGCTCGTAGCCAATTACCTGGTGGTGGTGCTGCTGCTGCTGCTGCTACCGCTGCATCGGCAGTGGCACGCAAGCAAAGCCAACAACAACCAAGCCAACAACAACCAAGCCAACAACAACCAAGCCAACAACAACCAAGCCAACAACAACCAAGACAACAACAACCAAGCCAACACATTCGGCAATAGCCCCGCGTGGCCTTAGAAGGAAAGACAAATACAAACATAGATCTATCAGAATGTTATTTATTTATACTGGAGGAATCCGATGAGCTATGAAGCTCTTTCTCACAGATGTCCAGTCGGGGCGCGTAAGAACGTTACACCAACAAGCACGATACAAAGTAAAACATGACAGTCGTGCACAGTACAAGAAATGTAAACAAATCACCCAAACGCATGCAAATGAAAACGAAACCATCCCCATCCTACCAGGATGGCGACGTTTCGGGCAATGGTCCGCCTTCAAGGGACCATCGCTAATCCTGGCCCGTGTCTGACCCTCCACGCACTCGCGTCCCCGTGGGGCAGTGCTGATCCCTCGCTGCTGTGGATGTGCCTCCGTTCGAGAGCGCTCAACGCGAGCCTTGCCAACCCCGTCGGTGGAGTAGAGAAGGTCGCAGCTTTCAGAGACTCTCTACTGCTGCTGATGATGATGATGCTGCTGATGATGCTGATGATGCTGCTGCTGATGATGATGAGACACGCGCTCCTCCCTTCCGTCGTTAGGACGCCACTGAAGGAGCCGTGCGCTTCAAAATCGTCCACATGGCCCAGACTCACTCTTCTTAAAGAACCGCCTTCTTAATGGTGTTGTGTTCAGTTTGATGTCCTTCCGCGAAACCCACGATTGTAGCGCGGCTGGCCGCTTACGCTGCGCGAGGAGTTCAGCCTCCATACAGATCGATCGCTAACAAGGGAGGCGATCCGCGTACTCCTTCACGCGTCCCACGCAACACGTTGACGACGACAAATATGGAAAGTCTTTTTGCTATGCCCATCCCATCAGATCAGCCGCCACGGTCCGGATTCTGTGAGTGCATCATTTCAGCAGCATTGATTTCAGGACAAGCGAAATGATTTCGACATTGAGCGTCTCGTCAGCAGAGTCAGATTCCCTTGAGTGAATGCAGAACTGCCGATCTTCCTGGCAAGGACTGGCTTCGACATTCAGGGTCTCATCAGCAAAGTCAGATTCGCTTGAGTCAATGCTGAACTGCCGATGTTACTGACAATGACTAGTTTCAACATTCAGTGTGTCATCAGCAAAGTCAGGCTCGCTTGAGTCAATGCGGAACTGCCGATGTTACTGGCAAGGTCCCTCAATGTCATTTGCCACTACGATCGCCAGTTCAACAGCATCGATTGATTCAACTAAGCTCGTCTCCCGTGATGAAACACTGAAAGTCGAAACCGGTTCAGGGCTTCCTGCTTAAACGAACGCCGTTTGCAATGGATCACAGAGACGGAGCGCCTTGTGTAATGTACGTCTGGTCACATAGATTAATGGACGTGAGCTGATGTGTTTGTTTAACGCGGGATATCGTCGCGTCTGCGTCTTCACGGTAAAGTAGACCTCTGCGATTTCCACCCCATCAGGCAAATAGGAATCACGAAACTCAATCACCCCCCCCTCCTCCTCCCACCCCCAGCCCCCACTTCCTGCCGCCCCCGCCCTGGTTACCCCCCACCACCACTGCCCCCCACTCCTCTCCCACCCCGCCACTGCCAACTCAGCTTTGCCAGTCGCTGCCAATTCGCCGGAGCTAAGGCCGGAATTACACAACAACAACAACAACTTAAAATCAACAACAACAACAACACAGGTGCTGGCCAAAAAACTCCACCCCCCCCCCCCAAAAAAAAGGTGGTGATGATGGTGGTGATGATGGTGGTGGTGATGATGATGGTGATTAGGATGATGGTGGTGATGATGATGGTGGTGATGATGGTGGTGATTATGATGATGGTGGTGATGATGGTGGTGATTATGATGATGGTGGTGATGATGGTGGTGATGATGGTGGTGGTGGTGATGATGGTGGGTGGTGATGATGGTGGGTGGTGATGATGGTGGTGATGATGGTGGTGATGATGGTGGTGGTGGTGATGGTGGTGATTATGATGATGGTGGTGATGATGATGGTGGTGATGATGATGGTGGTGATGATGGTGGTGATTATGGTGATGGTAGTGGTGATGATGGTGGTGATTTTGATGATGGTGGTGATGATAGTTGTGATTATGATGATGGTGGTGATTATGATGATGGTGGTGATGATGGTGGTGGTGATGATGATGGTGGTGATGATGGTGATGATTGTGATGATGATGGTGGTGATGATGGTGGTGATAGTGATTATGATGATGGTGGTGATTATGATGATGGTGGTGATTATGATGATGGTGGTCATGATGGTGGTGATGATAGTGGTGATTATGATGATGGTGGTAATGATGGTGGTGATGATGGTAGTGATTATGATGATGGTGGTGATGATGATGGTGGTGACGATGGTGGTGATTATGATGATGGTGGTGATTATGGTGGTGATTATGATGATGGTGGTGATGATGGTGGTGATTATGATGATAGTGGTGATGATGGTGGTGATGATGGTGGTGGTGGTGATGATGATGATGGTGGTGATGATGGTGATGATTATGATGATGGTGGTGATGATGGTGGTGATGGTGATTATGATGATGGTGGTGATGATGGTGGTGATTATTATGATGGTGGTGATGATGATGGTGGTGATGATGATGGTGGTGATGATGGTGGTGATGATGGTGGTGATTATGATGATGGTGATGATGATGGTGGTGGTGATTATGATGATGGTGGTGACGATGGTGGTGATTATGATGATGGTGGTGACGATAGTGGTGATAATGGTGATGGTGGTGATAATGGTGATGGTCGTGATTATGATGATGGTGGTGATTATGATGATGGTGGTGGTGATGATGATGATGGCGGTGATGATGGTGATGGGTGCATGGAATTCCAGAGTGGAGCCGTGCGAGGGAAGAGGTGAGGTGACCTGCAGTGTGGTGAGTAGGTGGGTGGGTGAGTGGGTGGGTGAGGAGTGAATATGTGAGTGGGTGAGTGGGTGAATGACTATTCAAAATAAAGGTCTTTGGGTTAGATCGCGTTCGTATAAATGTGTCGTAACCCTCCACCACCCGACACAGCCAGTAAGGCTTGTCACGTAAACAAAGCGCCAATTAGTTACTACTTCGACCCACCGGTTTGTTGGAGAGCAAATCCACAACATTTACAATTTGACTACGACGTTTTGCTGGTAATTACATCCAGCATCATCGGGTGATGGTGGAGGGTGACGACGCATTTATACCTTCGCGATCTAACCCGAAAACCCTTATAATTATGAATAATATTTGGTCGCGAAAGCCTTCGCGTGAAACTAAATGACGATGTTGTCGCAGTGGTAAGAAACGGTGGCGCAGTGATTAGCTCACTGCACGACGAAACGGCCACCCGAGTTCGATTCCCACTCACAGACAGGCCAATATATAAACCAGTCCTGGGCCTCCCCTAGGTCGACTTCGCCTCAAATGAGTACCCCTGGTGCGGTGTGTAAACATCAGCATTGGGAGAGACAAAGGCAGCAGGGCATGTTTACATCCACACCACCTCCTCGATTGCCGTCCCGGCTTTAATAGGCGATTGCTAACAGCACTTGCACCAATAGTCTGTTAAAGACTACAGGGGGGATGTTGTTGTTGTTGTTGTGACCTGGAGAGTGAGAGGGGGGGAGAGAGGACGACTCGGAGGCGCCAGGGGGAGGAACCGCAGAGGAGTGGAAAGTCTGCAGCAGACAGCCGGTGGTGAGGAGCCGGCACTACCGACACGTGAGCCTTATAGCGGCACCCCGCGGAGCCATAGTACCCCGGCTCACGCATAATGTCCGTGATGCAGTCATTTGGTGGTCGGCGATGCGGCAATCGACTCATCTCGACGAGCTGTACACAATGCACCACCACGGTGCGTACCGCGAGTGTTCAGGGTTTCGGCGCAATCGTCCTCGCTGAGTTTCGACATCGCGGAGTGGCACTGATAGCGGATTGATTGGTACCCCAGTCGCGGAGTTAAGTAACAACCCTGGGAAAAATAGTGTCCCAGAAAAGAATACTTAATTGCCGCGAACATTTAGTATTATTTGGTACTCTGGGGTACCGCCATAAGGATTAATTGCCCAAGCTCTGCGATCCTCTACATATGACGGTGTTATTTGCCAATGAATGCGTGTTTATACATGTGTAGTGACTGGCTCAGAGACACTAAGAGTAGGAGGCACTCTGTTTATTAACACGGCCTTAACAATTCACACTTCATAACTACGGATCCCAGTCAGGACAGCTGCTAGACTGCCTGACTGGCGACGCCGAGATGGTGAAGACGGAGACGACGGTGAAGACCTCAGCAGCAGCACGACGGAGATCCCCCCACTCCACACGACAGCCCCGAGCTCCCCTCCCGGGGCCCCTCTTATACTGTCAGCATGGCCTGGCTCCGCCCCCGACCATACCCCCCTTCTGGAACCTACTAGCGGGTTCTCGGTGTGCACCTTCCGTGACCCTTCCCCGACATCCCTCTCTGGTCTATCACGTGACCTGCTGTCAGCCAGGGCTGCTGTAGCTGCAGATCCCCTTCCCTGCCAGCAGCCAGCGCTATCCTGCTACGTGACCGATTCTATGTCACTACACATGTCTGAGGAAATCGGAGCACCGGGAGAAAACCCACGCGTGCGACTGGGCAACACTCGATCCCGTCATACAAATGGAAAAGCATTCGCCTGGCCAACCAGGATAAGGCTTCTCCTCGACTCTCACTTACGAGTAGTGAATAATGGAACAGATGGAGATTGGTCCACACATGTCTGCCGTGCCGCCTTCTCGCGGCCGAGACGCGGTGCGGCTCCTCATCAACGCCCACAGGAAGGGGGAGATTCACATCACTCGCGCGGTGATCCACCAACCCTCGCTGCTGCTTCCACAGCGCTGAATTACAGACAACCACGTACAGCAGCGCAGCCATCGCCACCACAACCACCGCCACCACCGCCACCACCACCGCCACCACTACCGCCACCACCACCGTCACCACCACCACCACCGCCACCACCACCGCCACCACTACTATCACCACCACCGCCACCACCACCGCCACCACCACCGCCACCACTACTATCACCACCACCGCCACCATCATTACTAACGCCACCACCACCGCCACCACTACCGCTACCACCACCGCCACCATCACCACCACCGCCACCACCACCGCCACCACTACCATCACCACCACCGCCACCATCATTCCTAACGCCACCACCACCGCCACCACTACCGCAACCACCACCGCCACCACTACCATCACCACCACCGCCACCACCACCGCCACCATCATTACTAACGCCACCACCACCGCCACCACTACCGCCACCACCACCGTCACCACTACTATCACCACCACCGCTACCACCACCGCCACCATCATTACTAACGCCACCACCACCGTCACCACCACCGCCACCACCACCGCCACCACCGTCACCACCAGCACCGTCCAGCTGTCGCATGGTCTGGCGGATTGGTTCACAGCAACGCATTCGCTGCACATGCAGCGCCTTGATTTAACACGAGGCGGTCAGTGACGACTCGACAGGAACGTCTGGCAGCTGTTGGGATACCCAAATCGCCTCGTCTCATTCGCGGTGCATGAGTGTGCGTCCTGTTGTAGCGGCGGTGAGTGACTGGGTGGGTACTAAATCAGTGGTGGGGAGCGGTGGTGTAGCGGTTAGTGCGCTTGCGCTACGAACCCGGCAGCGAAGATTATCCGGACCGGTATTGGGACTCGGCTAAGTCTACTCAGCCGCAAATGAGTTCCCGGTGCGGTGTGTAAATTTGACCACTGGGGAGACAAAGGCGGCCGGGCGTGGTGCTGGCCGCCCACCCGCTCGTGTGACCGTGTTGGAGTCCGCATGTGCTCGCTAACAGCACTTGCCCCAACGGCCTGTGTAGGCTATAGGGGAGATCTTTGTCTTTGTTCATGTGTCCACGCTTACAAAGACAAAGATCCCCCGTATAGCCTTCAAGAGACTCCTGGGGGCAAGTTCTGTTAGCGAGCAACACCGAGCCCGGCCGTCTTTGTCTCCCCAGTGCTGACGTTTACACACCACACCGGGGGGGGGGGGTACACATTTGAGGCTGAGTCGACCGAGGGGAGGCCCGGGACCGCTTCAACGTATAGCTCTCGCTCACAACCCAGGGCCTCATCGATGACATGGGCAGGTTTTGTGGCCGTGACTCGGCCGGCTGTTTGCATGGGCGCGTCCTGGCCTGGAGGAGAAATTCAGGCCGACTGTTTGTAGAACCAGATGTGAACTCAGCAGGCCAGGATAGAGTCTCATGTTGCAAGATATGTGGTGTTGCTGCTGCGTTGGCAGTAGTGGCGCAAAAGCACAATTAACAACAACTCAACACATTCGTCAATAACAACACCGTGGCCTTTGAAAGGAGTATATAATAGGTGACGTTTTGGACCATGCCAGAGAGCCAACGCTCTACTCACTTAACACACACTCACAAACAACCTACACTCAATCACGGCAGTCGCCGTTCGACAGTGACGTCACCACAACTCTTTGTGCCAGGCTAGGTGCACGTTTCGGCCACATGCAATGTGGAAGGCTTGCCGCTCGCAGGAGGTCACGAGACAGACCCCCAGGCGTTATGGTTTAAGTGCTGTGCCAAGCTAGGTGCACGTTGAGGCCACCGTCACGTGAAGTGTGGAAGACGTTTTGCTGCTGGAAGGAAGAGGTCACGTGACAGACCCCAGGTGTTCTGGGTTGACTCACTGTGGATGACTGACGGATACTCAATCACACTCAGGCACACACTCGCGTACACGCCTATTCACTGTTACACACAGACACATTACACAAATTCATATTTTATTTCAATAACCCAGGAAGAGCAATTCCAATATTTAAAAAAAAAATCCTCGTCTCTCTCTCAATCTCCCCCCCCCTCTCTCGCCCGTCTCGCGTCTCGCGCTCCGCCCCCCGCGCCCCGCGCGATTGGCCGCGGGAGTGCGGCAGCGCCGCGCATAAAGAGCGGCGCTCCCACCGCGCATCCCCCAAAAAACAACTCATCCCCGTCGCGCGGACACTCGCCGGCATGGACGTGGCAGGGAGCGCTCTGAAAGCGCCCTGGTGCCCTCCGGGCCCCGAGGCAGGCGCCCGTCCCTCACCGCTGGGCCTCTCACCCCGCGAGGCTTCGTCCCCGTCCGGCTCGCCGCGTCACGCCCTGCTCGTGGTGCTGGGCGAACTCGCCAGCGAGAGTCAAGTGCGGGCCGCGGTGGCGGACGTGGAGAGAGGTGAGAGAGGGCTGTTCGCGAGTGGTGACCGCTTCTACCGTGTCCCCCCCTCCCCGCACCGCTGCCCCCGGGGCTGCCAAGATACTCCTCTTCTCCCCCCTCGTCTTCTGCTGAGTTCTTTACTCTCTCTCTCTCTCCCTCTCTCTCTCTCGCTATCTCGCTCCCGTGTTCGCCGCGTTCCTTGGCCGCTGCTTTGTGTGGCGGCAAGTCTCTGCCTGCTGGTGTCTCGCAGTCTCACCTCTGCCTCTCTCTCTCTCCCTCTTCCCTGGTCAACTTTAATTCTCATCGTGACCTCTCTCTCTCTGTTCCCCTCCACGCTACCCCCACTTATCTCCCATATCCCATGCGCTCCATTCGCACCTCAAATCCGTTCCACTCTCTCCTCTCTTGTCTAGCCTCATCTCCCCTCTTCTATACCCCCCCCCCCACCCTTCCACCCGCACCTCTTCCACGTCTCTTCCCGTCCCCTCTCCCCACTCATCCCGTCGTTTCTCCTCTTTTCTCTCTCCTTTGCTGCTCTCTCCCATCGATTCCTCTTCCGTCATCACCTCGTCTCCCACTCTCACTCGCTTTAACACAGAACTGCATCTCCCACCTCTGATCTCCTCATCTCACCCTTCTACTCTCACCCCCCCCCCAACTCACCCCCTTCTCTCTCCTCTTTCTCCATCGCGTGATTCCACGGGGCATCGCCTTGAAACAAAAGCGTATCCCATGGCGCTGCGCGCGAACGCATCCTGTCCCGTGGAGCAAAGGGCGTAGCCGCTGTCCGTGGTGCTGAATCGATCGTTCGTCCGCCCTCCCAGCGGCAGAGAGGCTAACGCAGCGGTCGCCGACGCGGATTGGGGTCTCGACGACTCGTATCTTCAGCCACGCGATGGCTCAATCGTGAACTGAAACTCAGGCACACCGGACCGAGGGAACGTTGGGCAATGCCAGTGATGGTTGGCTACGTACCGTGCGAAAGAAGTTCAACATGCATACATTCATACTACATCGGCTGTGTTAACTGTCCCCAAAGGAGCAGATTGACTATACATTCATACTCTTAGTATGAATGTATACATTGGCTCAAATAGTAGCGAGAACAAAGGCAAAGATCCACCGTATAGCCCTAAACAGATTGTTGGGGCAAGTGTGATGTTAGCGAGCATCTCTGAAGGCCGTTTGCGGCACTCGAGGGGGACGGGTGGGTGACCAATCACCACGCCCTGACGCTTTTGTCTTTTGTCTCCCGAGTGTTGATGTTTTACACACCGCACCAGGTCGTCATTTGAGGCTGAGTCGACCAAGAGGAGGCTCAGAACCGATTCAGATAATCATTACTGCTGCTAGTGGCCGTGAACAGGAATCGAAGTCGGGTCGCCGGGTTCGTAGCGCAGTAGGTTAACCATTGCGCTACCGCTCCCCATACGCACATACAAAGACAAAGATCCGCGTATAACCTTAACAGACTGTTGGAGCAAGTGCTGTTAGCGAGCACCTATGAAAGCCAGCACGGAACAAGAGGAGGGGAGCGGGGGGGGTGGCAGGACCACGCCCGTCCGCCTTTGTCTCCCTAGTGGCGATATTTACACAACACACCAGGTACTCACTTAAGGCTGAGTCGACCTAGAGGAGGCCCAGGATCGGTTCAGATAATCGCCACCGGTGTTGGAAGTGAGCGTGAATCGACCTCGGGGTGGCCGGGTTCACACACACACACAGAGAGACGGACGTGCACACAGCGCTCGACCCACGTGTCTGTCTGCAGGTTATTTTCATCCCGCAAAATCCTCTTAGTGGCCGGATTACAAATGAGAAAGCTTCAGCACTGCGCGTCGCACCGCCCACCCCGCCTTGGTCTCGCCGCGCCATCGCCGTCATCATCTTGGCGATGGCCTTTACACAAGACAACAACGTTGCATAATTTAATTTTGAATGTAAATCAGTCTTTTTTTTCATGATAATTTTGTCGTATTTATCATTGACGGGGTTTTATCTGGCACGCGATAGCTGCTGTTAGTGGAACTATTCACGTGGCAATTTACACAACTGGTCATCAGAAAATATATATTTTTTAAGAATGCTATCCTCCCAGGTCCACTCTGTCTCTCTTCTGGCCTCTCTATATTATCTGCTATAACGACGTTTCGGCCATTGCCCGAAACGTCGCCTCTAATATGTATTGATTTCTCTTTTAACCCAACAGTGCTATTGACGAATGTGTTGAGTGTTTCATTTTTTGTCCACTGGGAGAGTCACCGAAGGAGCCGCGAAGCTCGTGCCGTGGCCCACGTGAAGCCAACGGCGCAGGGAACAACGTGGAGCCAGTCTGCGACTTTGGGGGACCCCTCGGCACAGCTCACGCGGTCGTGCCATCAGTTGGCATCGGCCGACGTTTCTCTGGGTTCCGCGCGCTTCAGTAACAATCAACGATTGAGCCCTCGCGTGGCTGAATAAATGAGACAATCGAGGTCGCAATCTGCACCGGAGACCGCTGCGTTAGCCTCGCCGCTGCTGGCGGGGCGGGCGGGACGATTCAGCACCACGGAGAGCGGCTACGCCCTTTGCTGCACGGGCAGGAGGCGCTCACGAGCAGCGCCATGCGGCTCGCGTGTTTTGTGTCAAGACGATGCCCCGCGGAACCACACGATGAGAGAGAGAGAGGAGAGAGAGAGAGGAGAGAGAGAGAGAGAGAAGGGGATGGAGGGGAGACGAGGGGGAGAGTAGAAGAGGAAGATGATGAGATTGGAGGTGATAAAACGCACTTCTATGTTAAAGCGAGTGAGAGACGAGGTGATGATGGAGGTGAGAGGTGGGGGGAGAAAAGAGGGAAGTGAGGGAAAGGGACGTGGAAGAGGTGCCAGTGGAAGGGAGGAGAGAAGATGGGAGACGAGGGGAGAGATGGGGTCTCGATAAGACACCGAGGCCCCAATCTCCATCAGCGACCGCTGCGTTAGCCTCGCTGCTGCTGGGGGGGGTGGACGAATGATCGATTCGGCACCACGAACAGCGGCTACGCCCTTTCCTGCACGGGCAGGATGCGCTTTCGCACAGCGCCATGGAGATTCCTGCGAGCGAACAATGACAGCGTTCGTGTCACGAGTCGCCGCATCGTCCAACGCGCTGCATTTTTCGTTTGGTCTTCGTCCAACGTTTCCGTGACGTCCGTTCATCATCGTCATCAGCCGGATCGAATCATCCATCAGTGCATCGATCTCTCTATGCGAGTCTCTGGGTCTCTGTGTGAGTATACGTAGCTCTGTGAGTCTCTATGTCAGCCTATGGGTCTCTACGTGAGCCGGCCAGGGTCTCTATGAGAGTCTTTGGATTTCTGCGTGAGTCTGCGGGTCTTTGGGTGAGTATGTTGATCTCTGTGTGAGTGTGTGTGTGGTCTCTATGGGTGTCGCGGTAGTGTAGCGGTGAGCGCGCTGTGCAACGAACCCGGCGACCCGAGTTCGATTTTCGCTCACGACCAACACCTGTCACGATGAACCGCTCCTGGGCCTCCCCTAGGTCGACTCAGCCTCAAATGAGAACCTGGTGCAGTGTGTAAACATTGCCACTGGGGAGACAAAGGCGGCCGGGCGTGGTGTTGGCCACCCACCCTCTCGTGTACAGTGCCGGCCTTCATAGGTGCTGCTCGCTAACAGCATTTGCCATAACAGTCTGTTAAGGCTACACGGGGATCTTTATCGTTGGCCTCTATGAGAGTCTATGGACCTCTCCGTGACGCTGCGGGTGTCTGTGTGAGTCCGTAGGTTACGTCGCCGATTAGTGCCCGACACTTGCTCTCTGCAGGATGTTGCCACGCGTCCTGCCTGTGAAGGCCCCAGTTGAATCGCAATGGCTTTGCTGACTCTTCGCTCGTGGCTGCCAACTCAACACACGGGAGACGCTCCTCCCTCCACCCATCTGTCTCCTTCCATGTACATGCACAAAAATAAATAAAAGTGTTGTATCTTAGGCATCCCATCAGCCTCCACGGACCTTCTGGGAATGACATCGTAGCGGCGGTATTGGTGTAACAACATTCACCGGTTTAACGTCTGGCAGTTGATCAGGATCGGTTCGAGCTAACGTCTGACTCTGCTGCTGATCGAGGCGGGAGAGAATGAGAGAGAGAGAGAGAGGACAGAGATGGGAGGAGAGGGGACTGCATGTGAAGTGAGGGAGTTGCCTCTCGCCGGCGTGTGACGCATTGAGGATAATCACTGCACGATATTCACTTTTCCTCTCTTTCTCTTTCCCTCTCTCTCTCTTTCTCTGCTCTATTTCGGTTGCTCTATTGCTCTGCCGTCTCTTGTTCTCTGGCGCGTTGTATATCTCGTCATCTCTTTCTTTCCTTTTCTCTCTCTCTCCCCTCTCTGTTTACTCTCTGGTCACTCTCATGTTTACATTTTGTTCTCTCTCGTTTCTTTGTGTGTTCGCTATCTTCATCTTCTCTTTCTCTCTCTCTCTCCGCTCTCCGATTCACTCCTCGTAGTTCCTTCCTCGTCCTCTCACATCTCGTCTCTCTCTCACATCTCATCTCGTCTCTTCTCCATCTCCCTTGCTTCTCCTTTGTCTGATCCCTCTCGCGTATCTCTCCCCGCTCTCTCCGACTCTCTCATCTCTATTCCCTCGCCTTTATCTCTCCCCTTCCTCCCTCCCTCTCTGCTCGCTCATTTCTATTCACCTCCTCCCTCTCCTTTCTCTCTCCGTTTCTCTCTCTCCCCTCCTGCTCCCCACCCCCTCTGCTCGGTCTCCGCAGTGAGGGGGTGTCGCTGCCTCGCGTTGTGGGGGGCGGGGGGGCGGGGGGGCGTGAGGGGGGAATGGGAAATGAAGCGGTGCTTGGCATGGCACGGGGTGGGGGGCATGGGGCAGATGGGGGGCATGGCACGGGGTGGGCGGCATGGGACAGATGGGGGGCATGGCACGGGGTGGGGGCATGACACGGGTTGGGAGGCATGGGACAGATGGGGGGCATGGCACGGGGTGGGGGGCATGACACGGGTTGGGGGGCATAGGACAGATAGGGGGCATGGCACGGGGTGGGGGGCATGACACGGGTTGGAAGGCATGGGACAGATGGGGGGCATGGCACGGGGTGGGGGGCATGACACGGGTTGGGAGGCATGGGACAGATGGGGGGCAGGGCACGGGGTGGGGGGCATGACACGGGTTGGGAGGCATGGGAAAGATGGGGAGCATGGCACGAGGTGGGGGGCATGATACGGGTTGGGGGGCATGACACGGGTTGGGGGGCATAGGACAGATGGGGGGCATGGCACGGGGTGGGGGGCATGACACGGGTTCGGGGGCATGGGAAAGATGGGGGGCATGGCACGGGTTAGGGAGCATGGGACACATGGGGGGCATGGCACGGGGTGGGGGGCATGGGACAGATGGGGGATGGTGGTGATGTTGATGCTGGCTATGATGATTTTGGTGATGATGGTGATGATAGTGATGCTATGATGCCAATAGTGGTAATGATGGTTGCAATGATGATGATCATGCCAAGAGTGATGATTGCAGTTTTGACGATGACTAGAAATCGATGATGATGATGATGATGATGTTTGTGATGATGTTGGTTATGGTGTTGGTGATGATGATGTTGTTAATGGTGATGGTATCGGTGTTGACCGTGTTGATGATGTTAAGGGTGATAATGTTGAGGATGATGTTGGGGGTGATGATGTCGAGGGTGATGTTGAGAGTGATAATGGTGATGGCGATAATCTTCATGGTGCTGGTGTGGTGGTGATGCTGATGGTGATGATGTTGAGGGTGTAGTGGTGATGTTGAGAGTGATGATGATGATGTTGAGGGTGTGGTGGTGATGTTGAGAGTGATGATGATGATGATGTTGAGGGTGTAGTGGTGATGTTGAGAGTGATGATGATGATGTTGAGGGTGTAGTGGTGATGTTGAGAGTGATGATGATGTTGAGGGTGTAGTGGTGATGTTGAGAGTGATGATGATGATGTTGAGGGTGTAGTGGTGATGTTGAGAGTGATGATGATGATGTTGAGGGTGTAGTGGTGATGTTGAGAGTGATGATGATGTTGACGGTGTAGTGGTGATGTTGAGAGTGATGATCATGATGATGTTGAGGGTGTAGTGGTGATATTGAGAGTGATGATGATGTTGAGGGTGTCGTGGTGATGTTGAGAGTGATGATGATGTTGATGATCACGGTGTGGTGTCCAGGTGTGCGAGCCTGGGACGTGGACTCCACGTCGTGCCATCTCGACCAGCAGCTGCAGCTATTCGTGTCGCGACACTCGGCCCGGTTCTCCTCCGATGTCAAAGGTCAGTGACCCCCTACCCCGCCCCCCCCCCCTGGACCCCCAAAAACAAGAGCGCCCAGTCACCATCATGAATCGACAACTTCAAGAGCGCTTACACGTGGGGACGAAACGGAGCACCCGCAGAAGACCCGTGAGTGCGTGCGTGCGTGCGAGGGGAAAACACTCGATCCCATACAGACGGAACAGGTGGAGTTCACATTTTTGCCGTGTGTATACTGGCCTTCTTTCGCACCGTACCTTGCCAACCGTGCCAATCGGAGGTGCTGCACCGCCTTCTCCTGGCAGAGCCGCGGGCTCCTCTTGGATGCCCACCCCCGGGACGGGAGTGTGGAACAGATGGAGATGTGTCCACACACTCTGCTGTACCACCTCCTAGGACAGCCAGGGGCTACGGCTCCTCCTCGACGCCCACCATAGTGGGAAAGAAGTTTCACGGCCCATCTCTGTGTGATCCACCAACTCTCGCTGCTGCCTCCACAGCAGTGCCGGATCAGAGGGGCCACCGCCACCACCACCATCACGGCGCCGTGATATTGACGGCACTGCTGATCCACATTCTCGCTGCCACCGGAATCACCACTCACGTGCCCGCCCTCCCCCCAATACCCCCGATTCGCCACGAAGTGGCGGTGACGTCACCACGGCGCTCGTGCCAGGCCATGTGCACTTTAGGGCCACGTGAAGTGTCGAACGCCCGCTGGCAGGAGGTCACGGGACAGACCCAGGTGCCATGGGTCGACTGACTGAGATGACTGGCAGATGCACGACCTGTGCCCCCAACTGTGCAATCTTGCCGCATTTTAATCGCCCGGTGCCTCCGCTCGTTGTTGTGAGCGTCGCTCCTTTGCCCTCCGTTGTTGTTGGAGGGCGACTGTCTTCAACTGCCCAGTAGCAGCGTCCTTCACGAGCCGCCTCCACCCCCAGCCCACCCACCCTCTTCCCCCCAGCCGCCTGCCCTCCACCGGGACGAACATCATCATCACCATCAACTATTTACAGCCGACGCGCAGCAAAAGTATCGACGCTCTCTGGCCGAATAAACCACCCGGGGTCACCCCCCAACCTCAACCCAAGCAGGGCCTGAGCCTCCATAGCCCTGGGATGGGTGACTCAGACAAAGATCCCCCGTATAGCCTCAACACCATCTTGGGTCAAGTGCTGTGAGCAATCGGCGCCTACCAAGGCCGCCATGGCGCACTGCCATGCATCCACCAATTGTGGTGAGCGGTGGCGCAGTGGTTAGCGCGCTGCGCTCATAAACCGGCCACCCGAGTTCGATTCCCGCTCACGGCCACCAACACCGGTGATGATTATCTGAACCGGTCCCGGGCCTCGCATCGGCTGACTCGGCCTCAATTGAGTACCTGGTTCAGCGTGTAAACATCGCCCTTGGGGAGACAAAGGCGGCCGGGCGTAGTGTTGCCCCCCCCCCCCCCATCTCCCCCTCGTGCACCGTGCAGGCCTTCATTGGTGCTCGGTAACAGCACTTTCCCCCAAATTCTGTTGAGGCTAAACGGGGGATCTTTGCCCAGGGTGAGTGCGGGGAGCGCTGGCCCAGTGGTTAGCGCACTGCGCTACGAACCCCGACGCCCCATCGGTTCGATTCCCGCTCCCGGCCAACCCACGGTGGCGAGTGACGCGGCGAGTGACGCGGACTCGGGTGTCAAAGAGCCGCGCTCAGCTCGACGGGAGCGCATCGGCAGCTGAGCTCGCAAAGTCTGCGATCCGATGCAGCGAGTCGATGGATCGTCGCCAATTCTCCAACTCGACTCTCTCTCTCTCTCTCACACACCGCCTCTCCCCCCACCCCTCTCCCACTTGGTGTTGTATATCGCGTATCTGTACCGAACAACGTGTTCGTTTTTCCGACAAATTGAGCTTCACGAATGCGCTCTCAGCCACCCCCCTCCAGCACCCCTCCCCCCAACCACTTTTTTTTACGCAGAAGCGACTCCGCGTGGGCCCTGAGCCGCATGCCATCTCAATTATTCACGCGGGCAAATGTTCCGCGGCGTTTCGCTGGCATTGCCCCCTCGCTCCGCATCAAACATTGATTTCATCTGAGTGCATCCCCCGGCGGAATCATGCCTAACGAACGCCGGTGCCAGCGGACGGGCAGTCGACCGACTCGCCCGTGTTTCCCGTGGGTATTGGACGAACCAACATCGCACTGCACCGTAGCGTCCAACAACAGTGAGCTCGTCTGAGCACGCTGTAGAGAAACAATGGAAGGGGTTGGTTTTTTTTGTTTCTTCGTTAAGTGGCGGCGGTGGCTACTCTGCACGTGGGCTACGATCTTGCGCCGTGTGTGGAGTCAGCAGCGAGGGTTGGCGGGTCACCGCAACAGATATTGCGAAACTCCCCTTTCGCTTTGGCTGGGCGCGTCGGGGAGGAGCCCGCACCCGGGCTGCGGTACAGCAAAGTGTGGACGAATCTCAACCCGTCGCTTCTGTACGATGGGATCGAGCGTTGCCCCCTCGCTCGCGTGCGCGGGTTTTATGCGCTTCCTGCGGTTTGCTCCCACAAGCAGTGTTGCGAGATGCAGCTGCAACGCCGCGCGCGATTACTCGCAAACTCAATATTACGATCGTCCGTACTTTATCGGTTACGTACAGACGTGATTATCGCCGGCATCAGATGAATTAAAGACGAATTTCTTCAGAACTGCTTTTTGTGTGTTTAGTTTGTTGTCTTTCCTCCGCACCTCCGATTAGTGCGGTTGGCTACGTACGGTGTGAAAGAAGATCAACATACCTAAGCATCATCATTATCAGTTCAACATACACACGTACACTGGGCCCAACGGTGTTGATGTGACGACCCCACGTGGCACACGCTTCATATGGCTCCCAGAGGCAGACAGCGCAGCAGTGACGACACTGTGACTACCACCGCACTGATGAGTCCTGGTCGTAACGAAACCACGGTCCACAGTTCATCTGTAGCTGCATCACCGCTGCTGCCGGCAGTCACATTTATTCGCATCGATGTTCATGGCGACCTCAGACAAGATGAACCACATTGCAGTTCCTCGGGAACTGCTGATGGTTTGATTATTATTTACACGCTTTTTATTAACTCACTCTGTCTGTTGCTGTTGTATCCTCAAATCTTGTAACTCAATTTTAACCCACTTCCTAATGTGGTATCGACTGCAAACTTGGTATACTTATGTCATACTGATGACAATACTATATTATATCATTAAACATTTTTGTAAACATTTTTTATATGTTATGTTTCGGCTTGGATCTAATTGTCCACGCTCAACTGACGTTGGCTGTAAATCAACACGGTCCCTTACGTTATGGCAAGCTTCGGGGCCACTTCCTGGAGTCGAGGAGTTCTTACATTACTAGTACGGTACATTTCATTAAAGCGTGTTTAAAAAAACTGTTTTTTTAATGCTATTTATTTTGCATAATGTACAGAGGCTGCGTGATTTGTATGCACATCTGTGTTGTTATTGTTGCTGTTGTTTGAAACTATGTGGTTTTCCAGCTTTGGCTATTCTGTTATTTCACAAAATATTGGGTATCATTTTTTTTATCAACGCAGTCAAATATCCATACAAAGCTATGTCAGACTATGGATTTCTGTGTGAATTTGCTGGTCACTGTATAAGTCTATGGCTCTCTGTGTGAGTCTGTTGGAATCAACGTGAGTCCATGGATCTCTGTGTGAGTCTGCTGGTCTCTCTGTGAGTCTGCTGGTCTCTGTGTGAGTCTATAGGTCTGTGTGAGTCTATGGATCTCTGTGTGAGTCTATGGATCTCTGTGTGAGTCTGCTGGTCTCTTTGTGAGTCTATGGATCTCTATGTGAGTCTATGGATCTCTGTGTGAGTCTGCTGGTCTCTTTGTGAGTCTATGGATCTCTGTGTGAGTCTGCTGGTCTCTATGTGAGTCTATGGATCTCTGTGTGAGTCTGCTGATCTCTGTGTGAGTCTGCTGGTCTCTGTGTGAGTCTATGAATCTCTGTGTGAGTCTGTGGGTCTCTATGTGAGTCTATGAATCTCTTTGTGAGTCTATGGGTCTCTTTGCGAGTCTATGGATCTTTGTGTGAGTCTATGGCTCTCTGTGTGAGTCTGCGGGTCTCTTTGTGAGTCTATGGATCTTTGTGTGTGGCTGCTGGTCTCTGTGTGAGTCTATGGATCTCTGTGTGTGGCTGCTGGTCTCTTTGCGAGTCTATGGGTCTCTGTGTGAGTCTATAGGTCTGTGTGAGTCTATGGCTCTCTGTGTGAGTCTATGGATCTCTGTGTGAGTCTGCTGGTCTCTTTGTGAGACTATGGGTCTCTGTGTGAGTCTATGTATCTCTGTGTGAGTCTATGGATCTCTGTGTGAGTCTGCTGGTCTCTGTGTGAGTTTATGGATCTCTGTGTGAGTCTGCTGGTCTCTATGCGAGTCTATGGATCTCTGTGTGTGTCTATGGATCTCTGTGTGAGTGTGCTGGTCTCTTTGTGAGTCTGCTGGTCTCTGTGTGAGTCTATGGGCCTCTGTGTGAGTCTATGGATCTCTGTGTGAGTCTATGGGTCTCTTTGTGAGTCGATGGATCTCTTTGTGAGTCTGCTGATCTCTTTGTGAGTCTATGGATCTCTGTGTGAGTCTGCTGGTATCTATGTGAGTCTATGGATCTCTGTGTGAGTCTGCAGATCTCTGTGTGAGTCTGCTGGTCTCTGTGTGAGTCTATGGATCTCTGTGTGAGTCTATGGGTCTCTATGTGAGTCTATGAATCTCTTTGTGAGTCTATGGGTCTCTTTGCGAGTCTATGGATCTTTGTGTGAGTCTATGGCTCTCTGTGTGAGTCTATGGATCTCTGTGTGAGTCTGCGGGTCTCTTTGTGAGTCTATGGATCTCTGTGTGAGTCTGCAGGTCTCTGTGTGAGTTTATGGATCTCTGTGTGTGGCTGCTGGTCTCTTTGCGAGTCTATGGGTCTCTGTGTGAGTCTATAGGTCTGTGTGAGTCTATGGCTCTCTGTGTGATTCTATGGATCTCTGTGTGAGTCTGCTGGTCTCTTTGTGAGTCTATGGGTCTCTGTGTGAGTCTATGTATCTCTGTGTGAGTCTATGGATCTCTGTCTGAGTCTGCTGGTCTCTGTGTGAGTTTATGGATCTCTGTGTGAGTCTGCTGGTCTCTATGTGAGTCTATGGATCTCTGTGTGAGTCTATGGATCTCTGTGTGAGTGTGCTGGTCTCTTTGTGAGTCTATGGATCTCTATGTGAGTCTATGGATCTCTGTGTGAGTCTGCTGGTCTCTTTGTGAGTCTATGGATCTCTGTGTGAGTCTGCTGGTCTCTATGTGAGTCTATGGATCTCTGTGTGAGTCTGCTGATCTCTGTGTGAGTCTGCTGGTCTCTGTGTGAGTCTATGAATCTCTGTGTGAGTCTGTGGGTCTCTATGTGAGTCTATGAATCTCTTTGTGAGTCTATGGGTCTCTTTGCGAGTCTATGGATCTTTGTGTGAGTCTATGGCTCTCTGTGTGAGTCTGCGGGTCTCTTTGTGAGTCTATGGATCTTTGTGTGTGGCTGCAGGTCTCTGTGTGAGTCTATGGATCTCTGTGTGTGGCTGCTGGTCTCTTTGCGAGTCTATGGGTCTCTGTGTGAGTCTATAGGTCTGTGTGAGTCTATGGCTCTCTGTGTGAGTCTATGGATCTCTGTGTGAGTCTGCTGGTCTCTTTGTGAGACTATGGGTCTCTGTGTGAGTCTATGTATCTCTGTGTGAGTCTATGGATCTCTGTGTGAGTCTGCTGGTCTCTGTGTGAGTTTATGGATCTCTGTGTGAGTCTGCTGGTCTCTATGCGAGTCTATGGATCTCTGTGTGTGTCTATGGATCTCTGTGTGAGTGTGCTGGTCTCTTTGTGAGTCTGCTGGTCTCTGTGTGAGTCTATGGGCCTCTGTGTGAGTCTATGGATCTCTGTGTGAGTCTATGGGTCTCTTTGTGAGTCGATGGATCTCTTTGTGAGTCTGCTGATCTCTTTGTGAGTCTATGGATCTCTGTGTGAGTCTGCTGGTATCTATGTGAGTCTATGGATCTCTGTGTGAGTCTGCTGATCTCTGTGTGAGTCTGCTGGTCTCTGTGTGAGTCTATGGATCTCTGTGTGAGTCTATGGGTCTCTATGTGAGTCTATGAATCTCTTTGTGAGTCTATGGGTCTCTTTGCGAGTCTATGGATCTTTGTGTGAGTCTATGGCTCTCTGTGTGAGTCTATGGATCTCTGTGTGAGTCTGCGGGTCTCTTTGTGAGTCTATGGATCTCTGTGTGAGTCTGCAGGTCTCTGTGTGAGTTTATGGATCTCTGTGTGTGGCTGCTGGTCTCTTTGCGAGTCTATGGGTCTCTGTGTGAGTCTATAGGTCTGTGTGAGTCTATGGCTCTCTGTGTGATTCTATGGATCTCTGTGTGAGTCTGCTGGTCTCTTTGTGAGTCTATGGGTCTCTGTGTGAGTCTATGTATCTCTGTGTGAGTCTATGGATCTCTGTGTGAGTCTGCTGGTCTCTGTGTGAGTTTATGGATCTCTGTGTGAGTCTGCTGGTCTCTATGTGAGTCTATGGATCTCTGTGTGAGTCTATGGATCTCTGTGTGAGTGTGCTGGTCTCTTTGTGAGTTTGCTGGTCTCTGTGTGAGTCTATGGGTCTCTGTGTGAGTCTATGGATCTCTGTGTGAGTCTATGGGTCTCTTTGTGAGTCGATGGATCTCTTTGTGAGTCTGCTGGTCTCTTTGTGAGTCTATGGATCTCTGTGTGAGTCTATGGGTCTCTTTGTGAGTTTATTGATCTCTGTGTGAGTCTATGGGTCTCTTTGTGAGTCTATGGGTGTATGTGTGAGTATATGTGTCTCTGTGTGAGTCTATGGGTCTCTGTGTGAGTCTATGGGTCTCTGTGTGAGTCTATGGGTCTCTGTGTGAGTCTGCTGGTCTCTACGTGAGTCTATGGCTCTCTGTGTGAGTCTATGGGTCTCTGTGTGAGTCTACGGGTCTCTTTGTGAGTCTATGGCTCTCTGTGTGAGTCTGCTGGTCTCTTTGGGAGTCTTTGGCTCTCTGTGTGAGTCTGCTGGTTTCTTTGTGAGTCTATAGATCTCTGTGTGAGTCTATGGATCTCTGTGTGAGTCGATGGATCTCTGTGTGAGTCTACTGGTCTTGTGTGATTCTATGGATCTCTGTGTGAGTCTATGGATCTCTGTGTGAGTCTGCTGGTCTCTTTGTGAGTCTATGGATCTTTGTGTAATTGTGCTGGTCTCTATGTGAGTCTATGGGTCTCTGTGTGAGTCTATGTGTCTCCTTGTGAGTCTATGGATCTCTGTGTGTCTGCTGGTCTCTTTGTGAGTCGATGGCTCTCTGTGTGAGTTTGCTGGTCTCTTTGTGAGTCTATGGATCTCTGTGTGTCTGCTGGTCTCTATGTGAGTCTATGGCTCTCTGTGTGAGTTTGCTGGTCTCCTTGTGAGTCTATGGATCACTGCGTGATTGTGCTGGTCTCTGTGTGAGTTTATGGATCTCTGTGTGAGTCTGCTGGTCTCTATGTAAGTTTATGGATCTCTGTGTGAGTCTATGGGTCTCCTTGTGAGTCTATGGATCTCTGTGTGAGTCTGCTGGTCTCTATGTGAGTCTATGGCTCTCTGTGTGAGTCTGCTGGTCTCTTTGTGAGTCTATTGCTCTCTGTGTGAGTCTGCTGGTCCCTACGTAAGTCGATGGATCTCTGTGTGAGTCTACTGGTCTTGTGTGATTCTATGGATCTCTGTGTGAGTCTATGAATCTCTGTGTGAGTCTGCTGGTCTCTTTGTGAGTCTATGGATCTTTGTGTGATTGTGCTGGTCTCTATGTGAGTCTATGGGTCTCTGTGTGAGTCTGCTGGTCTCTATGTGAGTTTATGGATCTCTGTGTGAGTCTATGGGTCTCCTTGTGAGTCTATGGATCTCTGTGTGAGTCTGCTGGTCTCTATGTGAGTCTATGGGTCTCTGTGTGAGTCTATGTGTCTCCTTGTGAGTCTATGGATCTCTGTGTGATTGTGCTGGTCTCTATGTGAGTTTATGGATCTCTGTGTGAGTCTGCTGGTCTCTATGTGAGTTTATGGATCTCTGTGTGAGTCTATGGGTCTCCTTGTGAGTCTATGGATCTCTGTGTGAGTCTGCTGGTCTCTATGTGAGTCTATGGATCTCTGTGTGAGTCTGCTGGTCTCTTTGTGAGTCTATTGCTCTCTGTGTGAGTCTATGGATCTCTGTGTGAGTCTGCTGGCCTCTATGTGAGTCTATGGATCTCTGTGTGAGTCTGCTCGTCTCTATGTGAGTATATGGCTCTCTGTGTGAGTCTGCTGGTCTCTTTGTGAGTCTATTGCTCTCTGTGTGAGTCTGCTGGTCCCTACGTGAGTCGATGGATCTCTGTGTGAGTCTACTGGTCTTGTGTGATTCTATGGATCTCTGTGTGAGTCTATGGATCTATGTGTGAGTCTGTTGGTCTCTTTGTGAGTCTATGGATCTTTGTGTGATTGTGCTGGTCTCTATGTGAGTCTATGGGTCTCTGTGTGAGTCTATGTGTCTCCTTGTGAGTCTATGGATCTCTGTGTGAGTCTGCTGGTCTCTATGTGAGTCTATGGCTCTCTGTGTGAGTCTGCTGGTCTCTTTGTGAGTCGATGGCTCTCTGTGTGAGTCTGCTGGTCTCTTTGTGAGTCTATGGATCTCTGTGTGATTGTGCTGGTCTCTATGTGAGTTTATGGATCTCTGTGTGAGTCTGCTGGTCTCTATGTGAGTTTATGGATCTCTGTGGGAGTCTATGGGTCTCCTTGTGAGTCTATGGATCTCTGTGTGAGTCTGCTGGTCTCTATGTGAGTCTATGGCTCTCTGTGTGAGTCTGCTGGTCTCTTTGTGAGTCGATGGCTCTCTGTGTGAGTCTGCTGGTCTCTTTGTGAGTCTATGGATCTCTGTGTGATTGTGCTGGTCTCTATGTGAGTTTATGGATCTCTGTGTGAGTCTGCTGGTCTCTATGTGAGTTTATGGATCTCTGTGGGAGTCTATGGGTCTCCTTGTGAGTCTATGGGTCTCTGTGTGAGTCTGCTGGTCTCTATGTGAGTCTATGGATCTCTGTGTGAGTCTGCTGGTCTCTATGCGAGTCTATGGCTCTCTGTGTGAGTCTGCTGGTCTCTTTGTGAGTCTATTGCTCTCTGTGTGAGTCTGCTGGTCCCTACGTGAGTCTATGCCCTCTGTGTGAGTCAACACAACACAATGTGGATTCATGTCTGTTGTGTCTAAATGCGATCACATATCTAACAAAGGAGGGGCCCTGCCTTTAAATATCTGACAGTTTCTGGTGCCGGTGGTAGTCGTGGGTGTGGAAGTGGTAGTGGTAATGGTCATCGTGGTGGTGGTGGTTACGTTGTTAACATTCGGTGGTGGTTGGTATGGTTATTATGGTGTGTGACAACCATTGCAGTAGCAGTGGTGGTCGTGATGATGGATGATGATGATCATGGGCGTTGTACGTATGTTGAACTTCTTTCGCACCGTACGTAGTCAACCGTGCTAATTGTATGTGCGGGAGAAGGGCAATAAACTGTAGAGAAAAAAGTTGTAAATAAATTCATTTTTTATCTCGATGATTTAAAAGTCCGTAGCTCCAGTGGCTTCCTAATATCGTAGAACAGAGTTCCAGACGGCCGCAGAAGCGCATCTAAGAGCGCGATGCAGTAACCATGATGGTGGATTCACGGAGGCCTTCATCCAGCAGTGGATTAACCACGGCTGATGATGATGATGATGAGTCGTAAACGGGCCCTTCACCATCGCCTCCTCCTCCTCGCCACACCCCCTGTCATGTCCATGATGACTCTGTGTTGTGTATCGCGCTTGTGTTTTTTTGCGTCAGTTGTGATGACGATGCTGGTGTAGTTGGTGATGCGAGTACCCATCGTGCTACGTGGCGCTTGGTGGTGGTGCTGCTGCTGCTTGCTGGGCTCGTGGTGGTTGGCGTTGGTGGTGGTGGCAGTGGTGGTTTGAGAGCCATCCGCATTTACAATATTTGCCCACGTGGGGGCGACTCAGCCCCACGCCACTGCAGCTGGAGTGACCCCCCCCTCCCCCACATCCCCCGCCACCCCCCCGTCTTCCCCACCTCCTCCTCCCACCTCCCCTCTACCCCCCACCTCCCCTCTACCCCCCCACCTCCCCTCTACCCCCCCACCTCCCCTCTACCCCCCACCTCCCTTCTACCCCCCACCTCCCCTCTACCCCCCACCTCCCCTCTACCCCCCCACCTCCCCTCTACCCCCCCACCTCGGTAACAACACCGTGCGTGGCCTTAAAATGGAAAATATATCAGAGGCGACGTTTCGGACAATGCCCCAACTTCAAAGCACGTAATTCGAGGCGCATTGGTCACGTAAACGTGGTCGACTCAGCCTATCACACTAGCTTGCCGATAAAACGACTACCACTTTGCGGACAGTCACCAGTAATTAATAATCCTATAGCTCTCTATTCTGACCCCCCCCCTCCCGTCATAAGAATATGGAATTTCCACCGCCACAAAATTCTGGTTAATTTCAACTTCCGTCTCGGATAGTTGTAGAGAGCATGCACAGGTCGACCGCATCGTTCAAGCTGCTCAGAAAAGTGAGCGGGGCTTGGAAGGGACGACGACGATGATGATGGGGCGCTGGTGAGATGTTAACTACCTCGCCTGGTATACAGGAGGTCGTGGCTTCGATCCCGACCCTGACGCCTGCTGCTGTATATTTGGAGTTTGCGTGTCTCTCTCTCATCATCATCATCACGGTGGCTAGGAGATGTTAACTACCTCGCCTGGTCTACAGGAGGTCGTGGCTTCGATCCCGACCCTGACCCCCTTCTGTATAATTGGAGTTTGCTTGTCTCTCTCTCATCATCACGGTGGATAGGAGATGTTAACTACCTCGCCTGGTCTACAGGAGGTCGTGGCTTCGATCCCGACCCTGACGCCTGCTGCTGTATATTTGGAGTTTGCGCGTCTCTCTCTCTCGCTCTCCCCCCCGTGGATTTTTCTCCGGGTCTCTCCGGGGTCTTCACTCTAAATGTAGAATCACCATCGCCACGCGTTTAGACTTCATAGTATTTGTCTGCTACAAATGTCCACGTGATAAGCCACTTCGTTGAGCTATCATTTGCAGCAAGGCCGCTTCTGAAAAAGAGCTACACACTTCAGCGGGCCTTACCTGGTAAAATAACAAAAACACATTTCTAGTTTATGGTTTCAGTTTGATGATGTCCGATGGTCGAGACTAAACACGAAGTGACAGCTCCGAGACGGAGCGATTGCATCGTTCGCGTGCAGGCGCTCGGTGGATCCCAACATGGCACGGTTCGTGAAGGCGTCGGCGGATGCGGAAGGTCTTCATCGAGCAGTGGATTAACCATGGCCGCTGCTGATGATGATGGAGTCGCGTTACTCGTAAACGTCGATCCACCATCGCAGTCCTCCTTCCTCCCCTCCCCTCTCGTCATGCCCCTGATGGATCTATGTCGTGTGTTGCTGGAGAGAGTGGACCTTGCCTGAGAACAACTGGCAGTTCACCAGGATCGGGGAGGAGGTTCGGTGATTCAAGCGAGACACTGAATGTCGAGACCGCTCCAGACTGTTGCTTGTGTTGAACCAGCGCCGCTGAAATCGTGCCCTCCCAGTAGGAAGGCCGTCAGGCTGATGGGATGTGCAAACGCTTGCTTATTATTTATTACGTGTAAGAGACAGATGTGGCATCGAAGTAAGTGGCAATGCCGCCTCGCTGAGCTATTTTATCGTCTGCTGATTTGTTTTATTCCATTATCGAATCACCCAACATTCGCATCGTCTCATCCGGGCCCCCTGCACCCTCCCCAAAATAAATCTCACTTGGCTTCGTCTAAACACCCACACAGCCACCACCAGCACCACCACCTCCCCTCCCCCCTTGGCGCTGCGGGGTGGTACGGTCCTTAGCTCATCCCTGCGTCCCTTTTTATAAAGATCGCGCTGCGCAAAGACCCGACTTGCCGCATCACCGCTCCCTGCCACCCGATCTCGCTCTCCGATACTCCTTCTCGATACTCCTCCCAGATCCTCTTCCCTGATTTTCCCAGATCCTTCCCAGATCATCCTTCCCAGATCTTCCTCCCAGATTCTCCCAGATTCTCTCCGATCCCATCCGCATCCTGTTCCTTTATTCTGACCCCAAACCAACAGGGACCGGAGCGACAGGCTCTATCTACTGCCAGGTAACCGGTACGCGAGGTCGGAGTGGAGCGGAGGTAGGAAGGGTTTTGGAGGGGAGGTGGGGGAGGTTTGTACGTCCGCGTGACAATAATGACACTCGCTATTAATCACGCGTGATATTGTGCCGCAGTGATACCATTAGTATTATTAATTGCAATCTTAACGTGTCTGCTGTTGTACTGATTGGCGTGCGCTCTTGATATTCATCCAATGATTGCATCCGCCGTCCGCGGGGGAAGAGCGGTGGCGCTGTGATTAGCACACTGCGCCTGTGCGACTGGCGCTCAGAGTTCCATCGCTGGTCACGGTTTTGACGCCAGTTGCTAAAACGTGGATGGTCTTGAATCGTTCCAGGGGGGGGGGATAAAAACACCTCTTCACCAACTAGCACTTTACCATGGTGGTGAAGTATGGTCAACCCAGTTCCCACCCCATCATGATCCCTCGCGGCGTGGTGTTGGAGCTGGACGTCCTCGTGATATTCGGACATTCGCGAATAAAGCCGCGTGCAGGGGCAGCTCTGTGATCACGTTTGCGTAGACGGACGTTTGTACACAACGCGATGTGTGTGTGTGTCGGTGGGTGTGAGTTCGATTCCCGCTCACGGCCAACGCCGGTCACGATTATCTGAAGCGGTCATGGGCCTGCCCCCTGCGTCGACTCAGCCTCAAACGAGTACCTGGTGCGGTGTTTAAACATCGCCGCTGGGGAGACAAAGGCGGCCGGGCGTGGTGTTGGCCACCCACCCCTTTCGTGTGCCTTGCCGGCCTTCATAGGTGCTCGCTAACAGCACTTGTCCCAACAGTCTGTTGCAGGCTATACGGGGGACCTTTGCCTTTGTGTCAGCGTCGAGGAGCGGTGGCGCAGTGGTTACCGCACTGCGCTACCAACCCGGCGACCCGAGATCGATTCTCCGCTCATAGCCAACACCGGTGACGATTATCAGCACCGGTACAGGATCTCTCCTGGTCCACTGAGCCTGAGAAGAGTACCTGGTGCGGTGTGTCAACATCAGCACCGGGGAGACAAAGGCGGGCGGGCGGGCCTGGTGCTGCCCCCCCCCCCCCTCGTGTGCCGTGCCGGCCTTCATAGGCGCTGCTCGCTTGCATCACTTGCCCCAGGCGACACGGGGAATCTCTGCCTCTGTTACTTTATACGATGTCACGGCACACACTGTGGGCAGCGCTGTGGGCAGCGGAGCAGGACAGCAACACGTCTGGTTCACTGTACATCTATGCTCCCCGCATTCTATGCAACTGACTTCACACTGACCAGCGAGGTGACGTATGGTCAAATAAGGATCCGCACGGCGTGGGGAGACCCTCATCCAGCGGTGGATTCACTTCCCAGAGCTGGACGTGGACATTTACAAATGCCCCTGAGTGGCGGCAATGTTACCACGGTGCTTGTGCCAGGCTAGGTGCAGGAGGTCACGGGACAGACCCAGGTGCCATGGGTAGACTGCTGTACCAGGCTAGGTGCAGGAGGTCACGGGACAGACCCAGGTGCCATGGGTAGACTGCTGTACCAGGCTAGGTGCAGGAGGTCACGGGACAGACCCAGGTGCCATGGGTAGACTGCTGTGCCAGGCTAGGTGCAGGAAGTCACGGGACAGACCCAGGTGACATGGGTTGAATGCTGTACCAGGCTAGGTGCAGGAGGTCACAGGACAGACCCAGGCGCCATGGGTTGACTGCTGTACCAGGCTAGGTGCAGGAGGTCACGGGACAGACCCAGGTGACATGGGTAGACTGGTGTGCCAGACTAGGTGCAGGAGGTCACGGAACAGACCCAGGTGCCATGGGTAGACTGGTGTGCCAGGCTAGGTGCAGGAGGTCACGGGACAGACCCAGGTGCCATGGATTGACTGCTGTGCCAGGCTAGGTGCAGGAGGTCACGTGACAGACCCAGGTGACATGGGTAGACTGGTGTGCCAGGCTAGGTGCAGGAGGTCACGTGACAGACCCAGGTGACATGGGTAGACTGGTGTGCCAGGCTAGGTGCAGGAGGTTACGTGACAGACCCAGGTGACATGGGTAGATGATGAGAGGCAGATTGTGATGGTTCTGGTGATGATAATTATGATTTTGACTGACGTTAATGGTGTTGATGATTATGGCGTCAATAATGATGTTGGTGGTGATGATGATGATGGCGATGATGGCTATACCATTGATGATGGTGATAAAGGGGATAGTAGTTGTGATTATCACGTGGGACACAGAGCCCACGTAAGTCATCCTCATCAGCTCATCCTGTCTGCCTCTGTCTTGCCGGCCTATCTGGCTGTCTGTCTGATTTCTCGTCTTTCTGTGTGCTTCTCTGTCTGTCTCTCTGTCTGTTAGTCTGCCGTTAGTCTGCCTCTCTGTCTGTCTGCCTCTCTGTGTGCCTCTCAATCTGTCGGCCTGCCTGCCTTCCCTCCTGTCTGGTCTATCTGGTCTGTCTGTCTGCCTCTCTGTCTGTTAACATGTCTCTTCGTCTCCCTGTCAGTCTGTCTGCCTCTCTGTCTGTCAGCCTCTCTGTCTGTCTGCCTGCCGCCCCCCCCCTGTTTTGTCTATGTGGTATGTCTGCCTGTCTGTCTCTCTGTCTAGTCTCAATGTCTGACAGCCGAGCTATCAGTCTGCCTGTCTTCCTGTCTGCAATGCCGGAATGTCGGTCTGACTGCCTGTTCATCAACCTGTCTGTCTCACTGCCCGTACTGCCTGTCCGCCCGTGCATCAGTCAGTCAAAGATCCAGAGAGTCTGTGAGTGAGTGAGTCAATCTGTGAGTGATTAAGTGAGTCAGTCTGTGAGTGAGTGATGGAATCAGTCTGTGAGTGAGTGAGTGAGTCAGTCTGTGAGTGAGTGAGTGAATCTGTCTATGAGTGAGTGAGTGAATCAGTCTGTGAGTGAGTGAGTCAGTCTGTGAATGAGTGAGTGAGGAGTCAGTATGTGAGTGAGTGAGTCAGTCTGTGAGTGAGTCAGTCTGGGAGTGAGTGAGTGAGGAGTCAGTCTGTGAGTGAGTGAGTGAGGAGTCAGTCTGTGAGTGAGTGCGTGAGTGAGTCAGTCTGTGATTGAGTGAGTCAGTCTGTGAGTGAGTGAGGAGTCAGTCTGTGAGTGAGTGAGTCAGTCTGTGAGTGAGTGAGGTGTCAGTCTGTGATGGAATGAGTGAGTGAGTCAGTCTGTGACTGAGTGAGTCAGTCAGTCTGTGAGTGAGTGAGGAGTCAGTCTGTGAGTGAGTGAGTGAGTCAGTGAGTGAGTGAGTCAGTCTGTGAGTGAGTGAGTCAAACTGTGAGTGAGTGAGTGAGTCAGTCTGTGAGTGAGTGAGTCAATCTGTGAGTGAGTGAGTGAGTCAATCTGTGAGTGAGTGAGTGAGTCAGTCTGTGAGTAAGTGAGTCAGTCTGTGAGTGACTGAGTGAGGAGTCAGTCTGTGAGTGAGTGAGTCTGTGAGTGAGTGAGTCAGTCTGTGAGTGAGTGAGTCAATCTGTGAGTGAGTGAGTGAGTCAGTCTGTGAGTGAGTGAGTCAGTCTGTGAGTGAGTCAGTCTGTCAGGCTGTGAGTGAGTGAGTCAGTCTGTGAGTGAGTGAGTCAGTCTGTGAGTGAGTGAGTCAGTCTGTGAGTGAGTGAGTCAGTCAGTCTGTGAGTGAGTGAGTCAGTCTCTGAGTGAGTCAGTCTGTGAGTGAGTGAGTCAGTCTGTGAGTGAGTGAGTCAGTCTGTGAGTGAGTGAGTGAGTCAGTCTGTGAGTGAGTGAGTCAGTCTGTGAGTTAGTGAGTGAGTCTGTCTGTGAGTGAGTCAGTCAGTCTGTGAGTGAGCGAGTGAGTCAGTCTGTGAGTGAGTCAGTCTGTGAGCGAGGGAGTGAGTCAGTCTGTGAGTCAGTGAGTGAGTCAGTCTGTGAGTGAGTGAGTCTGTGAGTGAGTGAGTGAGTGAGGAGTCAGTCTGTGAGTGAGTGAGTCAGTCTATGAGTGAGTAATTGAGTCTGTGTGTCAGTGAGCGAGGAGTCTGAGAATGAGTGAGTGAGTCAGTCTGTGAGTGAGTCAGTCTGTGAGTGAGTGAGTAAGTCTGTGAGTGAGTGAGTCAGTCTGTGTGTGAGTGAGCGAGGAGGCTGAGAATGAGTGGGTGAGTCAGTCTGTGAGTTAGTGAGTGAGTCAGTCTGTGAGTGAGTAAGTCTGTGAATGAGTGAGTGAGTCTGTGAGTGAGTGAGTCAGTCAGTCTGTGAGTGAGTGAGTGAGTCAGTCAGTCTGTGAGTGAGTGAGTGAGTCACTCTGTAAGTGAGTGAGTGAGTCACTCTGTAAGTGAGTGAGTGAGTCAGTCTGTGAGTGAGTGAGTCAGTCTGTGAGTGAGTCAGTCTGTGAGTGAGTAATTGAGTCTGTGTGTGAGTGAGCGAGGAGGCTGAGAATGAGTGGGTGAGTCAGTCTGTGAGTGAGTGAGTGAGTCTGTGAGTGAGTGAGTGAGTCAGTCAGTCTGTGAGTGAGTGAGTGAGTGAGTGAGTCAGTCTGTGAGTGAGTGAGTCAATCTGTAAGTGAGTGAGTGAGTCACTCTGTAAGTGAGTGAGTGAGTCAGTCTGTGAGTGAGTGAGTGAGTCAGTCTGTGAGTGAGTGAGTGAGTGAGTGAGTCACTCTGTAAGTGAGTGAATCAGTCTGTGAGTGAGTCAGTCTGTGAGTGAGTAATTGAGTCTGTGAGTGAGTGAGTCAGTCTGTGAGTGAGTGAGGAGTCAGTCTGTGAGTGAGTAATTGAGTCTGTGTGTGAGTGAGCGAGGAGTCTGTGAGTGAGTGAGTGAGGAGTATGAGAATGAGTGAGTGAGTGAGTGAGTCAGTCTGTGAGTGAGTGAGTCAGTCTGTGAGTTAGTGAGTCAGTCTGTGAGTGAGTGAGTTAGTCTGTGAGTGAGTGAGTCAGTCTGTGAGTGAGTGAGTCACTCTGTAAGTGAGTGAGTTAGTCTGTGAGTGAGTCAGTCTGTGAGTGAGTAATTGAGTCTGCAAGTGAGTGAGTCAGTCTGTGAGTGAGTGAGGAGTCAGTCTGTGAGTGAGTGAGGTGTCAATCTGTGAGTAAGTGAGTGAGTCTGTGTGTGAGTGAGTGAGCGAGGAGTCAGTCTGTGTGTGAGTAATTGAGTCAGTCTGTGAGTGACTGAGTCAGTCTGTGAGTGAGTGAGTCACTCTGTAAGTGAGTGAGTGAGTCAGTCTGTGAGTGAGTAATTGAGTCTGTGAGTGAGTCAGTCTGTGAGTGAGTCAGTCTGTGAGTGAGTGAGGAGTCAGTCTGTGAGTGAGTAATTGAGTCTGTGAGTGAGTCAGTCTGTGAGTGAGTGAGTCAGTCTGTGAGTGAGTGAGGAGTCAGTCTGTGAGTGAGTGAGGTGTCAGTCTGTGAGTGAGTGAGGTGTCAGTCTGTGAGTGAGTGAGTGAGTGAGCGAGCGAGCGAGGAGTCAGTCTGTGACTGAGTAATTGAGTCAGTCTGTGAGTGAGTGAGTCAGTCTGTGAGTGAGTGAGTCACTCTGTAAGTGAGTGAGTGAGGAGTCAGTCTGTGAGTGAGTAATTGAGTCTGTGTGTGAGTGAGTCAGTCAGTCTGTGAGTGAGTAATTGAGTCTGTGAGTGAGTGAGTCAGTCTGTGAGTGAGTGAGTCAGTCTGTGAGTGAGTGAGGAGTCAGTCTGTGATTGAGTGAGGTGTCAGTCTGTGAGTGAGTGAGGTGTCAGTCTGTGACTGAGTGAGTGAGTGAGCGAGGAGTCAGTCTGTGAGTGAGTAATTGAGTCAGTCTGTGAGTGAGTGAGTCAGTCTGTGAGTGAGTGAGTCAGTCTGTGAGTGAATGAGTCAGTCTGTGAGTGAGTGAGTCAGTCTGTGAGTGAGTGAGTCAGTCTGTGAGCGAGTGAGTGAGTCAGTCTGTGAGCGAGTGAGTCAGTCAGTCTGTGAGTGAGTCAGTCAGTCTGTGAGTGAGTGAGTCTGTGAGTGAGTGAGTTAGGAGTCAGTCTGTGAGTGAGTGAGTCAGTCTATGAGTGAGTAATTGAGTCTGTGTGTGAGTGAGCGAGGAGTCTGACAATGAGTGAGTGAGTCAGTCTGTGAGTGAGTCAGTCTGTGAGTGAGTGAGTAAGTCTGTGAGTGAGTGAGTCTGTGAGTGAGTGAGTCAGTCAGTCTGTGAGTGAGTGAGTCAGTCCGTCTGTGAGTGAGTGAGTCACTCTGTAAGTGAGTGAGTGAGTGAGTCAGTGAGTGTGTGAGTGAATCAGTCTGTGAGTGAGTGAGTCAGTCTGTAATTGAGTGAGTGAGTCACTCTGTAAGTGAGTGAATCAGTCTGTGAGTGAGTCAGTCTGTGAGTAAGTAATTGAGTATGTGAGTGAGTGAGTCAGTCTGTGAGTGAGTGAGGAGTCAGTCTGTGAGTGAGTAATTGAGTCTGTGTGTGAGTGAGTGAGCGAGGAGTATGAGAATGAGTGAGTGAATCAGTCTGTGAGTGAGTGAGTCAGTCTGTGAGTGAGTGAGTGAGTCAGTCAGTCTGTGAGTGAGTGAGTCACTCTGTAAGTGAGTGAGTGAGTCAGTCTGTGAGTGAGTCAGTCTGTGAGTGAGTAATTGAGTCTGCGAGTGAGTCAGTCTGTGAGTGAGTAATTGAATCAGTCCGTGAGTGAGTGAGTGAGTCAGTCTGTGAGTGAGTGAGCGAGTCACTCTGTAAGTGAGTGAGTGAGTCAGTATGTGAGTGAGTAATTGAGTCTGTGAGTGCGTGAGTCAGTCTGTGAGTGAGTGAGTCAGTCTGTGAGTGAGTGAGGAGTCAGTCTGTGAGTGAGTAATTGAGTCTGTGTGTGAGTGAGTCAGTCAGTCTGTGAGTGAGAAATTGAGTCTGTGAGTGAGTGAGTCAGTCTGTGAGTGAGTGAGTCAGTCTGTGAGTGAGTGAGGAGTCAGTCTGTGAGTGAGGTGTCAGTCTGTGAGTGAGTGAGTGAGTGAGGTGTCAGTCTGTGAGTGAGTGAGTGAGCGAGGAGTCAGTCTGTGAGTGAGTAATTGAGTCAGTCTGTGAGCGAGTGAGTCAGTCTGTGAGTGAGTGAGTCACTCTGTAAGTGAGTGAGGAGTCAGTCTGTGAGTGAGTGAGTGAGTCAGTCTGTGAGTGAGTGAGGAGTCAGTCTGTGAGTGAGGTGTCAGTCTGTGAGTGAGTGAGTGAGTGAGGTGTCAGTCTGTGAGCGAGTGAGTCAGTCTGTGAGTGAGTGAGTCACTCTGTAAGTGAGTAAGGAGTCAGTCTGTGAGTGAGTGAGTCAGTCTGTGAGTGAGTGAGGAGTCAGTCTGTGAGTGAGGTGTCAGTCTGTGAGTGAGTGAGTGAGGTGTCAGTCTGTGAGTGAGTGAGTGAGCGAGGAGTCAGTCTGTGAGTGAGTAATTGAGTCAGTCTGTGAGCGAGTGAGTCAGTCTGTGAGTGAGTGAGTGAGTCACTCTGTAAGTGAGTGAGGAGTCAGTCTGTGAGTGAGTGAGTCAGTCTGTGAGTGAGTGAGTGAGCGAGGATTCGGTGTGCCGGGCTGTCAGCGGTGACAGAGCTCGGGTTGGCGATGCCCTCTCCGTAGACGGCGCTACGCAGAGGTCGCGGTGACCTCTGCGGGGCGCCGCTGCGCCAGCTTCCTCGCGCGGGGAGAGCCGCGTGGGGGAGTGGTGGTGATGGTGGTGATGGTGGTGGTGGTGATGGTGGTGATGGTGATGGTGGTGGTAATGGTGGTGATGGTGGTGATGGTGGTGGTGATGGTGATGGCGGTGGTGATGGTGGTGATGGTGGTGGTGGTGGTGATGGTGGTGGTGGTGATGGTGGTGATGGTGGTGATGGTGGTGATGGTGGTGGTGATGGTGGTGGCGGTGGTGATGGTGGTGGTGATGGTGGTGATGGTGGTGGTGGTGGTGATGGTGATGGTGGTGGTGGTGATGGTGGTGATGGTAGTGGTGATGGTGGTGGTGATCGTGGTGATGGTGGTGATGGTGGTGGTGGTGATGGTGATGGTGGTGATGGTGGTAATGGTGGTGATGATGGTGGTGATGGTGGTAATGGTGGTGATGATGGTGATGGTGGTGATGGAGGTGGTGGTGATGATGACGATGGTGGATTGCTGATGGATTGGTGATGGTGGTGGATTTGTAGTGATATAATGGTGATGGTGGTGATGGTAGATTGGCGGTGATGATAGCGATGATGTTGGTGATGGTGGATTATTTGTGGTGATGGTGATGATCGTAATGGTGGTGGATTGGTAGTCATAATATTGTGATTAGTGTTGATATGATAGTGATCATGGTGGTGATGGTGGTGGATAGTGGTGATGATAGTGCTGATGGTGGTGGATTTGTGGTGACGATAGTGGTGATGATCGTGGTGATGGTGGATTGGTGGTTATGGTGGTGGTGAACATAGTGGTGATAATGATGATGGTGGTGGTGATGATGGTGGATTGGTGGTGATGATAGTGGTGATGATAGTGGTGATGATAATGATGGTGGATTGGTGGTGATGATAGTGGTGATGGTGATGGTGGTGGTGATAATGATGGTGGATTGGTGGTGATGGTGGTGGTGGTGATGATGATGGTGAATTGGTGGTTATGATAGTTGTTACGCGCATCCGCTACTCAAAAGGGTCAATACCACCATCATCACAATCACCACCATCATCATAATCACCACCATCATCATAATCACCACCATCATCATAATCACCACCATCATCATAATCACCACCATCATCATAATCACCACCATCATCATAATCACCACCATCATCATAATCACCACCATCATCATAATCACCACCATCATCATAATCACCACCATCATCATAATCACCACCATCATCATAATCACCACCATCATCATAATCACCACCATCATCATAATCACCACCATCATCATAATCACCACCATCATCATAATCACCACCATCATCATAATCACCACCATCATCATAATCACCACCATCATCATAATCACCACCATCATCATAATCACCACCATCATCATAATCACCACCATCATCGTAATCACCACCATCATCGTAATCACCACCATCATCGTAATCACCACCATCATCGTAATCACCACCATCATCGTAATCACCACAATCATCGTAATCACCACCATCATCATAATCACCACCATCATCATAATCACCACCATCATCATAATCACCACCATCATCATAATCACCACCATCATCATAATCACCACCATCATCATAATCACCACCATCATCATAATCACCACCATCATCATAATCACCACCATCATCATAATCACCACCATCATCATAATCACCACCATCATCATAATCACCACCATCATCATAATCACCACCATCATCGTAATCACCACCATCATCGTAATCACCACCATCATCGTAATCACCACCATCATCGTAATCACCACCATCATCATAATCACCACCATCATCATAATCACCACCATCATCATAATCACCACCATCATCATAATCACCACCATCATCATAATCACCACCATCATCATAATCACCACCATCATCATAATCACCACCATCATCATAATCACCACCATCATCATAATCACCACCATCATCATAATCACCACCATCATCATAATCACCACCATCATCATAATCACCACCATCATCATAATCACCACCATCATCATAATCACCACCATCATCATAATCACCACCATCATCATAATCACCACCATCATCATAATCACCACCATCATCATAATCACCACCATCATCATAATCACCACCATCATCATAATCACCACCATCATCATAATCACCACCATCATCATAATCACCACCATCATCATAATCACCACCATCATCATAGTCACCACCATCATCATAGTCACCACCATCATCATAATCACCACCATCATCGTAATCACCACCATCATCGTAATCACCACCATCATCATAATCACCACCATCATCATAATCACCACCATCATCATAATCACCACCATCATCATAATCACCACCATCATCATAATCACCACCATCATCATAATCACCACCATCATCATAATCACCACCATCATCATAATCACCACCATCATCATAATCACCACCATCATCATAATCACCACCATCATCATAATCACCACCATCATCATAATCACCACCATCATCATAGTCACCACCATCATCATAGTCACCACCATCATCATAATCACCACCATCATCATAATCACCACCATCATCATAATCACCACCATCATCATAGTCACCACCATCATCATAGTCACCACCATCATCATAATCACCACCATCATCATAATCACCACCATCATCGTAATCACCACCATCATCGTAATCACCACCATCATCATAATCACCACCATCATCATAATCACCACCATCATCATAATCACCACCATCATCATAATCACCACCATCATCATAATCACCACCATCATCATAATCACCACCATCATCATAATCACCACCATCATCATAATCACCACCATCATCATAATCACCACCATCATCATAATCACCACCATCATCATAATCACCACCATCATCATAATCACCACCATCATCATAATCACCACCATCATCATAATCACCACCATCATCATAGTCACCACCATCATCATAGTCACCACCATCATCATAATCACCACCATCATCATAATCACCACCATCATCATAATCACCACCATCATCATAATCACCACCATCATCATAATCACCACCATCATCATAATCACCACCATCATCATAATCACCACCATCATCATAATCACCACCATCATCATAATCACCACCATCATCGTAATCACCACCATCATCATAATCACCACCATCATCATAATCACCACCATCACCACAATTCTTGGTACATGACTATGCTATCAGTGTCAGCATCATCAGCAATAGCCATTATCAATCCACTGCTGGATGAAGGCGTCAGCAATTGCATGTCTGTGTATCCGTGTAACCGTGTGTCTGTATTTTTCTTATCCACGTGTTTGTGTATCCGTGAGAGTTGGACAAGTTCGATTGAATACTTCAACGATATATATCCTCAATGGGATATTTCATTGGGAAACTGCATATTTATGGACTATTTTATTGGGATGTGATCGGATGCTTCAATAGGATATTTCATTGGTATATATCTAATAGGATATTTAATGGGATATTTCGATGGGATAATGTTTTTGGATGTTTCAATTGAATCTAGTAATATTATATTTCTACGGGATCTTTCTAAGAGCATATCAGTGTGATGTTTGTGTGGAATATGAAAAAAACAGATGGGGTATTCAAATTGGTTGAATAAGGGATATTTAATTAGAAAGTTCAATGGGATATTTTTGTTTTTATTATATATGTCTATGGGATATTTCATGGGATAAGTATTGGCATATTTAATGGGATATTAGAATGGAATACATCTACGTAATATTTCATGGATATTGCAATTGGATATTTAAATAGATATTTACGAGGGTGTTAATGGAATATGTCAATGGGATTTTTATTTTCTTGGTATATTCAATGGGATATTTCAATGGGCTATATCGATCGGCTATTTCAATGTGATATTTAACACGACATTTAATGGGATATCCGAATGGCATATATGACTGCTGTATGGGACATATTTGACTAGGAATCAATGGCGTAAATGGAATCTCACCTCGTCCGGCTCGGGTCCTAGGGGAGGGAGCATTGCCGACATCAGGGAGGAGTGTTGATCAGAGGTGTGGAGGAGGACGAGGTAGAGGAGGGAGAGTCATCTTCTTCCAGCTGATGCAGACGACATCAGGGAGGAGTGTTGATCAGAGGTGTGGAGGAGGACGAGGTAGAGGAGGGAGAGTCATCTTCTTCCGTCGTACGGCTGATGCAGATGCAGAGCAACAACTGCAGGTTCACGTGCAGGTGGTTATCAAGGCACACAACCGCGTCAGAAGCAGCTGTGAAGTCCCCTTCGTATTTGTGGATCTGCCATTGCGTCGTTAAGCGTCGCACTACGGTCTGTTCTGGATGAAACACAGTCGCACGCTGGAGCGTTTTAATTTTCAATTTGTGCATCAGATACCGACATCTACCGCCCTGGTTTGTGCAGTGGGTGTGGTTTATGGTGGACCATGAGCTTCGTGGAAGATCGAACCCAGTGATCTTCTGCGTTGGGTCTTCACAAGGTGGTGTTTGTTTGTGAGTTCTTTTGAACTCCATTCAGCTCCCCACGCTTCATCGGGTTGAACTCACATTGATGAAGGTTCAGCGCGTGGGTCTAAAGCGCTTGGCGTGACTTCAAGCGATGCCGAGGGACGTTATTGAGGTCCCGGTGAATGGGAAGGCGACTGCTTCCCTCGATGTTCAGGACTTCCCGGAGGATCGCAGCGTTGTGGCGGATGGGTGGGACAGAGATTTGGTGACAGCACGGGCAGCCAGGGTGTTGGGGTCGACTCAATGGTTCCAGTATGACAAAAACAAGAACAGGTTGAACCCTTTCTGGCAATAGCACAGGAGGTGTTAAGACGTTCCAACACCAAATAAAAAAACCTTTTGCAAGGAATCGTGTCTGCATTCATCACACACGGTGCTTGTGGTCATCAATGCAGTCACTTGGTTCCTTGCAAAAGGTTTCTATTCGGTGTTTGAACATCTTGACACCTCCTGTTCTATTTGCCAGAACGGGTAACACATGTTCTTGTTTTTGTCATACTTTGATACTGGCAAAAGGTCCTATTTCGAGGGCTCTGGTGACACACCACATTGCAGTGTTCAGTTGGACATCAACAAGTGGAGTGGTGACTGCTTCTCGTCCAGTACTCGGCTACAGAGTCCACGAGAGCCAGCGTTGATGTCCGCAGCACTGAGGGTGCTGATGCCTCCCCAGCTTGTGGTTGGAGGAGGTGAGAAGGAGACAGTGCCAGGTTGAGGAGGAATGTGGAGAAAAGAGGTGAATATGACGAGGTGAGGAAAAGATGGAGGTGGGGCCGACGTGATGATGAGGTGAGGAGAAGGAATATTCGAGGAGGTGGAGGAGAGGCTAAGAAAGGGTGAGGACAAGGGGGTTCTGGAGGTGAAGCGTTGGGGATGTGAGGAGGTGGTGGTGAGGATGAGGTGAGGAGGTGGTGGTGAGGATGAGGTGTTTTTGGGTCGAGTGCTCTGGAGGAGACGTTCTGAGTAACGCAGCTCGCGTCTTTGCACATCGCACGATGCAGATGGTCATCATCAACATCATCACCATCACCACCACCCTCATCATCATCAACATCATCGCCATCACTACCACCCTCATCATTATCAACATTATCACCATCACTACCACCCTCATCATCATCAAAATCATCACCACTCACATTATCATCACTACCACTCTCATCAACACTACCACCCTCTTCAATACTCATCATCACTACCACCCTCATCATTACCACCACCTTCATCATTACCACCACCCTCATCATCACTACCACCCTCATCATCATCAACATTATCACCATCAATACCACCCTCATCAATATCTTCATCACCACCACCCTCATCAACACTCTCCTCATCACTACACCACCATTGTCATCATCACCACCACCTTCATTATCACCACCATCATCACCACCACCATCATGCTGGTGCATGACTATACTGAGAGTGAGCATCATCATCAGTAGCAGCCATCATCAATCCACTGTTGGATGAAAACTATCCCAATGTGTGTCCGTGTGTTTATATATATATGTGTGTCCTCACGTCCGTGTGTAAGTGTGTC
This sequence comes from Lampetra fluviatilis, assembly GCF_964198595.1. Taxonomy (NCBI): domain Eukaryota; kingdom Metazoa; phylum Chordata; class Hyperoartia; order Petromyzontiformes; family Petromyzontidae; genus Lampetra; species Lampetra fluviatilis. Next base: position 1,843,170 of record NC_136287.1, on the reverse strand, counting down.
TGTGTCCGTATGTCCATGTGACCGTATGTCTGTGTATCCGTGTATCCGTATGTCTGTGTATCCGTGTATCCGTGTATCCGTATGTCTGTGTATCCGTGTATCCGTGTGTCTGTGTGTCGGTTTATCAGTGGGGAGCGGTGGCGTAGCGGTTAGCGCGCTGCGCTATGAACCCGGCGAACCGAGTTCGATTCCCGCTCACGGCCAACACCAATGACGATTATCTGAACCGGTCCTGGGTCTCCCCCAGGTCGACTCAGCCTCAAATGAGTACCTGGTGCGGTGCGGTAAAACATCACCACTCGGGAGATAAAGGCGGCCGGGCGTGGTTTTGGCAACCCACCCCCTCGTGTGCCGTGCTGGTCTTCATAGGTACTCGCTAGCAGCACTTGGCCCAACAGTCTGTTCAGGCTATACGGGGGTTCTTTGTCTTTGTGTCCGTGTGGACGGAGGTGGCCAGCAAGTGGTTTACTCGGCGGGACACCGCAATGAAGCTCCGCTCATCATCATAGGAATTAGTATCATCATCATTATTGTCAGCATCATCATCATTACAACCTCCACCACCCTGGTCATCACCAAAAACAGCGTCGTCGTCATCATCGTCGTCGTGGTCTGTCACATCATCATGAGCAGCACCATCTGAAGATGCGGTATTCATGTTTTTATTGTACTCTGTCGACTGTGGCAGAGTCCCATAGCACCTGACTGCAGGAATTCATATTTTATGGTTCTTTCGGTAAAGTCACGTAGATAGAAAAAAAGAATAACAATAAAAGAATAAAAATAAGTGAATAAATTGTTTTTATTGTTTATATAGAAATATTGATAACAACAAAATTATAAAAATAAAGTGAATACAAATAATATTTGTTATTCTTTTTTCATTCACTTTAATAGTACATTTTTGTATTCAATTTATTTACATTTTCATTATTTTATTATAATTGTTTCTATCTACGTGACTTTACCGAAAGAACCATAGAATATAAGTTATATTGAGTGATTTGGGCGGTCGAGAGGATGTGGGAAGGAGGAGGAGGACTGCTGAGGGATGCTGTTAACAGTTAACCCGACTGATTCAGAGCAAGACCCTTGCTGTTGTGGTTCTTATTGTTGTGTTTGTGGTTGCTGTTGTTGTTGTTGTGATGCTGCTACGGCGTGACAACTAAATATATTCTTGCATGCAATTGATGACGTTACGGGAAATGGCGCTTTGTACTACGTGATCTGAAGGAGGGCCATTGCTCGAAACGTCACCGATTATATGGGCCGATAATGCCGTAATACATAAGGGACCGCGGAGCTTGGGCAGTTGGTAGTGCTGGCTACTCACCGCGTGGCTGCTGCCTTCCCCGCTCATCTGTGGTTCCTCTTCTCCTGACATGCGTGTGTGCACGTGTGTGGGTGTGCGCGCGTGTGTGCGCGCGTGTGTGCGTGTGTGTGTGCGTGCGTGTGTGCGTGTGTGTATGTGTGTGCACGTGTGTATGTAGCTGTTTTTGTATGTGTGAGTGCTTGTGTGCGCGTGTGTATGTATGTGTATATGTATGTATGTGTGCGCGTGTGTATGTGTTTGTGCGCGTGTGTATGTATGTGTATATGTGCGTGCGTGTGTATTTATGTGTGTGTATGTATGTGTGCGTGTGTGCGCGTGTACACGTGTGTATGTGTGTATGTATGTATGTGTGCTTGTGTACGCGTGTGTATGTATGTGTGTGTGTATGTATGTGTGCTTGTGTACGCGTGTGTATGTATGTGTGTATGTATGTGTGTATGTGTGCGCGTGAGTGTGGTAGTGGGGGCCGTAGTGTAGTGGTAAGCGCGCTGCGCTACGGCCACCAACACCCAGTGACGATTATCTGAATCGGTTCTGGGCCTCCCCTAGGTCGACTCAGCCTCAAATTAGTATCTGATGCGGTGTATAGACATCGTCACTGGGGAGACAAAGGTGGCCGGGCGTGGTGCTGGCCACCCAACCCCTCACACGTTGTCCGTGCCGGCCTTCGTAGGTGCCGCTCGCTAACAGCACTTGTCCCCAACGGTCTGTTACAGGCGATGCTGCTTTGTCTTTGTGTGCGTGGTTGCGTCGGGTGGCGCAGGGCAGAAGACCCTGCAGCACAGCAGCGATGAGTTGGACACCGTGGTGCTGATCAACCCCTCGGAAGAGGCGGTCGGAACCGAGGTGAGCAGGAGAGTGGAGAGAGACGAGCCGTGGTGTTGACTCACGTGGCTGTCAGTAACCCAGCACTGCTGTGGAGGCAGCGCCCAGGGGTTGCTGGATCACCACACACCACCTGTGCGGTGATCTACCAACCCTCCTGGCGGTGCCATACCCTGGCACGGGGATAGAGCGTTGCCCCCTCGCGCAATGCGTGGGTTTTCTGCGGGTGCTCCAGTTTCCTAAAGATACAAATCTCAACGTGGCAGCAGCAGCAGAACCCTCCTGAAAAAGTGTCACAAGGCTCAGAGTGGCTCTCCTGGATAAACTGTTCACGGGTCTCCATCATCAAGGAGCATTGGTGAGTATTCTGGGGGGGGTTGTGAGTTTTGTGTGGGGAGCGGTCGCACAGCGGTTAGTGTACCCGAGTTCGATGTCCCGCTTCAAGGCCTCCACCAGTGACGATTCTCTGAACCGGTACTGGATCTGCCCTAGGTCGTCTTAGCCTCAATTGAATACCTGGTACAATGCGTTAAAACATTGCCAACTGGGGAGACAAAGGCAGCCGGGCGTGGTGCTGGCCGCCCACCCCACTCAGTGCCGGGTCGGTCTTCATAGGTGATGCGACTCCCTAGCAGCTATATGGGTGATCTTTGTCTTTGTAAGGTGCATGTGCAGTGAGTGTGGGCATTGAACACGCTGGTGTTGGTGTGTGTCCTCCTGCCCCGCTGCCTTCCATGCACCCCCTTCATCCCCCTCCTCAACACTGCACCCCGCCCCCCCCCCCAGGTGCGCACTCTCCTCCGGGGTCCGGCGCACCACAAGCTGCTCGTGGTGTCCGGCCAGAGCCTGGAGCCCACGGGCGACATCGCCCTGCAGCAGGGCTACGTGTCGTGCCAGGGCCTCGCCAGCATCCTCACCGAGCCCGAGGTGAGCTCACCGCTCCGTACCGGATGGGGGGCACAACCGGTAGCGTAACGAGCGTGGGGCAGGCAGGAGGTGCCTTTCCTCTACACCCCCCCCCCCCACCAAAGCTACGAGTTTGGGCCCCCTTAACAACCACAATGATAGATGTTTTCTAAAGTTTAGTATTAGAAGTAATACCGTTTTTTTACCGTAAAGAAACGTAATTGACTTTAGTGAAAGAACATTGGACGTGGAACTCCGTTTCTGGGATTTTTGTTTAATTGGATACGTGTCAATTGTTTTTCAAAAAGGTACTAGGGAGCTGTAAGTGGCCGCATGTTGCGAAGACGCAGCGCCCCTACAGCGTTAAATGTTCGATACCGTGAGCGTAATGACGATGTGATTAGGCACGAGGAGGCCGCGATTTTTTATAAAAGCCTGGGTGCGACCGTGCTGTGAGACAAATCAAATATTGGGGCCCCACCTGACCGATCGCTGCACCCCCTGAGCTGATGATGTCGCTACTACGCCACTGGGCACCACCCTCCAGCTACCTCCAGCCACCTTCAGCCACCTCCTCCACCACCACCACCACCCACCGCCTCCTCCTCTTCTGCTGACACCGCCGGTCTTTATTTGCGCCCGTAACCAGAGACGCCGGATTGAGTTGGGGGATCTCAACGATCGCGCCGCGCGCCGCAGTGGCAGAGCAACCTTGTCCTTATCGATTAAACGTTGCTGCACCCCCCCACCCCCACCATACCCCCCCACACACCCCCACCATACTCCCCGACACACCCCCACCATACTCCCCCACACACCCCCACCATACTCCCCCACACACCCCCATCACCACCGCGCCACTTCCTCAAATGTGCCACCCTTGCGTGGCCAAATTGCTGAGCAGGGCAGAACAGAACGCGGTGGTAACGATCGGCACCCTCATGAATCATTCATCGGCCCACGTCGTCCCTCGGAGATGACTTCCGAGAATGGGGGGAGGGAGGGTGCGGGGTTGGTTCGCCAGGGGGGGGGGGGCAGGGCGGCAGGGGTGGGGTTCACAATGGCCTTGTCACTGAGAAACTGAGCCAACGGGCCGGTGCTGACGTCACGAGTGTTCAACTTGAATCTGAGCGAATTCATCGAGACCCATAGACTCGCACAAAGATCTATAGATTCACACTGAGATCAATAGACTCACATAGAGAACAATAGACTCACATGGTGTGTGTGGGTGGATTTTTCTCCAGGTCCTCCGGTTTTTCCCTCCACATTTGGCTGCTATGCATTTCCACGTGATGAGCCACTTCATTGAGCTATCATTTGTGGCCAGGTCGCTTCTGAAAAAAGAGCTACGCAGCTCAGTGGGCCTTACCTCGTAAAATAAAAAAAATAGTTTAGTTTAGTTGGAGCAATATCAGCATCAGCAGACTCATCCATCTGAACTGGTCTCATAACTGACGTCTCTCCTCCCTCTCTCCCCACCATCTCCCCACCCACAGCTCAGCGCGCAGCTCTGCTCCGCACCCTCAGACGCGCGCGCCCACCTCACCGTCGCGTGCCCCGACGACGGCGACTGGCGCGGCGGCGCCCTGGAGGCGCTCGCCCTCACGCCGGGCGACGCATTCGTCCGAGTGAGCATCAACCCCCCCGCCCCCGCCAGCACCCCCGCCGGCGCCCCCGCCGGCGCCAACAACAACGGCAGCGCCGCCGGCGGAGACGCGGTGATGGACGGCCTTTCCGAGTTCACCGAGTACCTGGCAGAGTCCGTGGAGCTACCCTCGCCCTTCGAGCTCCTGGAGCCGCCGACGTCGGGCGGCTTCCTCAAGCTGTCACGCCCATGCTGCTACATCTTCCCCGGCGGGCGCGGCGACTCGGCGCTCTTCGCCGTCAATGGCTTCAACATGCTGGTGGACGGCGGCTCCGAGCGCCGCTCGTGCTTCTGGAAGCTGGTGCGGCACGTGGACCGCGTCGACTCTGTGCTCGTGACGCACATCGGCGCTGACAACCTGCCCGGCGTCAACGGCCTGCTGCGCCGCAAGCTGGCCGAGGTGGAGGACGAGGAGTCGCAGGGCTCGGCGGCCTACGGAGAGTGGATGCGCAACCTCATCTCGCCCGAGATCGGTGTCGTCTTCTTCAACGTGCCCGACAAGCTGCGTGCCGCCGCGACCGAGCCCGCGGGGCGCAAGGTGAGGAAGAGCTTCGAAGAGGCGCGCCAGACCCTGCAATTGCTCGACGGGCTGGGCATCGTGCCCGAGCCCTTGTCGCGGGCGGCTGGCGCCGCCGCCATCGAGCCCATCGTGCTCTTCCAGAAGCTGGGCGTGGGGCGGCTCGACATGTACGTGCTCAACCCGGTGCGGGACAGCAAGGAGATGCAGTTCCTCATGCAGAAGTGGGCGGGCAACAGCAAGGCCAAGACGGGCGTCATGCTGGCCGGCGGCAAGGAGGGCGAGATCGCCGTGCCCTACCTCACGTCCATCACGGCGCTCGTCGTGTGGCACCCGGCCAACCCGGCCGACAAAATCGTACGCGTGCTGTTTCCTGGCAACGCACCGCAGGGTAAGATCCTGGAAGGGCTCGACAAGCTGAAGCACCTGGATTTCCTCAAGCACCCCGTGGCCATGCAAAAGGATATGGGTGCCGGGCTCTTGCCAAAGCAGTCCAAGCTGAAGCAGAAGACGGACAGCAAGGAGAGCCTCAGGTCATCGCAAAAAATCCAGGCAGTCAAGTCGCCGCCTCCGCCACCGAAGGAAGGCAAAGAATCGGTTGTCGTGGCGATGGTGAGAGCCGTGGAAATGACGCCTGGTGATGAAAAGTGCCGGCCGCCGGCGAGTGCCAGCGAGAAGGAGGCTGAATGGGTGGGTGACATAAAGGCGGAGAGAACCGAAGCCAAGCTGGAAAAGCCAGAAGTGAAAAAAGCGTCGGGGATCAAAAGGGAGAAGGGCAAACTGGATGCTTCGAAACCGAAAACAATGAAGAGGAGCTCAAAGGACAAGTCGGTGGTCTTGAACGAAAATAAGGCCAAGGAGCAGGAGAAGAAAGTGGACGCTGCGAAAGACGCAGCCCATGATGCGGAGAAAGAGCTCAAAAGGACCGACCACAAGAAGGATGTCAAAAAGACAGAGAGGAAGAATGGGGGCAAAGATGACAAGGAAGTGAAGAAACCGCCCAGACATGAAGTGAGGCCTCTCACCTCTCCCACGCCGACAAAGAAAGTGGCAGAGAAAGCCAAGGTTCTGAAGAAAGACGCTGAGCCGAAGCTCTTGCGCAAGGAGAGGACACCATCGCCGAAGCTCAAGCCTCGCGGCAAGGCGGAGAAGAAGAAGAAGGAAGCAAAGCCTGTGAAGAAAGCCGAAGATGCCTCGCAGGCCGCGGTCGCCATCGCTGCTGCCGCCACCACCACCACTGAGCCCGAGGCAGAGAGATCCCGGATGACAACGCCAGAGGACCTGTCTCGGGACTTCAAGGACTTGGTGGAAGACGAGAAGCTCGTCGAGGTGGAGGTGGCAGAAGAAGCATTGGAAGCAGGCGGGTCGCCAAGTCCGGTTGCCGATGCTGCTGACGCTGCGCCAAGTCGCCTAGAGAAGGAGGAGGTGGTGGAAGAGGAGGAAGTGGTGACAGTGGTGATGCAGCAGCAGCAGCAGGAAGATCTGCAGGAAGTCGAACAAGCTCACGAGGAGGAGGTGAAGACGCTGACGCAAATTGAAGCTGACGAAGAGGAGAGGGGCGAGCGGTCTCCCCATCGCTCATTTTCAGACGACACGCAACTCACAGCTATCGAGGAGGAACCCGAGCCAGCAGAGCAGGCCGAGGGAGAGCCCAGCAGTGTCACGGAGCCCTGCAAAAAAGGAATCGATGGCGAAGAGAAGGAAGATAAGGAGAAGATGCACAACAACAGGCTTGAAGAGGAGGAGGAAGACGAACATGACGAAGAGAAGGAGAAAGAAAGTGAGAGTGAAAAACAGGTGGAATTTGAACTGGAGAAAGAGAAGAAGAAAGAGGAGAAGGAGGAGTGTGACGCCGCTGATAAATTCACGAGCGACCGACACCTGGAAGATAGCAACAAGAACACAACACAGGAGGATGACGCGGAGGTCCGCGGCTGTGCTGAGCGCGATGTTCAGCCAGACACCAATCCGAACCAAAACAATAAACCCGAGATGCTGAGTGTTGACTCCTCGGAGGAAGAGGAGGAGCTGAGCGACATCAGGGAGAAGCACGAGGAGGAGGAGCAGAAGGAGTGGGCCGGAGAGACTGGCAAGCAGCTCCCGACGAGCGCCTGCATCACGCCGGAGTCCCCGCCAGTGGAGGCCTCTCCGGGGCAGCACGACGCGGTGGCGGAAGCAACGGTGGGGGCATCAGTGGCGTCGCCGGGCCCATCGGACACCGAGCAGATGGCATCAGACGAAGACCTCCGTGAGGAGGCCACCCCCACATCCGGCTTCACTTTCGCATCACTGGAGATCTCAGGCGAACCAACGCCCATGTCCGAGATGCCGACCCCGAAGGAGAGCATGAGTGACAAAGATGACGATGAGTCATCGGGCGGCGAGGCCACGACGGCCGTGATCCAGCACGCTGAGACAGAGCCCGCGGAGGCAGACAGGACGACCGTCGCCACCTTCTCCCCCCTGGCTCTCGACAGCTCCAGCAGCCTGGTGTACTCGAAGACTGAGGCCACGCCCGGGAAGGACTACATCGCCAGCGCCTCGACGATATCACCCACTTCCTCACTGGAGGATGACCGTTTCTTCAAATATCCCAGCGACGAAGGCAAAGCCACGGAGTCACCAAAGAGGGAAGCTCAAAAGCTGCAGGTGAAGCTCGAAGAGCACGGAAGCCAGGCGGCGATTGACACGTCGCCCTCCCCCATGGTCGACAAGACCCCAGACCTTGCATCAGATCTGACGCCGACCAACATCGAGAAGACCCCTGCTTTGGAGAAGATGCTGCCAGTGGCAGCAGCTGCTGACACGCCGGAGAAATGCGCCAGCAGCCCTGAGGAGAAAACTCTGCAGATGGACTCGCTGCCTGGCTCGCCGCAACTTGGCGTGGCGTTCACTCCCTCCTCCTACTCCCCAGCCGACGAGAAAATCCACTTCCCCATGGACGAACTCAGCCCTGACGTGAATGAACGTGGAGCAGAGACCACCACATCCCAACGGGATGATTCCGAGCCTGGGCGAGGAGCCACCCTGGGCAATGAGGCCACAACGTTCTTGCCCACGGAGAAGACTGCATCGTCGCCCATGGTATCGCCCGTGGCGTCACCCGTGGTGTTGCTTGCGTTTCCGCCATCGCCCGCAGTGCCGGAGCAGCAGCGATGCGAGTCTCCATTAACAGAAGCCCCCAGTGTCCCACCTTTTGACAAAGATGTGCATGGCGATGATGACAGCGATGGCAACGAAGTTTCCAAAAAGCCCCCTTCCGTGCACGACGCCGACACTGACAAACCGGTTGCCGCTTCTCACGACGAAACTCTGCAGTACAAGAAGGTCAAATTCGAAGACTCACCGGCACTTCCCGAGCAGGTGCCGGATTCGTTGGACGCCAGCACGACCACGGCACCCTCCATCAGCCCCTTTGATGACTCTAAGCCATTGCCCCCATCTGAGGCTAGCGGCAGGGGCTCCGGCAAGGAGGAGGGGAAGACCTTGTCAGAGCTGACGTTCTCCGACAAGTCCATCACTCCACTGGAAGATCCGCACATGGGCCTTGAGTGCGAGCCGTCCGAAGAGTCGATGTCCGAGCCGTGCAACCTCGAGTATGACAGCGTGTCGAAGAGTTCTGCAGCGAGAGACCAGGGCAACTTTGACGAGGAGTACAGTGCGTTCCTCCTGCATGGCCATCCCACCTTGGAAGAATTCACCCTTCCTCCATCGCCCTCCTCTGCAGCCACCACTCACTCGCCAAAATCCCTCAAGCTGGATGACAAAGCAAGCCACGGTGATCTACCCGAGTTTCCGATCTCCGCCTTTCAGAAATCCTCCTCCTTGAGACAGGACGGCGAGTTCACCCCATGCCTCTCGTCCGAGTCGGAGTCCACGAGCACTGCCAGGTCAGTCAGAGAGCACGCGCTCGCCACCGGGGGAGGCGACTACGCTGCCGCAGCCCGGGCAGCCCCCTCCGTCACGCTGGCTGTCTGTCTCAAGAGGGCCCCGACGGCGCAGAAAGAGTCGTCTGCCGAGTCACCTCTCAGCGAGACGTCCTACAGCCTCAGCATCGCCTCTGAGTCTGGCAGGATGGAGAGCGAGCAGGGGCAGGCTCCACCGGTCAACGTTGGGCCGAGCACCGACTCCGTTGAGGGCCTGGCTTTGTCGCTCAAAAGGCCAGAGCCTAAGAGGGACTCTTTCGGGACATTGCAGGACTCCTCTGTCTCCGAGGCCTCTCACACTCTAGTTCCGTCTGAGATGCTGGGCGACATGGCTGTGCGGGGCGACCTCAATGAGGGATGGTCGTCAGCATGTGGAGAGTCATTAGCGGCAGTGTCCAGCAGGCCGGGAGATATGCCAGATATGGGAGACGCAGGCGCCACAGACGTCAAGCCGTCACTTGGCGAGGACGCGGTTTCTCCCGCGACAATTTTGCCGGAAAAAACAATGGTGGCTCACGCAGCCGAGAAGCGCCCTAGCCTGGCCGAGGAGATCCACGCCGCTGGAACGGCGAATGAGCGTCTACAAGAAGCCGAGGATTTAATGCCGGCAGATATACCGATGGAGCAACAGCAACAAAGGCCTCCCTCCGACTTGTTTGGCGCTGAGCCATGGCCCCTGTCCATCGCGGAGGAGACTCGCGGGTCATCTCTTGTGGCTGCGGCGGAGCCCCTGTGGCCATGTGCTGCCCCTAAGGAGCGTTCGCTTGAGAGGTCTCCGCTTAGCGGCTCCAGCTCGTCCCTGGGCTCCGTGACCGATGGCCCTTGCACCGGCGGCTCGTTTGCGTCCAGCCCAGCGGCCGAAGCCGACCCCAGCGGAGCACCAGGCATGGGACAAGAAGCGGTGAGTGAGGTCGGAGGCGAGGGCCAAGAAGAAACGCACACGCGGGCAGACAGAGCGACAGAGCAAGAGGTGTTGGCGCCGACCACCCCTGCCTCGCCCCACACGTTTGTGGGGACACGCGCTTTCGACGATCGGGATTCCGAGGAACTGCAGAGGTCTCCCCGAATTGAAGCGACGGCTCAAAGCACAGAAGCATTACCACTGCGCAGTCCCACTCTTATGTCGGCTGCACTGGAATCCCCAGGCAACGTGAGCTTCCTCAATGAGGCATCATCCGCAGACAAAACAGCCACTGCGGTTGCAAGTCTTCCTCACTTCGGCGGAGATGATGACAGTCAAGTGAAAGGGGCATCTGACCAGTTGCCAACCAAGGTTCCTGAAAAGCCAACTTCTAATGCTGAAGCAAAAGATGACCTGCCCGTGGTGGCAGATCATGGGCACGATGCTTCTCCTACCAAGAAATCCTCTTGTGGGAAAAATGCGGATGAAAAAATACTCAACCTGATGCAGGAGATAAGAGCTGAGATCACCACACTGGCCGATGATGCCGGCAAAGAGGCGGCGGCGGCAGCCATGTTGGTTGAAACCTCCCTACTGGCTGGCGGAGAAGCCTTCCTCGCCTTGACCCAAATCCCATCTTCTCATCAACCTTCGGCCTCACCCTCGCCGCTCTCCCCGCTCTCCTCACCCGCGTCCCCCAAGGAGGCTCCTCCGCCCAGCGGAAAACACCCGAGCAAGGACACCGCTCGTTCTCCTGTCTCCCCGCAGGAGTCACCTGTCACCAAGAAGCTCTGCTCTTCCAAGTCTCCCGTGGCCGCCACCGCCCCCGCAATGGCACCGTCGCTTGACAGCTTAATCGCAGCCTCCAAGGCGGCGGCGGAGGCCCTGGTGTCGTCCGCGAGCAAGGCACAGGTGGACGAAGGCAGCCTCACAGATTATCCAAAGTCATCAGCCGAGATGCCGTCGCGGGGCCCAGGGGAGCACCGTGGGAGCATCGACGCCACCCGAACGAGGTCCCCAGTGTCACCTGGACGAGCGGCGTTTGGGGGGCAGCCCGAGTTTTTCAAGGCGGAGTCGAAGATGACGCTGTATCCCATCGAGGCCGTGTGCGACGCGGCCGGTAAAGGGGCGAATAGACCAGACGAGCTCAACATTTCCAAGCGCGGGCCACTGCTCGCCGGGCCTCCCTCACAAACGACCGCCGTCAACGAGGCCAGCAGGCCGGGTGAAGTTGGGAGAAGCCCGCCAAAGTCCCCGGCAAGTGCCAGGCCAGCCGAGTCATCCAAAAATTCCTCGCCAACGTCCAAAGACTCGCTATCACCCGACGACAGCGACACCAAAACTCCAGACACGTTTGACCTGAAACTCTCGGCCGGCGATGATGTCACAGCTCGAGATGATGACGAGGGAGAGGAGGAGGGGATGCACGGGAACGGTGCCGGGCGTCCTGGCAAAGCGGCCCCTGAGGTAGCACCACCCGGCAAGACGGCTAGCGAGAGTCCGACCTCCAAGTCGCCCATCTCGGAAGATTCGCTTAAAACCCCGGAAAACGCGGACGTTCCCAGGAAGCCGGCCGGATCGCCAACAGACACCGTGGCCCCTGCACGGCCCGCGGCGGACACTGAGAAGAAGTTGGCGGAACAGAAGGACAAGGAGGGCAAAGATCCCAGCGGGAAGTACAGGAGTCCATTTGAGTCGACAGACGATGACGAATCGCCCCTGTCCCCACCGCCCGAGTACAGCCTCATCCAGCCCCTGGCATCCAGGCTTTCCCCACTGCACGATTTCTACGCCGACATCTATGGCAAAGGGAAATCCCCCTCGCCGCCGAGCCTCCCGAAAACACCGCCGCTTGCTGGCACTGAGCCTACGGAGGAGTTCCCGTCAGCGGGGCTCGAACGGCGAGAGCAGGATGGGGAGAAGGACATTGCTCCACCTGAGAAACCACAGCTCGACTCAGGAATGCCGGAGGGTGCAGAGTGGAACAACAACCTCCCGCCATACGTGCAGATCGATCGCATGGCAAGTGCCTCCTACTCCATGATGGGGACGTTCCCGGGACAGGATTACAAGTACTTCTACTCAGCGTTCACCACAGGAGAGATCCCCCATGTGGTCGCAAGTGAGGCAGAGGGCAAAGGGACGCCACCAAGGAAGGCCGATAAGGAGCGCGGTGTGGAGGAGGAAGAGCGGCTCCGCCACACTCTGCGGCTACGGTCCACCGACGTCGACCCAGCGTTCTCCCCTCTGTCGCCGTCACCGCTCAGCGACTCGTCGGCGTCGCCTGGTGGCGTGTCCCGGGGCTCCGATGGCTTTGAGGCGGACCACGCCCCACCGACTCCACCACGGCGTGGCGAGTCAGGCTCGCACGCCGCCGAGAGCCGGCGGGATGCGCCAGACAAATGGGAACCTCGCGAGGCAAGAGCGGCCGAAGCTGCACCACCCTCGAAGGACGAGACGCCGGGAGATGCGCAACGCCCTGCCAGGGAAGACAAGGGGTCGGCCGGGTCACCTGTCAAGCTCTCCGATGCGCATGGGACTGAGATCTTAGAGACGATGCTGATGTTCGAAGAGGCGTATTCGCCGGACTCGTTGCTCGAATCGCCGCATCCCGATGGCGAAACTGACCATTCAGAGCACGGGGAGGTGAATCCCCAACCGCCGTCACGATCGGGTGAGATGGCCCCTGCGATGAGCGAAGCTCCCGAGAGAAAGCGTGATGTAGAGCTGGATAGGGGCTCTCCACCTTGCGAGAAGCAAACGATGCCGCACGCATCCCTGCCCGCACCCGCAGCAGCGTCGATGAAGGATTCACCCAACTCTGAAGAGTCCGATTTGGTCTCCAAGAGTGGAGCCGTGCTGCCTGAGAAGTCACCGACGGGCGCTTCTTCATTCGCCCTCGATGAGCAGGCAGCGGATGCAGAAGAGGCGACACGTGTGATTGTCCAACCCGATCCGATGCTCATGCTGGCTGAGGTGTCTCCCCAGGCATCTCCTTCGTGCAGCCCACAGAAACCGCCCACGCCTCCACCACGCCCCGCAATGGAGCTCGCGCCACTTCCCGGCGGATGGAGCCAGAAGGCAAGACCATCGAGCGTGACAGAGAACGCGACGCATGACGAGGTGGAGCGGGGAGGAGCGGCATCACCATCGTCACCGCCATCGCCATCATCGTCATCGACACCGGCGACCGAATCTGCGTCAGTCAAAGAGAGGTCCGCGCTGCCGCCTCCCGCTGAGGTAAAACACTACGAGCCGGGGTCACCCGCTTTGACTGCGTCGCCCACGTCGCCCATCCAAACGATGGAAAAACAAGTCCTGAAGGACCAAAACTTCTCCATGCCGGCGACAGAGAAAGAGGGAAGCAAGCCGCAGGAACCCTGGGAGATGAATGTCTCCCACGTCTCCCACACCGCAGGAGCATGCCGTGGTGTGCCAGAGACGGTCTATGCCGAGGCCTCCCGGTGTGGGCCCCACGAGAAGGCGCTGGCTCAGGGGGCCACCTACTCGCCTGTGTCCCCCGATACGTCGTCCGTCACGGAGCCATCGCGGTCCTCTGGCTCCCCGCTGCACTCGCCGGCGCTCGAGTCATCGCGCGCCGACAAGGAGCCTGGTTCTTCCAGCCGACAGGACGAGTCAGCGAGCACGCTCTCCTCCACCTCCCCCGGCTCGCCCAGCGCCGAGTACAGTGAGGGCCCGCGCTTTGGCGGCTCCTTGAGCGCATGCTCGCTGGAGGCACACCTCCCCCGAGCACCATTCGACAAGGAGGGGCCGAAGACAAACTTCTGCTCGGGTCTGGACACAAAGCCCGAAGGTCAGACCGTGACTACCTTGGACGTGAAGCCCGCGGGAAAGCCGCCAGCGAGGGATGGTGACGATGAACCACAAGGCGACAGGCGCTCTCCGGAAGCGGCAACATCGTCCACGAAGCTATCACCCATCTCGAAGTCGCCAGTCTCTCCTGACATGCTGGCTGGCGATAAATCTCCGGCGGGGGGGATTTCTCCACCCAAAGATCGATCTCCACAGTTCGGTGGACAGCCTTCGACCCGCGGGGAGCAGACACCGACCAGGCCTCCTGCGACTCCGGTGTGGGCCAGCGACAATCCACCGTCTCCTCGCGACAGCCCACCATCTCCTCACGGCAGCATGACCGTCTTCGCGTCCTCCGTCGTGACGCACAGGTTCCTGAGTGAGGGCACCTCACCTGCGGTGGTGGCCCTGACGGAGCAGACATCCGCCACTGCCACCGGCAGCAGCAGCAGCACCGAGAAGCGACATAACCGCGAGTGCAGCCGAGTGCCGCTCACGCTGGAAGGCATCTCGCTCGCGTCGCCGTGCAAAGGTGGCGCCCGGGTGCACGTAAGCCCCGCCGAGGAGAGCCCCCCTTCGTCGGTCAGCGACTCGCTGCCCACACCCACCGACTCCGACCTTCCACTGGAGACCGAGGAATTCCACTCGATCGCCGGGGACGCCACGCTCGACGACTCAGAGGACGAGTCCGAGACGATCCAAGCGGACGTTGCCATCGCTCGACCGGTGCGGGCATTGCCCCTCGCCTCTGCCTCCTCCTTGTCGTCATCCTCTGTGCGGGATCGGCCCCTGCAGCCGTTCGCGACCAAGGACTTGCCAGACCCACGGCCTCCGCCACCCGACCCCGACGTCAACATGATGGACTCGGCAGCCTGGCCGGCCGAGAAGGACGGCGGGAGGCTCGCCACGAAGAAGGAGCTCAAGGAAAAGACGAAGAGCAGAAAGTCGACCAAGTCCCCGGCGAGGAAGAAGGCGGCGGGGGCAGTGAAGACGTCGGTGTCGAAGAGCAAGGAGAAGGAGGCGGAGAAGCTCACCAGGGCCGAAGGGAAGGACAAGGAGATGAAGAATGCCACCAACTCGGCCAAGCTCGGCGCCAACCGCGCCAAGTCCCGTGAGTCACCAGCTCGCGATGCTCAGTCAGCACTCTGGTCTGGCAGCGCAACTGTGCAGTTGTACTGCGATAGCAGTTGGGCACGATATCCGGAAGCTCTCGGTTACGAATCGATCCCTGCCGCCACCCGGATACCGATACCCGGATCGTTCCGTTGGCGAGCGGATCGTTCGCTACCAGCTCTCCCACAATCCTGCCGTGCAGCATTAATCTACCCAGCGCCTGCTACCCCCCCCCCCCCCCCAGCTAAATTTCCCCGGCACTCGTGTACAGTTGGAGCGATGGTGAAGTGAGCTCGCAGTGTCTGGGAGCAGGCGCTGGATAGAATAATGCCGCATGGCAGGATTGTGGGAGGGCTGGTAGCGAGGGCTTGGGAGAAACCTTTATCCAGCAGTGGATTGCCCACGGCTGATGATGATAATGATTTTTAGATCTCGTAAAATCGCGCTGGTAGCGGTGAGGGTCAGGGGACCGTGACCTGCGATCCAATGTCACAATCTAGATTTATTACTCGAGGAATCCGATGAGCTATGAAGCTATTTTTCAGAAATGTCCAGTAGGGGCACGGGGTCAGAACGTTTCAACAGCAAACAATACAAAAAACATGACGGGAGTGCAAAGTATAGGAAAGGTAAACAATTCACTTGAAAAAAATACACGGATAAAACATTTTCTTTTTTATAACCTCAACAACTGTACCCCCCACTTTCTCCCTCCCTCCCACCAGCCACAGCTGCGGTTCCACCAGGCCCGCCCATATACGTGGACCTGGCCTACATCCCCAACCACTGCAGCGCCAAGACCGTACGTGAGACGCACGGGCTGACACGGGGAGACAGGGGGAGACACGCGGGGACACACAGGGTGACACGGGGAGACACGCGGGGAGACAGGGGGGACCCACGGCGTGACACGGGGAGACAGGGGGGACACACGGGGAGACACGGGGAGACAGGCGGGGTTGACAGGGGGGACACACGGGGTGACACGGGGAGACAGCGAGCCACACGGGGACACGCGGGAGACACACAGGGTGACACGGGGAGACAGGCGGGGAGACACGCGGGGACACACGGGGAGACACACAGGGAGACACGGGGAGACAGGGGGAGACACGCGGGGACACACAGGGTGACACGGGGAGACACGCGGGGAGACAGGGGGGACACACGGGGTGACACGGGGAGACACGCGGGGAGACACGGGGTGACACGGGCAGACACGCGGGGAGACAGGGGGGACACACGGAGCCACACGGGGACACGCAGGGGACACGCGGGGGACACACGCCCTTCCTTCTGCCCGCACGGCCTCGGAACGTCGGACAGGCACTCTCTCGTGCAGACACCGAGCGGCTGCTTCTGGCGACTGCTGCTGTGTCCTACTGCCGTTGCTCTTCCTGCTGCAGTTGGCTACTGCTGCTACTGTTGCTGTTACTGCTGTTGCTGTACCCGCGAGAAGAAGCCACCAAGGGCCCCTCTGAGCAAAACATTCCACTCCTGCTCCCATGAGCATGCAGGGACCAAGTCGTGCATACAGCCCCTGCGCAGCCAGTGATGGGAAATTCCACATTCCTCTTGCAGAGGCAACTGAGATGTACACCGGCCGAGTCTCCAGCCCCGATAAAACGAGTGTCCCATGTGTCTATGTCCGGTGTCTCATTGTCCCCGTGTCTTCTTGCGTCTCTCCGTGTGTCCCCACGTGTCCCTGGGTGTTCCCGCCCCGGGTGTCCCTGAATGTCGCTGCATGTCCCCGTGTTTCCCCGTGAGTCCCCGTATCTCCCCGTGTCTCCCCGTATCTCCCTGTGTCTCCCCATATCTCCCCGTGTCTCCCCGTGTCTCCCCGTGTCCCCGTGCTTCCCCGTGTCTCCCCGCGTCTCGCCGTCTCTCCCCGCGCGCCCCAGGTGGACGCAGAGTTCTTCCGCCGCGTGCGCTCCTCGTACTACGTGGTGAGCGGCAACGACGCGGCGAGTGGCGAGCCCAGCCGCGCCGTGCTCGACGCCATGCTCGACGCCAAGGCGCAGTGGGGCGGCAACAACATGCAGGTGAGCTCGCACGCTCACCCTCGCCCGGTGAGCTGGCCAGATGATGCTAACTTGGTGAGCTCACCCGGTCACAACATCACTCCACCGCTGAGAACACCACTCACCATCCACATCGCTCGATAGCGCCATCATCACTCAATCCGTCAAAGCGGTCCCCCATCGGTACCCCTCACCCCCTCCCCCCCTCACCCCCCCCCCTCCCCCACGCGCAGGTGACGGTGATCCCGACGCACGACACGGAGGTGGTGCGCGAGTGGTACCACGACTCGCACCAGCGCCAGCAGGAGCTCAACGTGCTCGTGCTGGCGAGCAGCAGCACGGTGGTGATGCAGAACGAGTCGTTCCCCGCGTGCAAGATCGAGTTCTGAGCTCGCGCGGCCTACGCCGCTCCACGCCTCACGACCACGACGACGACGACACCGCAACCGCCACAGTCACATCCACCGCCGTCACCACAACAACCACCAACACTGCAACCACCACCACCGCCGCCACCATCGCCACCACCGTGACCGCAGCCAATGGATACCGCCACGGCCATGCGCCATCACCACGACAACCACCAACACTGCAACCACCACCACCATGGCCACCTCCACTTCCGCGACCAACGGATACTGCTCCCGCGAACACCACCGCCACCACCGAGCCGTGTACTCCCTGCTTCACAACAGCACGTCGTACCAACACCGGATATCCTTGCTGATGAGAAGCTCCGTCCATCGCACAGGGGATTGACCATTGTTTAACATTTTAAATCGGAATACGACCAGGGCAATGAATCTCGCCGAGTATTTCGCGCAGCAAGTTAGCGACTAGTCAGTTCTGCCGCTGTCCACAGCGAGACCGGGTGCCGGGTGACCCAAATGTGTCTTCACCAGGCCTACCGGCCCCGGTCAAGCCAAGTCGCTACGAGTTTCACGCGCCTGATGATGAGTAAACAAAGTCAGTGTCACGGCGTAGAGACTGCAGATTCACAACTGAATATCGAAACAGGACGTGTGTGTGTGTACGTGTGTGGTTCGCGCACTGCACTACGAATCCGGCGACCCGAGTTTGATTCCCGCTCACAGCCGATCCGAGTGACGATTATCTGAACCGGTGCTGGGTCTCACCTAGGTCGACTCAGCCTCAAATGAGTACCTGGTACGATCAATAAACATGGCCACTAGTGAGACGAAAGCTGCCGGGCGTGGCACTGGCCACACACCCCCCCCCCCCTCGAATGGCGTTTCTGGCCCATTAAATAGGTGCTCGCTAACAGCACTTGCCCCAACAGTCCGTCCAAGGCCAAACGGGGGATCTTTGTCTTCGTTGTAGTATGCCCAGCATCAGGCGCGTGCGGCGTGAAACGACCTCGCGTGCGTTTGAACGCGTTAGATTGGTGAACGTGAGATTGGTGAACGCGTTAGATTGGTGAACGTGAGATTGGTGAACGTGAGATTGGTGAACGCGTTACATTGGTGAACGTGAGATTGGTGAACGCGTTACATTGGTGAACGTGAGATTGGTGAACGTGAGATTGGTGAACGCGTTAGATTGGTGAACGTGAGATTGGTGAACGTGAGATTGGTGAACGTGAGATTGGTGAACGTGAGATTGGTGAACGTGAGATTGGTGAACGTGAGATTGGTGAACGCGTTACATTGGTGAACGTGAGGGGGGTGAGAGACGGGAAGAGGGTCGCTGAGCATGGACTGGAGTCTGACCCAACCTGGACCCATAGCCGATTTGACCTGTCCTGACTTGACCCCACCCGACCTGACCCCACCCGACCTAACATGACCCCACCCGACCTGACCTGACCCCACCCGACCTAACATGACCCCACCCGACTTGACCCCACCCCACCTGACCCCACCTGACCTGACATAATTCTTACATGACCGACCTAACGTGAACTGATATGACCCCACCTGACCTAACATGACCTGACCCAATCTGACCTGTCCCGACCTAACCCCTAGCGCTATGAATGCCCTGCGTGCGTGCGTTCAACCTACCTCCTCCTACAGCGAGAGTCGGGCCCATTGTGAGCCCATCGCTGCAGTCCCAATCCGCTTCAGCGGTTTCACTGATTTGTGACGACGTCGACGACGATGCCGTCGATTATGACGACGACGATGGTGATGACGGCGACGATGGTGATGATGGCGACGATGGTTACGGTGATTGCCTTATAGTCTTCGACCGTGTGGAGGCGAGGCGTGAATGTACGATTTGCTGTCCATGCACTTGGTCTTCTGGATGAGCCAATGAAGCTGCTCGGGGGGGAGGGGGGTGTCGCGCGTGGGAATCCACGGCTCATCTATTCGTGTTTACCTGTCGCTTACGATCCACACGCGAACGCCTGCGCAACGTACACCTTGCCTGCCTGCCTGCTAGAGAGCGCGCGCGTGTGTCAGTGTGTGCACGCAAGTGTACGGGGGGGGAGGCGTAGCGGTTAGCGAGTTGAGCTACGAATCCCGGCCACGCGAGTTCTCTTCCCGCTCACGGCCAACGCCCACTGACGGTAATGTGAACTGGTCCTGGGCCTGCTCTAGGTCGACTCAGCCATGATTGAGTACCTGTTGTGGTGTGTCGTCAACATCGCCACTACGGAGACGAAGGTCGCCATCGTGTGCCGTGCCGGCCTTCATAGGTGCTCGCTAACAGCACTTGCCACCAAAGTATGTTCAGGCTATACGGGAGATCTTTGTCAGTGTTGCGGGGAGCGGTGACACAGTTGTTAGCGCACTTGCGTTGCGAACCCAGCGCACCCCCCGAGTTGGATTCCCGCTCACGGTCAATAATCACAGCGGTGGCGGATATGTGAAACTGCCCTGCTGGGCCTCCCCTTCTCGGTCGATGCAGCCGTAACACTGAGTGCCCGGTGCTGTTGTGGAGTAAACATCAGCACTGGGGAGACAAAGGCGGCCAGGCAGGCGTGTGGAGCTTATTTGTCCACCAAAAGCCCACCCCTCCCCGCCTGGAGTGGCGTTCCGGGGCAAGTGGGTGAAAAAAAAAAACACACTTGTCTCAACAGTTTGTGAAGGCCATCCGGGGGATCTTTGTCTTTGTGTCTCTCTCATTGTTAGCACGCTGCACAGGCTGGAATGCAAAGCAATGACGACTCGCGTCGGTGACTCTGCGATGACTTGTTTCACGTACCGACTCAATCGGAGGGTATGGCAAGCGGCAGGCTTCTCGCGACGGGTAGGAAAGGAGATTGCACTTTATGTACGTGGAGCGTGTCGGGCTTCTTTCGCACCGTACGTAGCCAACCCGTGGTGAATTGGAGGTGCGGGGGAAGGACCAACACGACGCTAAAACTCGGAGCACCTCGTGCGGAGCGACGCGTGTATGATTTGGCGTCAGGTACAGACCGAGAGAGGTTCGTGTGCGCCTCGGGTTCATTGTTACACGCTTATGGGAACTGCGCATTCGCCCAATCGGTTACGTGTGTTGGAATGCATTGATTCATTGCGATCCTGCTTGCTGATGATGCGCTGGGTGATGATGCTGCTGCTGCTGATAATAATGACTTGATGATGACGAGTATGGTACAAGCACGGATGATGATGATGATGATGGTGATTAAGTAGATGATTGTGAGAATGATACAAATGATGATTGTGGAGACGCTGCAGATGATGATGGTGACGGTGATGATGTAAATGATAGCTATTATACCGCAGGTGATAACGCAGCAGCAGATGATGATGGTGATTTTGATGATGATAATAATGGTATAGCACAGATGATGGTTATGCTATAGATGAAGGTGAGAATGATGCATACGATGATGATGCTGATGAGGCTTCTGATTATGTAGTAGCTGATGCTGATGATAGTGATGCGATGTCCTGGGTGAAGTTAATGACGCAACAGCAGTAGATTAGGATGATGATGATGATCAATTAAGCGATGATGATATAGCACAGCCAACCTTGATGTTGCTGCTCCTGTTGCTGATAATCATGACGCCACTGTAGGTGAGTCTGTTCATGCTTCCGTTGCTTTGAGCGCTGTTGAAACGTCATGACTCGAACGTTGAGGAGCCTTGCAAAGCTCCACCCCGGGTTTTGCCAGTCTCAGGTCACGCATGGCCCGTGCAGGTGGACTCGTGAATGGATAATTGGAACAAACACAAAGACAACGTGCGTTGGACGTGATGGCGATGATGCTGAACCAGTTGCTGGTATTCACCAGACCGGTTCTCTGCTGGAGACAGCTCTGATGACAAAGCCACTGTCACAGCAGCCCAGTTAGAAGTTGTTGTCGTATCGCTCCGTGTGCCCCGCGTCCTTACCCAAAGACGTTGGCGGTCGTGGCCTTCCCCTCCATTCAGCCCTGGCCGTGATATCCACTCAATAACTTTGCAATGGGATACGACTCCCAGCTGCACTCCACTCTTCACACTGCCCGTGCAATTTAATTCGCTGTCTTCTCGGACTTCCTGTGGCACCTCTAATATCCCCGGTCAAATTTAAATCTTGACTTAAAGCTTTTGTGACTGCAGGAATTCATATTCTTTATGTTCTTTGTTGTTCTACGTGACTTTACCGAAAGACCCAAAGAATATGAATTTAGTCTCTTGTTCTCTCGCCACAAGTCAAAGAAATTAAACTTTTCCTTTCTCTAATTAGACGTGTTAATTGCCAATATTTGTACCTGCTATCCGTAACCCATTAATGTTATGGCTCTTTATGTGAGATTATGGGTCTCTGTGTTAGCCAATTGGTCTCTAGAACTTGCTGATCAGGATGGCGAAGCCGCTTGCCATCACAATGGTTACATCCACCTGCTCGCGTTGTCACCCGAGACTGGAACAAAAAACCCCCGAGATGGGGATCTAGTTCTCCTCAACGTGGAGCAAATCAGGAGCCGCGACTTAAAGGGTCGTGGGGAGACGTCGAGATGAGTGGGCCGACTTTGTCGATGGGCCGAGCACTGGAGTTGTTCTATTGATTCAGTCATTGAGGTTCGTGCGTCGACATGTGTCAGGACTCTTGATGATCATGATGTTCCGTGTCGTCGAGGGTCCAATTGCCTGAGATATTATTAGCACAAACGCGTGTCTCTGCGTCTCTCTTGCCTTGTGCTCTGCAAAAATAGAGACTGTGAGGTTGTGGCCCCCGCTTAACCAAATGCCGCTGCTCTGTCCCGTTAATTACGCTCCGGGTGGCGGTCAAACGGAAGTGGCCCACCTGGTGGGGTTCAGTTGAACGGGTGTGGGGTGAGTGCAGTGGAGTTGGCGATTGGGATGCGTGAGCTTCTCGCCTTATTTACAGCCTCGCCGATTCGTCTTGAACTCTCAGGACGAATTCGATGATTAGCCGCGTCGGGTGCGGAAAATCGAGATGGAGTCTCTCCCCCCCCCCTCCTGGTTCTCCCGTTTAACCCGCCGCTGGACAGACACCCACACTGTGTCATCCTTTGTGCGGCAAAAGAACCCTCGCCCCCATACCTCCATAGGCTGAGATTTAAACTTCGATTGTCAATGTTATTTCGTTTTACGTTCAAGTAACTGCAGTTAATTAAGGGCTTTCAGTGAATTTTGTGTCTTTACTAGGCGAACGCTTAATGACCGAGAGGGGAAGGGGCGTCACCCCCTCAACCCCCCAGGGGGGTGTGGTGGGGGGAGGCTACATGAGGGGAACTGGTGTCACGTGACTCACGCGCTGTGCCGTCATTTTGTTGGTCAGTGCTTTACGTGGACGCCCAAGATGGCGGCGCCTCTGCCTTTAATCCGCGTGCTTCACGTGGTCTCGCGAGGCATTGTGAGTGCCCGTCATCCACGAATGCCGCACCAACATCGATACATCGACCGATCAATGTCGATCCTCGTGATCACGCTACAAGCATCGAGTCGTGTGCGTGAGAATTGAGTACGACCTGCACAAACAAATAGGCCATGAACCCAGTAAACATGGCAACGTTTGGGGCCAACGTTGTCACGTGTTGGGCCAACGCTGGCACGACGTTGGCCCAACGTTCCGTGTTTACCGGGCTGTTCGAGTTCTGCTATCGGTGAGAACGACAACAGTGGCTCTGCGCATGAAACAACAAAACGAGGAATGGAACAATGCGATGAACAGATCAAAACTAAGCAAACACATCGCCTGCCCCGATGAGTAACGATTAAAACGAATCGTGAGTGCAGTGGATGGTTACATGTGTGTAAGAATAGAATATACACAATATTAACAGTAACAAGTATGCGGATAGTTGAGGCATGACGCGCCAGTAGCTGTTACGTGTGCTCACGTGGAACTCCGCCTCGTGCCTCGGTTCTCCGCCAGAAACATTTCGCCTGACCGAACTGCTCGCATGGCCCTTGTGTCTTCTGTGATGATGATGAAGCGCTTGCCCATGCTGATGCTGCTACTACTGATGATGATGATGATAAATCTACCAAATGTCCTGATAGGGGCGGGAGTGGGCCCCGGAGGTGTCAGCAAGTCGAGCCATGTTACCCGTGAAGGTTTCGTGAAAATCGGGGATTTTGTCCCCCGGTTCAAAATGTTTCTGGCCTCGTGCTCAACTCCTCATGTGAGTGTGGGCTGGGCTGCCCGAGTAGCGGGCGAAGATACCTGAGCAGTGTGCGGGCCTATCTCATAAAGAGCGAGGGGGATGCTGCTTCCTGCGTGGGTTGTGATAGTGAGCTCGTAGGCATGGTTATGTAAGAGTGGTTGTGGCTGATGAAGGTAGGGACTGCCAGATGTCCATGTGACCTGATTGAGCCTCCCAAAAATATATATAGTAGCTTTACTGATGATGATAAAGATGATGCCGATGACTTGCAATGAATTGCACGATGCAATCGGGTGTGTTTAGGATGCAAGGAATCACAGGAAGTAATAGTTGAACCACTGTTCATAAAAAGGCTAAAAGCATGGAACATGGCTACTATGCACCGGCTTCGGGCTGATTATGATTCATCATCAATCCAGTATAGCATTGCTACCTTGTGAAATGACCACGCGTTAAAACGCCGATGTCAAAAACTCGGTTTCGCCTTGAATAGGAATCGTCAGTGGGGTGTAGCACTGCGAGCCTATATACGACAATTGCATCAATACCGGTTTCACCTTATTTGGGAGTGATCGGTCCAGCGTAGCCCTGCTACTCTGTAAACAACTGAGCTACCACCGATTTCGCCTTGACTTGGGGCTCACCAGCGCTCCATAGTTCCGCTACCGATGCACGCGACACGTTCATTAACACAGAATTATTCGCCTTCTCTGGAGATCATCAGCATAAAGATGACGCCGCCGCCACCAGACAATGCTGCCGCGTACCCCCCCCCCTCCCCGAGTGATGACGTCACCACTCGACTAATTAACCAATCAATTGCCTTGTGAAGTGAATCATTGATAGTAGGTTTTTACCCTTTTAACTGGTACAAAACTGACTACCAGTTAAAAGGGTAAAAACCTACTATCATATTTTGCCACTGGTAAAAGAGATCTCATAGTGTAAGTGAATCATTATTAACATGTCCTGTAGCCAGTTGTGGCGGAATGATGGGATATCAGAGAGGAGGTGGGGGTGTTTATTCGGTTTTTTTTTGGGGGGGGTGCAATAAACTTGGCCACTTTAAAATCCGACGGGAGTGCCATGTAGCCATGAAGGCTATGAATGCGTGCAACCCCGACCCTCCAATGTAACGGCAGGGGGGGGGGGGGCCTTACCCCGCCCCCTGTATCCTCGATGACCCCCCACCCCCCGTTGATCTCCTCTCATTCTGCCTCTACATGCCTGCAGCATAATCGTGACTTAAGCGCTCTACTTGCATGCGTTCGCAGGCTGATGCAACTGTTGCTGCTGCTGCTGCTACTGCTGCTACTGGTAGCGGCGTCTCTGTCAAGTGCTGTTAGGGGTTGTTAGGGTTCGGGCAGATATATCCAAACTTCCAGTCCACCCACCCCACTTGTTCGAGTTTACAGATTTGTCTCCAGTAAAAACTTAAAAAATCCAATGAAGCCGTTACACACTGCACGAGCCCGATGATTGCTAAACAGGCCACGTGATTTGATGGTGATGCTGCAGCAGCCCGATTGGAAGTAGTGTACAAGCACAATTGACAATAACAACTCAACACATTCGTCAATAACTGAGGCCTTAAAGTAAAATATAGATACGTGAAGTTTCGTGCGGTGGCCCTTCTTCATAGCTCATAAAATTCGCTGATGAGAAGACGATGTCTCCTTCGGGTATCTGTATGGAAGGAGACATGCATGCTGTCTGCCTATCTGCGTTACTTATATCCTCCACTACGACGGTCGATTACATCAATTCAAATTTAAGATAAACTCCACACATCTTTCAGGAACAACAATCCTGAAGAACAAAACAATATATGATACCTGTCAACCCATACGGTTTACCCGTATTTTTGTACAGGGAAATTGAGTAAAAGAAATGGGTCTATTCGTTTGTGTTTCTCCCGTGTGGTGGGACTTTGTAAGATGAACGTTGCTATTTATAAGGGCACGGGATGACCAATAATGTCTGAATTGGTCTGTAATGAGGTAAGTACTGAAAGGAGGGTGGCAGGTATGACATATACATGTATAATATGTGTAATAAACGACGTTTCAAGCAACAGCCCTTCACAGCAGAGAGTTAGAACATTCGGCTACGTACGGTGCGAAATAAGGTCAACATACATACGAGCGATAACATCTGCAGACTGCACTATACAGTACACCACAGACAACATGATGGGACCGCTGCATTATATCATTGCAAGCGTGTGTCACGTGGGAGGCGTTTCACGAGCATCGGGCTCGTACTGTGCGCGTTGACCTAATTTGCATTTTTCAACGGCCACCAATCGGGGAGTCGTGGTGTAGCGGGACACCAATAGGACTCGAGTTTGGGGAGAAATCCTGGGCTGGGCGGTGGTGGGAGGGTTCGGGTGTGGGAAGAGCTCCCGACTGAGCGGTTGCCGGTCTGGTGGTGGTGGTTGTGGATGACGGATGGCGCACTGCAGCAGCCGCTCTGATTTAACCCCAACTGCGTGTGTGTGTGCCGCATTCTTAACGAAACGCGTGATTTGTGTGGTTCAAAGCGTTAACTCCGTCCGTGTTTCCGCCGCGCTTTACGGGAACTTGTAGGTGCAGTACAATGCCATAACAAGCGAACAAATACGTAGGTAAAGAATAAATGTACATGCATTGAGACGAGAGAGGCTCGTTTTTTGTTGCTGTTGTCGTTGTTGTTCCCGTTATCCCCCCTGTCGTTGTGGAAACACGGAAGGTGAAAGGCAGACAAGAGGAGATGTCGCTGCATTTCGGCCATTTTTGGGGAAGAGCACACGGGTCAACCAGAGCCTTACTCTAACCACACTAGACCAAGCCAAGCCTAACCCTAACCACACTAGACCAAGCCGAGCCTAACCCTAACCACATTTACCAACCAGAGTCTAACCCCAACCACAAAAGACAATCAGACCCTACCCTAACCACACGAGCCAACCATAACCTAGCACTCACCACACTAGCCACCCAGACTTTCATCATATGCACACTAGCCAGACACATACGAAACCGAACCACACTAGCCACTTTAATTATAACCACACTAATAGCTTCAATCACACGAGCCAATGAGACGCTAACCACACGATTCAACCAGAGTCAAACCTTAATTACACGAGCCAACCCGACCATAGCCCTAAACACACTATCCAACCAAAACCGAGCCTAACCACACTAGCCAACCAGACCCTAGCTCGAACCACAGTAGACCAACCAGAGCCTAACCATAAACACAGTAGCTAACCAGAGCCTAACTCTAACCACCCTAGGCAATTAGACACGAACCATAACCACACCAGCCATCCAGAGCCTAGCCATAATCACATTAACCAACCAGAGACTAACCCCTACCACACAAGACAATCAAACCCTACACTATCCACACTAGCCATTCAGAGCCTCACCCTAACCACACTAGCCAACCAGACCGTAACAACACTAGCTAACTAGACCCTAACCACACTAGCCAACCAGACCCTCGCCCTAACCACACAAGCCAACCAAACCCTCACCCTAACCACACAAGCCAACCAAACCCTCACCCTAACCACACAAGCCAACCAGACCCTCGCCCTAACCACACAAGCCAACCAAACCCTCGCCCTAACCACACAAGCCAACCAAACCCTCACCCTAACCACACAAGCCAACCAAACCCTCACCCTAACCACACAAGCCAACCAGACCCTCGCCCTAACCACACAGCCAACCAAACCCTCGCCCTAACCACACAAGCCAACCAAACCCTCGCCCTAACCACACAAGCCAACCAAACCCTCGCCCTAACCACACAAGCCAACCAAACCCTCACCCTAACCACACAAGCCAACCAGACCCTCGCCCTAACCACACAAGCCAACCAAACCCTCACCCTAACCACACAAGCCAACCAAACCCTCACCCTAATCACACAAGCCAACCAAACCCTCGCCCTAACCACACAAGCCAACCAAACCCTCACCCTAACCACACAAGCCAACCAAACCTTCGCCCTAACCACACTAGCCAACCAGACCCTCGCCCTAACCACACAAGCCAACCAAACCCTCACCCTAACCACACAAGCCAACCAAACCCTCACCCTAACCACACTAGCCAACCAGACCCTCGCCCTAACCACACAAGCCAACCAAACCCTCGCCCTAACCACACAAGCCAACCAAACCCTCACCCTAACCACACAAGCCAACCAAACCCTCACCCTAACCACACTAGCCAACCAGACCCTCGCCCTAACCACACAAGCCAACCAAACCCTCACCCTAACCACACAAGCCAACCAAACCCTCACCCTAACCACACAAGCCAACCAAACCCTCACCCTAACCACACAAGCCAACCAAACCCTCACCTTCCCCACACTAGTCCAGGGTCCATTACTGTTGCCCGGAAATCGGGAGGCAGACACATTACGCTCTGAACAGCTCTTACACATTCAGGCTCCCTTATAGTTTCACGGCTTTTTCGCATGTGTGTGTGTGTTTTAATACAACTCTGGTGGCCATTAATTCATTTTATATTTCATCCTTTATATTTATTCGACACTTTAAAATCGGACATTGCTTGGCCCAGTCGCGTCACGGTGACCAGGGGTAACGGCCTCGGTCGCCATGGCAACGGAGTGACTCAGCCTCTCCTCCTTGATGGTCCACGGCAGCCCCACCCCCACCCCCCCTTCGCAAGAAGAATAACTGAATGCCCCCTGTTGCAGGGTGCATTCTGTCGCAGGGGGAATTCTGGGAGATTTATTTTGTTTCTCTCGGCGCCGTTGTGTTGCCTCTTGGCTGCCACTGCTGCTGCTCGCCAGGCTCCGTGTGGGGTCCGCGAACGGCGCCAAGAGACCCGGGCACAGACAGACGGCCACGGGAGGGTTGGGGGGTGGGGGGTGTGTCTACGGGCGTGTCAATGTCTCCGTGTGCGTCAACCCATGCCAACTGGGTCTGTCTCGTAACCTCTTCCTGCACATAGCCTGGCACACCAGTCAACCCATGGCACATGTAACCTCTTCCTGCACCTAGCCTGGCACATCAATCAACCCATGCCAACTGGGTCTGTCCCGTAACCTCTTCCTGCACCTAGCCTGGCACACCAGTCAACCCATGGGACATGTAACCTCTTCCTGCACCTAGCCTGGCACATCAATCAACCCATGGCACCTGGGTCTGTCCCGTAACCTCTTCCTGCACCTAGCCTCGGAACACCAGTCAACCCATGGCACATGTAACTTCGTCCTGCACCTAGCCTGGCACATCAGTCAACCCATGGCACATGTAACCTCTTCCTGCACCTAGCCTGGCACATCAGTCAACCCATGGCACCTGGGACTGTCTCGTAACCTCTTCCTGCACCTAGCCTGGCACATCAATCAACCCATGGCACCTGGGTCTGTCCCGTAACCTCTTCCTGCACCTAGCCTGGCACATCAGTCAACCCATGGCACATGTAACCTCTTCCTGCACCTAGCCTGGCACATCAGTCAACCCATGGCACCTGGGACTGTCTCGTAACCTCTTCCTGCACCTAGCCTGGCCCATCAGTCAACCCATTGCACCTGGGTCTGACCTGTGACCTGCCAGCAGCAGTGAGCCTTCCACACTTCACGTGACGGGCTCGAGGTGCACCCAGCCTGGCACGAGCGCCATGGTGGCGTCACAGCCACTTAGTGACGAACGGCGGCTGCTGTCAGTTTGTGGCTGAGCGTGTGGGGTGGGGAGCGGTGGTGCAGCGGTTAGCGCTACGCTGCGCAACGAACCCAGCGACCTGAGTTCCATTCCCGCTCATGGCCAACACCAGTGACGATTATCTGAACCGGTCAATGGCCTCCTCTAGGCCGACTCAGCCTCAAATGAGTACCTGGTGCGGTGTTTAAACATCACCACTAGGGAGACAAAGGCGGCCGGGCGTGGTGTTGGCCGTCCACCCCCTCGTGTGCCGTGCCGGCCTTCATAGGTGCTCGCCAACAGCACTTGCCCCAACAGTCTGTAAAGGCTATACAGGGGATATTTGTCTTTGTTTTGTGTGAAGTACAACAGGGATGTCCTCTGTCTCCTACATTATTTAATTTCATCTTTGACCACGTAGTTCGAGAAGCTTTCCATGGCTGTACCGGGGGAATTTCCATCTTGTACAGATATAATAGGAGGCTGATCAACACCCGAGTGTGGTCGAGGGATGGCTCCCTATTGATCAACCATGTACAGTATATGTGTGTGATGATCTGGTGATAGCTGTTTACTCAGACGATGAATTGGAGGCGCTGCTGCTCAACCTGGATTGTTCTGCGAAGAGGTGGGGTCTTACCATCAGCCACATCAAAAACTAAGCACCTTCCTGGGTATTTTGTGCAATCAAACACTCCACTCCTTTAACTCCCCATTGGTGACGGAGCAGTTGTGGTGAAAAGTTTAACATACCTGGACAGTGTGCTTATGACCAGCTCCAGTTTTATAGCAGAGGTCTCACTCCTTATCAGTCGGGCGGATTATTTTAATTGGCTGCGACGTGCTGATTTGGAAGCTACCTGTGTAATACCGTTGAGGACTCTTGGACACCCGGGGTTGAGGCACACGTATTTATTCCGCAACAGTTGTCACAACTGTGGACATACAATACTGGAGGGGGTATCGGCCCCCTCACCCGGCTAGCTGGGAATACACTGCTAGCTATCTCTGACCTACCTCCTAGTCCTCCACTAACGGGCTAGGGGAGGCTGTCTGGCCCGACACTGGTAAGTCGGGCTACGGTACCCGGAGTCCCAGAGCACTAGCTCTGGTTCTCGGGACCACGCCGCTGGCTCGGTCCTGCGCGGCCCTGACAAGGGCGGCGTCCCAGGGGAGTCCAGGGCTCTAGCTGGACGATCTTCGGTCTTCACTGGTTTAGCTTTAACGTTCTGCCCCGAGCCCTCTGACACATCCCCCTTTATACTCCACCCCCGCTGAGGGGTGGGGCCCCGGGCTGCCTGGTGCGGACGTCGTTGAGAGCACCCCCCCCCGTGCACTCACGTAGCCCCGCCCACTGTGTTTGTTTCCCATAAGCTGCCATGCATAACGGCTCTCTCTCTAACACCCCTACACCTGGTCTGTCGCCCCACACGAAGCATCGCGTCTTCTCGGTCACAGTCATGCCCTCCCTTCTCTATGCTTGTGAAATGTGGACCCCTCAAATGGAACATCTGCAGCGGTTAGAAACATTCAAGCTGGTCTGCCTACGATCCATCCTGGGTTTTAACCAGGCTGTATTGTGTGAGGAGCTCACAAATCCTTGAAAGATCTGGACACATTCCCATCTGTGAGCTCATCTGGCAGGCAAGGCAGCGTTGGCTGCGTCATGAAGCCCGCATGCCCAGCCACCGCATGCCCACACAGCTTCTATTTTACCGGATAGAGGGGGCTAAACGGGCACGGCACAAGCTGGAGAAGAGATGCACTGATGCGGTGAGGGAGAATGTGGAGCTGAATAATCTTGCCGAAGACTGGTACCAGTAGTATCAAGATCAGCCTGAATGGAGGAAGGCTCGTGAAAGACGCTGCTGGTCAGTTGGAGGTAGTCGCCCCACAGACGGCAGAGCAGCGACGCTCACAACAACGAGCGGAGCGCCGGGCGATTAAAATTCAACAAGTTGACACAGTAGGGGGCACAGCTGGTGTATCTGCCAGTCATCTAAGTCAACCCATGGCACCTGCTGGGTCTGTCCCGTGACCTCCTGTCAACGAGCCTTCGACACTTCACGTGGCCTCAAGGTGCACCTAGCCTGGCACAGGCGCCTTGGTGCCGTCACCCGGCGGCTGTTACTGTGGAGCAGTGGTGGAGCGGTTAGCGCGCTGCGTTATGAACCCGGCGACCCGAGTTCGATTCCTGCTCACGGCCACCACCTGTGACGATTATTTGAACCGGTCCTGGACCTCCCCTAGGTCGATTTCACCTCAAATGAGAACCTGGTACAGTGTGTAAACATCGTCACTGGGGAGACAAATTCGGCCGGGCGTGGTGCTGGCCATCCACCCCCTCGTGTACCGTGCAGGCCTTCATAGGTGTATCTCTACCAGCACTTGCCCTAACAGTGTGCTAAAATTACCCAGGGGATCTTTGTATGTACGTGTGCCCTTGGAAGTGTGGTCATCCAGGTTCGATGCACAACATGCATTTTTTGTTGTGCAAATTCGTTGTTGCAAACTCCTTTCTTGAGAAGTGCTTTTTGTGCTTTGTGCATTGCCCTTCACGGGCACCTCCGGTGGTTACGTACGGTGCGAAAGATATGCACGCATGCTGAACTTCTTTCGCACCGTACGCAGCCAACCGAGCTCATCGGAGGTGCGGCGGAAGGACAACAAATAACACACATAAATGACGTCACGAACCTAGGGGGGGTTCAAACATTTGTGACGATGTGTGAGGGGGGGGGTTAGAAATGTGACGTCACATCAAAATGCGCAACTTTAAATAAATATAGACAACACGTTCTACTTAATTAAATATACTTTTTAATAAATGTTTTCTCATACATCAGAATGCAGCGCCACATTAAATACGCACTACAATGACAATAGTCTAAAGTGATTTGAAGCATGTTTATATAAAAAATGGAAATATGGTTTGGAGGTGGGGTGCAGAGCTTTGTGACGTCATGTTTGAGGGAGGGTCTGACTTTTTGTGACGCCGTCTGACGAGGGGGGGGGGTCAAAAATCGTCCAAAATCGCGTGACGTCATTATTGGACGGCCCCTTTAAAGAAATTAGTTTTGTATTTAGTATAGTGACGTCGTGTATAGCAGTGACGTGCGGTGAGGTCAATGGTTGGGGAGGCACTGGCTAGTGTCAGAGCCAGATTTACACACATTTGAACCCGATACAGGTAGCTTCAATTCACCATTCAATTGGCAGGTTACACGATGACTATTGGTTAGGCGGCCGTATGTTTCATATTTCATATCAGCATTCTTTACAACACACGCATACAGATAAGTTACGTATTCGATTCACGTTTTATAGGCGAATGCAGTTCCACTATTCATGCTCATTCAACACAAATGAAAATATATATATTGCATGGTCTTACCGTTATTTGTAAATGAAGTCCATTCGCCTATCCTTCTGGACAAATATGTCAATGACTTTGTTGTAGAAGTCCTCTTTATTCTCTTTTAGTTTTATAAGTCTCTCCGTCTCAATAGAGATGATTGCCAGGGATGAAAGTCGTCCTTGGTCAGTCCGACTGTATGTTTGGAGTCGTTTCAAAGCAGCGAACGACCTTTCAACGGACGCTGTTGTAGCTGGTATAGTGAGCACCACCAGCTGGAGTAACTTTGTCGCATCGGGCCAAAAAGCTGAGGAGCTGGCCTGGTGATTTGCATTCGTTCCTCACCATTTGTGAACTATACAATCCGATGAGGTCACCCTTTAGTCTAACAAAGTCAAAGTACCTTGAATATTGTGATAGGCTCTGCAGTTTGGTGTCATCGAAATGTTGTGACATTTAATGAAATTTCGTGCAATCAACCAAACCAAAGACAGTTAGCTCACTGAAATGATCAAACCTACCTTTCATTTGAACACTGATATTGTCCAGAATGTTATAAAACATTGTTTTACTCTCATCTCTGATTGGCTGTTTACTTCGGCCATTGTCTGACAGGCCAAGTGTGACGCATTTCTGCTCGAATCGATCATAGAAACTGTCAAACTCTTGTCTCTGGCGTTCCACAACTCCCATTGTGTCGCGGATTCGCGCACAGCAGAATCCAATGTCCATTACTTTAATCTGCAGCACACGAAAGAGTGTATCGGTTTAATTGACAATGCCCTCATATGCCATTATGAAGAAGCAGGTTGATGCTTTTGACAGCCAGAGATCATATCCGGCGGCCATCATCAGGGTGTCCTTGTCCCAACCATCGGGATTTTCCTCATAATCCGGAACACAGCACGCAGATCAGATTGGTACATGCTGATCGTCTGAACTAGTCTAGAATTTGAGCTCCATCTCGTGGGCGCTGCTCTTGGTAACCGTCGCTTCACAACATCGTCCAGTAGGTGGGTGCGCTTGGTCGACTTATTGAAAAACGTCGCAAGTTCCTCAACTGTCTTAAAAAAACTTTTACACTCAGGTATACATTTTGCTGAATGCGAGAGCACCAGGTTAAATCTGTGTGCATAACAATGGGTAAACGTGGCTTCGGTACCTTTTCTGTAATCTTGGCCTGCACCCCACTAAGATCTGATGCCGTCACAGAGGCTCCGTCATGAGTCTGAGCTACCAGCTCTTCAACGCAATTGTATTCCCCCAACACTCCCAAAGCATAATCAGCAATAGCCGGTGCTTGTCTGTCATCACTGACATCATCAAAACCCAAGAACGCCTCCCTCACCTCACAAGTCACCTCACTTTTAGCCACGTAACGCACAATTACAGAGCTCTGGGCTTTGTTTGTGATATCCGTTGTCTCGTCTACTTCGACTGCAACAAATGGCGCTGCATTCATCTCCTCTTTGATATCATTGCTAATTACATCACCGACTGCTTCGATGAAATCGTTCTGTATTCTGTTTGATAAGCCAGAAAACACAGTGGATATCTCTAAATGTCTAGCTCACTTTTCATCTTTCTCAGCAAAAGCATGTAATAGCTCCACATCGTTGCCACGATTAGAAGAGCTTGCACCTCTCATCGTTACCACGAAATGCTAATTTCTGTTTGACTAGGAAGCAGGCCGCATTAATAAGGTCTTTTAAAACCTCACGGTTTTCCTTTACCTTAGCATTGTGGATGCTGATATGTAATCTCCGCTGTTCATTCAAAGCCAGATCTGCCCTTGAAGCTCCAAACGTTTTAAAGTTATTTGGCTTTGAATGTGAGTTGTCGAATTTTCATGTTTGTTGAGGCTCCTTGGTAGATTTTTCAAGAAACAAAATCCCGTGTTAGTCCAAACGTTGTCGGTAGTGGAGAACAGAAGGCAGGAGAAGCAGTAAAGGCGATTCTTCGTAGCACAGCCAACAGCCAGTCGTAGGTACCACTCCATGTGAAACGACCGTGTTCTTTTCTGTCCCTTCGTTTGAAGTAGATCCTTAAACTCAGGCATTGGTCTTCCATTGCTTATCACTCCCTGTTTTGATTGAAGGTCCAATTTTGATTAAAAACATTAAGGTTATATATAACGTTTTCCATTTTTGCAGCTGCTGGATAAAAAATTCTAGAGCTGGATAACGTGGAGGGAGAGCGAGTGTCAATTACGTGGGCTCAAGATACGCCGCCCTCAGTGAGGCAGATGTGATAGCTGCCTCACTGAGGGGGGGTGTCCTCACCGAGGGGGTGTGTCCTCACTGAGGGGGGCGTGTCCTCACTGAGGAGGCGTGTCTTCACTGAGAGGGGCGTGTCCTCACTGAGGGGGCGTGTCTTCACTGATAGGGGCGTGTCCTCACTGAGGGGGCGTGTCCTCACTGAGGGGGGCGTATCCTCACTGAGGGGGCGTGTCTTCACTAAGGGGGCGTGTCTTCACTGAGAGGGGCGTGTCCTCACTGAGTGGGGCGTGTCCTTACTGAGGGGGCAGTGTCTTCACTGAGGGGGCGTGTCCTCACTGAGGGGACGTGTCCTCGCTGAGGGGGCGTGTCCTCACTGAGGGGGCGTGTCCTCACTGAGGGGGCGTGTCCTCACTGAGAGGGGCGTGTCCTCACTTGAGGGGGGCGTGTCTTCACTGAGGGGGCGTGTCCTCACTGAGGGGGCGTGTCCTCACTGAGGGGGCGTGTCCTCACTGAGGGGGCGTGTCCTCACTGAGAGGGGCGTGTCCTCACTGAGGGGGGCGTGTCCTCACTGCGGGGGCGTGTCCTCACTGATGGACGCCCCCCTCGGTGAGGCAGATGTGATAGCTGCCTCCCTTGGTGCGTTTTCATTGCAGTTTATGACGAGACCAGCGAGCCTAAATATCTTTATAGTTTATACACATACGTGAAATAAGTTACCTGGACTATGGAAGGCAAGGACATGTAATGAAGGGGTCTACAAACATTACATTGGTGAGATACAAAGAGATAGTAACAGGCACGCGCTTATTGCCCACGCTCCATCCAGTTTATGAGGGGTTGCGCAATCAGAGGGGAGGCTGAGTGCGTCGCTGCCTCACCTCTCGTCTCTCCCTGTATTTGCAGCGAAGCTCCGCAAATTTGGCGATTTTGACTAGAAAAAAGAATTGGAATCGTACAGAAATGACATTTATAAAACAGATCAGTGAAAAAAATGTGTTTATTTTATTATTTACTTTTCGTAACAGCTATTTTCATTGGAGTATGATAGGTGAGGCTCTGCCTCCCCTGCTTCCCCTGACCACACGTCCGTGATGTATAGTAGGGTAGTGTATATTAGTGTAGTGTATCGTGTAGTGAATGTATAGTGTAGTGTATAGTAGTGTAGTGTATCGTGTATAGTAGTGTAGTTAAAGTAGTGTAGTGTATAGGAGTGGGGTATATAATAGTGTAGTGTATTGTGTAGTGTATAGCGTAGTGTAAAGTAGTGGAGTGTATAGTAGTGTAATGCGGGCGTAAACGGCTTCGCGGATATGACGTCATGGGGGGGAGGAGTTAGGTCACGTGGGAGAGAGGGGTGAGGTCTTAAGGGAGTGATACCGGAAGAGACGGGAGAGTGTGGGAGATAGAGTTAGAGTGAGGCCACGCAGGGCGGAGGTTGGAGAGTGGCGAGATCGCCACACACGCAGGGTAAGACTCGACACCGTCGGCCAGCGGTGACCGAGCACGGAGGAATGAGGGGCAGCGGTGGAGCTGCAGTGAGGGCAGCCGGAGGACTGCACAGGGGATCTGCAGCGGAGCTGCAGGAGCGGGGAGGCTACGGGAGCGAAGGCAGCTGTGGAGTTGCCAAGCGGAGGGGCTCTGAGCGAGGGCCGTGTGGGACAAGTGTAAGAACCCAAATAAAGGACAACGAAGACAGACCCAGTGATCGAGTCCTTTATTACAGTAGTATGTGCGTAGGTTGAACTTCTTTCACACCATATGTAGCCAACCGCGCTAATCGGAGGTGACACATCGGTAGCTCAAGATCTCAACCTATCTCGGGCCTTCCTTAAGCCGCAAAGGAGCACCCGATGCTCTTGCAGCTGCTGCTGCTCCTTCTGCTGCTGCTGCTGCGAGTGTGACGTCGCCTTGCGGAAGCGCGTTTTCCTGTTTGTTCTAAGAGCTTCACGGTTCCATTCCAGCGGGCCGCGCTGATCAATACTGCGGTGTGCATTCGCCGCGTGCGTAACCGCGCGCCGTCTCGCTCGGTGGTGGGACGTTAAAGATCCAGTGGCGTCATCCGCAAGAGTAGGCCAATTGCGTGCTGGCGTCATGATCCAAATTTGCCCAATGACTCGCAGGTTGGTATGGGACGCACAGCAGTGATCATCATACCCCCCCCTTCCCCCTACTGCGCAAACTTGGCAGGACCCTCCCGAAAACGGGTGCCACGGTGGCTATTAGATGTGAACTACCTCGCCTGGTATGCAAGGAGGTCGTCGGTTCGATCCCGACCCTGACGAATGCTGTATATTTAGAGTTTGCGTCTCTCCCTCCCTCTCTCTCCCCCTGTGGTAGCGTGGATTTTTCTCCAGGTCCTCCGGTTTTTCCCTCCACATTTAGAATCAACATCGTCCGTTGACAAGCCACTTCGTTGGGCTATCATTTTTGATAGCTCGGTCGCTTCTGAAAAAAGAGATACAGAGCGCAATGGAGCCTTACCTGGTCAAATAAAAACATGTTTAGTTTAGAAAACAGGGTCACGGGCCTCATGCGAACTCGGGTGATCCTCGCAGCAGCGGATTTTGGCTCGTCATCGAACAAAGACGGTGGTAACTGCATCGCGTGCTTTTGGATGCGCTTCTGCGTCCGTCTGGAACGCTCTTCCTTCCGATATTAGGAAGCCATTGGAGCGATGTACTTTTAAGTCACCTCGATTGAAAAATCATTTCTCTAGAACTGCTTTTTTCAGTCTTAATTTGCAGCTTTCGTGACTGCAGGAATCCATACTCTTGGGTTCTCTCGGTAAAGTCACATGGGTAGAAAGGTGAAGACGGTCGCTTGTTGTTGCGATCCAAACGTCGTGATCTATTATTATTTCTTTATACGTACGTGACTTTACCGAAAGAACCAAAGAGTATGCTTTTTAGTGTTTAGTTTCTTCTCCTTCCCCTGCACCTCCAATCAGCACGGTTGGCTACATATGGTGCAGAAGAAGTTCAACATACATCAGTACATATGTAATGACAACTCGGACGCACTTGACTTGAGAGGGTTTATTTTATTAAGGAGCCACGTGCTCACACTCAATCAGGCGGAGACCCGCACTGCAACAGCCCCGAGTCTCGCGCGCATCTCACTTATATACGGATCTAGGCCACGCCCCCATTCGCGAACCTTCTAGCTGGTTTAATACCGCTTGCTCCACCAGCAGACTCCGCTGTCCTCTTCCGTCACCTGGCCATGCCCCTATTCTCGATCATTCCCGCAGCCACCAGTCCATTCGTACAGCAAGCTGACTCTCCATGTCATTACCTCCCGTGGCCACCAGTCCATTCGCGCTGTGGGCTGACTCCCCTGTCATTACCTCCCATGACCACTAGTCCACTCACACTGCAGGCTGACTCCCCTGTCATTACCTCTCGTAGCCACTAGTCCACTCACATTGCAGGCTGACTCCCCTGTCATTACCTTCCATGGCCACTAGTCCACTCACACCGTAGGGTGACTCCCCCTGTCATTAACTCCCGTGGCCACTAGTCTACTCACACTGTAGGCTGACTCCCCTGTCATTACCTCCCATGGCCACCAGTCCACTCACACCACAGACTGACTCCCCTGTCATTACCTGCCGTGGCCACTAGTCCACTCGCACTGCAGGCTGACTCCCCTGTCATTACCTCCTGTGGCCACTAGTCTATTCACAACGCAGGCTGACTCCCCTGTCATTACCTCTCGTGGCCACCAGTCCACTCACACCGCAGACTGACTCCCCTGTCATTACCTCCTGTGGCCACTAGTCCACTCACACCATAGGCTGACTCCCCTGTCATTACCTCCCGTGGCCACTAGTCCCCTCGCACTGCAGGCTGACTCCCCCTGTCATTACCTCCCGTGGCCACCAGTCAATTCGCACTGCCAGCTGACTCCCCTGTCATTATCTCCCGTGGCCACTAGTCCACTCACACTGCAGGCTGACTCCCCTGTCATTACCTCCCGTGGCCACTAGTCCACTCACACCGTAGGCTGACTCCCCTGTCATTACATCCCGTGGCCACTAGTGTTCTCACACTGTAGGCTGACTCCCCTGTCATTACCTCCTATGGCCACCAGTCCACTCACACCACAGACTGACTCCCCTGTCATTGCCTTCCATGGCCACTAGTCCACTCACACCGTAGGGTGACTCCCCCTGTCATTACCTCCCGTGGCCACTAGTCTACTCACACTGTAGGCTGACTCCCCTGTCATTACCTCCCATGGCCACCAGTCCACTCACACCACAGACTGACTCCCCTGTCATTACCTCCCGTGGCCACTAGTCCACTCGCACTGCAGGCTGACTCCCCTGTCATTACCTCCTGTGGCCACTAGTCTATTCACACCGCAGGCTGACTCCCCTGTCATTACCTCTCGTGGCCACCAGTCCACTCACACCTCAGACTGACTCCCCTGTCATTACCTCCTGTGGCCACTAGTCTATTCACACCGCAGGCTAACTCCCCTGTCATTACCTCTCGTGGCCACCAGTCCACTCACACCGCAGACTGACTCCCCTGTCATTACCTCCAGTGGCCACTAGTCCACTCACACCGCAGGCTGACTCCCCTGTCATTACCTTCCGTGGCCACTAGTCCACTCACACCGTAGGCTGACTCCCCTGTCATTACCTCCCGTGGCCACCAGTCCACTCACACCACAGACTGACTCCCCTGTCATTACCTTCCATGACCACTAGTCCACTCACACCGTAGGGTGACTCCCCCTGTCATTACCTCCCATGGCCACTAGTCTACTCACACTGTAGGCTGACTCCCCTGTCATTACCTCCCATGGCCACCAGTCCACTCACACCACAGACTGACTCCCCTGTCATTACCTTCCGTGGCCACTAGTCCACTCGCACTGCAGGCTGACTCCCCTGTCATTACCTCCTGTGGCCACTAGTCTATTCACACCGCAGGCTAACTCCCCTGTCATTACCTCTCGTGGCCACCAGTCCACTCACACCGCAGACTGACTCCCCTGTCATTACCTCCCGTGGCCACTAGTCCACTCACACCATAGGCTGACTCCCCTGTCATTACCTCCCGTGGCCACTAGTCCCCTCGCACTGCAGGCTGACTCCCCCTGTCATTACCTCCCGTGGCCACCAGTCAATTCGCACTGCCAGCTGACTCCCAGGTCATTATCTCCCGTGGCCACTAGTCCACTCACACCGCAGGCTGACTCCCCTGTCATTACCTCCCGTGGCCACTAGTCCACTCACACCGCAGGCTGACTCCCCTGTCATTACCTTCCGTGGCCACTAGTCCACTCACACCGTAGGCTGACTCCCCTGTCATTACCTCCCGTGGCCACCAGTCCACTCACACCACAGACTGACTCCCCTGTCATTACCTTCCATGACCACTAGTCCACTCACACCGTAGGGTGACTCCCCCTGTCATTACCTCCCGTGGCCACTAGTCTACTCACACTGTAGGCTGACTCCCCTGTCATTACCTCCCATGGCCACCAGTCCACTCACACCACAGACTGACTCCCCTGTCATTACCTTCCGTGGCCACTAGTCCACTCGCACTGCAGGCTGACTCCCCTGTCATTACCTCCTGTGGCCACTAGTCTATTCACACCGCAGGCTAACTCCCCTGTCATTACCTCTCGTGGCCACCAGTCCACTCACACCGCAGACTGACTCCCCTGTCATTACCTCCCGTGGCCACTAGTCCACTCACACCATAGGCTGACTCCCCTGTCATTACCTCCAGTGGCCACTAGTCCCCTTGCACTGCAGGCTGACTCCCCCTGTCATTACCTCCCGTGGCCACCAGTCAATTCGCACTGCCAGCTGACTCCCCTGTCATTATCTCCCGTGGCCACTAGTCCACTCACACCGCAGGCTGACTCCCCTGTCATTACCTCCCGTGGCCACTAGTCCACTCACACCGTAGGCTGACTCCCCTGTCATTACCTCCCGTGGCCACCAGTCCACTCGCACTGCAGGCTGACTCCCCTGTCATTATCTCCAGTGGCCACTAGTCCATTCACACCGTAGGCTGACTCCCCTGTCATTACCTCCCGTGGTCACCAGTCCATTCGCACTGCAGGCTGACTCCCCTGTCATTACCTCCAGTGGCCACTAGTCCACTCACAGCGCAGCCTGACTCCCCTGTCATTACCTCCCGTGGCCACGAGTCCACTCACACCGTAGGCTGACTCTACTGCCGTTACACATGCGAGGCTGAGCTGGGTACGACTCGCCCGCTCTCTGCTGTGGCATCTGTCATCATTCTCTCCGACCACTCCCGACGCTGGGCTCCATGCACCTCGCCAGGCAGAGAGAGTTCAAGTGGGGGCAGCCTTCCCCCCTCCCCTCCCCCCTCCCCTCTATGCCCACCTCCCCTCCCACATCTAACCCGCTGCAGCTATCATTGGGGTGATGCGCACAGATAGGAAGGTGAAATGAAATGCCAATCAACTCTGGATCGCTACATATACTGCACGGACACGCGATCACAATTAGAACACACGTTCTAAAGTTGCGTACTGTATCTTCAGTAACGGGAAGACAAAGGCGACCGGGCGTGGTGCTAGCCACACCAACGCACTCTCAACCAGTGATTTGAAACGGCATCTCGGGGCTGGCAAGGGTCACGTGTTACTCGTAGTAGATATATCGATTAATCAACAAATTGTACGTCATTATTAGATTAACCAATTTGTTGTACATCTGTGTTATATGATCTCCACCACCTTGTTCATGGTTTTATTTACGTTTTTAATCAATATATATTTGTGTTTGTGCGCAAAGTGTGCGCGTATGGGCGTAGTATCGTCCTCCGCGAGCAGTGAACCACCCTGTGTCGCAGGCCGTCATGGGGACGCTGCTGACTGAGGTCGTCTCAAAACAACTCCAATCCGCCCAGTGGCTCCCAATCCCGGATCCGTTCCCACATTGCGTTGCTCACCGCCTTCAAGATCCTGCATAGACCCACCCCTACCCCTCCCTCCCCTCCCTTCCCCTCGACGCACTCCCCTACCCCTCATCTCCCTCGCCTCCTCGCACTCTCCTACCTCTCCCCTCTCATCTTTCTCCCTTCCACGCACTCTCCTACCTCTTCCCTCTCATCTCACTCCACTCCACGCACTCTCATACCTCTCCCTCTCATCTCACTCCACTCCACGCACTCTCCTATCTCTCCCCTCTCATCTCACTCCCCTCCACGCACTCTCCTACCTCTCCCCTCTCATCTCCCTCCCCTCAACGCACTCTCCTACCTCTCCCCTCTCATCTCCCTCTGCACCCCTCCACGCACTCTCCTACCTCTCCCCTCTCATCTCACTCTACTCCCCTCCATGCACTCTCCTACCTCTCCCCTCTCATCTCACTCCACTCCACGCACTCTCCTGCCTTTCCTCTCTCATCTCACTCCACTCCCCTCCACGCACTCTCCTACCTCTCCCCTCTCATCTCACTCCCCTCCACGCACTCTCCTACCTCTCCCTCTCATTTCACTCTACTCCCCTCCACGCACTCTCCTACCTCTCCCCTCTCATCTCCCTCCACGCACTCTCCTACCTCTCCCCTCTCACTTCACTCCACTCCCCTCCA
The DNA here is from genome assembly GCF_964198595.1 of Lampetra fluviatilis. NCBI lineage: Eukaryota > Metazoa > Chordata > Hyperoartia > Petromyzontiformes > Petromyzontidae > Lampetra > Lampetra fluviatilis. The sequence goes on along the minus strand of NC_136287.1, from coordinate 1,800,791 downwards.
CGCACTCTCCTACCTCTCCCCTCTCATCTCCCTCCCCTCCACGCACTCTCCTACCTCTCTCCTCTCATCTCCCTCCACGCACTCTCCTACCTCTCCCTCTCATCTCACTCCCTCCCCTCCACGCACTCTCCTACCTCTCATCTCCCTCGACTCCCCACCTCACAATCTCTGCTGCAGTAAACCGAGGCTCTCTACTGAAGCCCGCGGTCAACCTGGGCTCTAGGGGAGGTCTCTCATTCCCCTCGCCTGCTATTCAGGGGGTCGTGGGTTCGATCCCGACCCGAACGGCTGCTGTAACATTTGCAGTTTCCGGTGTCTCTATGCCCGTGGTGGCGTGGATTTTTGTCTCCCGGTCCGGGTTTTCCCCAGCACATTTAGACTCGACATCACGCGTGTTGAGTCCTTGGCTGCTCTAACACGTGCCACGTGATAGGCCAACTTCGTCGACAAAAAGCGACACGCAACTCAAGTGGGCCTCACCTGCATGGGTAAAATAAATAAATAAATTGTTTTTCATTTTAACTCCCTTCCCCCAGCCGCCCGTACTGTCGAGTTCCTGTCCAGGTTCAGGCTAAGACCTTCCCTCCCCTCAACCCCCACGAAGATGAACCCCCCCCCCTCATCCCCCACGAAGATGCCCCCCCCCCTCATCCCCCACGAGATCCCCCACGGCGTCTCGGGGTCGCGATTCGGAAGCCGCGGTCGCAATTACCGAGCTGACCCCTTTAAAATGCAATTACTCCTTCAATCATTCGATTAACGATTCGATCAATCTTACCCTCGCCCAATTAAACATTGGATCGCTCCCCGTGAACGTGGGAGCGACGATGAGACGAGGTGGGGGCGCGGGGGAGAGTCTCCAGAGGAGAGCGGCAGCACGTCGATGTGTGTCTACGCTCACTTCCTATTCCTCATTCATCCATCACCACACATACTGCTGCACTCTCCCCCCCCGCTCTCTCCCCCCTCTCCCTCTACCCCCTCTCCCTCTACCCCCTCTCCCTCCGTCTCCCCCTCTAGGCCATGTGGGGGGGTCGGGGTTGGCTGAGGACAGCGGCGGGTTGGTGTGGTGCTCATGCTGCATTCACGTGTGTGTGTCTGTGTGTGTGTGGCTGTGTGTGTGTCTGTGTGTGTGTCTGTGTGTTTGTGTCTGTGTGTGTCGTCTGTGTGTCGTCTGTGTGTGTCTGTGTGTGTGTGTCTGTGTCGTCTGTGTGTGTGTGTCTGTATGTGTATATCGTCTGTGTGTGTATCGTCTGTGTGTGTCTGTATGTGTATGTCATCTGTGTGTGTGTGTGTCGTCTGTGTGTGTCTTTATGTGTATGTCATCTGTGTGTGTGTCGTCTGTGTGTATGTTGTCTGTGTGTGTGTCTGTGTGTGTGTCATCTGTGAGTGTATGTGTGTGTGTGTATGTGTGTGTGTGTCTGTGTGTGTCTGTGTGTGTGTGTCTGTGTGTCTGTGTGTGTGTCTGTGTGTGTGTCTGTGTGTGTCTGTGTGTGTGTGCCTGTGTGTTTGTCGTCTGTGAGTGTCTGTGTGTGTGTTGTGTGTGTTGTCTGTGTGTGTCTGTGTGTGTGTCTGTGTGTGTGTCGTCTGTGTGTGTGTCGGTGTGTGTGTCGTCTGTGTATGTGTGTCTGTGTGTGTGTCTGTGTGTCTGTGTGTGTCGTCTGTGTGTGTGTCGTCTGTGTGTGTATCGTCTGTGAGTGTCTGTGTGTGTTTGTGTGTACCTACGTGACTTTACCGAAAAAACCCAAAAATATGAATCCTTGCAGTCACGAAAGCTTCAAATCTAGAATGTGTGTGTGTTGTCTGTGTGTGTCTGTGTGTGTGTCTGTGTGTGTGTGTCGTCACTGCGGAGGAGATGCTGCCACTCCTTTGTCGGGAGCTGGACCGGTACCGCCTGGATCTTTGTGGCATTCAGGAGGTCCGGTGGACCGGTTCTGGCTCCTGCCACCATGAGGGGTGGACAGTCCTCTACTCGGGGCAGGAGACTGCCAAACAACAGGGTGTGGCTCTTCTTCTGAACAAAAGAATGAAGGGGGCGTGGGAGCGTGGCGGCGAGGTGTGGGAAGCTGTAAGCCCCAGGATACTTTGGGCTCGCCTTCCCATCAACCGGAGGCGAGGAGTGGTGGTCGTGGTTACTTATGCCCCCACCGAAGACGAACATCCGTGGAGGGATGCAGGCAAAGCCGATGAGTCAGACGCTTTCTATGACCTCCTGTCACAGGTGCTGGCTAAAGTGGCCACTCGGGACAGAGTCATCTTGTTGGGTGACTTCAATGCCCGAGTTGGTCATGATGCTGGCACCTGGTCTGGAGTGATTGGAAGGCATGGGCCAGATCAGCTCAATAACAACGGTAGGAGGCTGCTAGATTTTTGTGCAGCCCATGGGCTTGTAATTACCAACACGCTCTTCCGGCATCGGCGCATCCACACAACATCATGGATACATGCCGGGTCCAAGCAAGAACATCTGCTGGACTACATAGTGACGGACCAGCGGATGCGAGCTCATGTCCTTGACACCAGGACCTACCGTGGAGCTGATCTGCCCTCTGACCATCGACTAGTCATCTGTAAGATGCGCCTGCCATTCTTCCACTCCGGTGGTGGGTGTACACCCAGAATCCCATTCCAACCAAAGTGGCCTGGTCTCAGTTAGCTGATGAAAGTTGCAAGCGGAATTTCATCATCGCTTGCAGCTGGGGTTGGCATCGTCCCCCACTCCACCTGATGTCGAGGGTAAATGGGCGAGGTTTAAGACTGTGACTCATGCAGCTGCAATGGGCTGCTTTGGGTACGCGGTCCAGACCTCCCCAGAAACCCTGGCTGACAGAGGAGGTGTTCAGGTTAATTGAGAAAAAGCGACAGGCCCACTCTCATCGGCTACAGCATCCCACGTCAGAGAATGAGGAGGTTTACCGCAGCCTTCGCAAGGATGGGTGGTGGTCGCGGGTTGCTGAGGAGATGGAATCTGCCTCAGTGGCCCGCGATCACAAATCACTATTTAACTCCATCAAAATAGTAACCTGCAGCGCCACACCTATTACCATCATTAGGGGAAAAAACGGTGATCCAATCTCCGACCCCCAGGAACAGGTTTGCAGATTTGCTGAGCATTTCTGTGAGGTCCTGAGGGAGGGAAAATCTCTCAGCCAGGAAAACATCATAGCACAAAGTGGGGATAACCCTGCTGAGGCTGCGGTGCCTTAAATATTAGAGGAGGTCACCCCCTGTGAGTGGCTGGCTGAGGTGCCATCTGTTGAGGAAGTACTGAAGGCGATCCGGAGTCTGAGACCAGGAAAGGCACCGGGCAGAGATGATCTCCCAAGCAAAATGCTGAGGGAGGGTGGCGCGTGTGCACAGACTGCCCTATATGACATCATAACAACAGTCTGGACCACTGGACGGGTTCCGCAGGACTGGAAGGATGCCCTGGTGGTCCCCCTCTTTAAGAAGGGGGACCGCACAGACTGTAACAACTACAGGGGCATCTCACTCCTCAGTGTGCTGGGAAAGGTCCTGGCAAGGATTATTCAACATCGCCTTGCTAGGCACGCTGAGGAGAGGCTTGCGGAACCCCAATGCGGTTTCAGGAAAGGGCGGTCCTGTACAGATGCCATATTTTCTGTCCGTCTGCTACAGCAGAGGTGTAGGGAATTCCAACAAGACCTACATCTCTGCTTTATTGACCTGGTCAAGGCATCTGATACCATCAGTAGGCCTGGGCTCTGGGTTGTTCTTCATGCTTTCGGAGTCCCTGACCCTCTGCTCATGATCATTAAGGACCTTCATGATGGTGAGCGGGCCCGTGTAAAACTACGTGGCCGGGAGTCGGAGCCTTTCCCTGTACACCTTGGGGTGCGACAGGGATGTCCTCTGGCTCCCACATTATTTAACATCTATTTCGACTGCGTAGTTCGTGAAGCCTTCAATAGCTGTACCGGGGAAATTTCCATTTGGTACAGATATAATGGGAGGCTGATCGACGCCCGGGTGCGATCAAGGGATGGCTCCTTATTGGTCAACCACGTTATGTATGCCGATGATTTGGTAATAGCTGCTCATTCAGAAGAGGAGTTGGAGATGCTGCTGCTGAGACTGGAGCGTGCCACTAAGAGGTGGGGCCTTACCATCAGCCCCACCAAAACTAAGCACCTGCCTAGGTATTTTGTACCATCGGACACTCCACCCCCACAACTCCCAATCGGTGATGGAGCAGTTGTGAAGAGAGTGGAGAGTTTCCCATACCTGGGCAGTGTGCTTTGTACAAATACAAATACACAAACACAGACATAATTTCAACCGTGATGATGGGTACAAACTTAGTAATCACTGGAAAGATGTTATTAACCACGCAAAAAAGACTTAATTACACTTTTTGGACCATCTTATCTGACAGGCACTATTTTAATTTACTTCACCGAGTGTTAACATCCCCAGTGTTTAACAGTAATCTCTTCATTGTTCTTTGATCACCGCTCACCCTCCGTCCCGACACGTCTCCATTCATTGTGTTTAGCACTACGTGCAGTCTTTGATCACCGCTCACCCTCCGTCCCGACACGTTTCCATTCATTGTGTTGAGCACTACGTGATGTCTTTGATCACCGCTCACCCTCCGTCCCGACACGTCTCCATTCATTGTGTTGAACACTACGTGCAGTCTTTGATCACCGCTCCTCCTCCCTCCCGATACGTTTCCATTCATTGGCTACCACAGTCTGATAAGCTCTCCAACCCCCCCCCTCTCCACCTCCCTTCAACTTGCTTATAAGGGATTACATCTTGAATCATTGCTTCACTTGATGCAGCTAATTCGGCTGTGACGGTCCCACCTGATGACGGAGACTTGTGTTGCCTCCGAAACGTCGTGATTTTTATTTTTATTTTGTTTTATTTTACTTTCATTAATTTTAATGTTTTACCTACGTGACTTTACCGGAAAAAACCTAAGAACATGTTAAATTCAACATCGCTAAATTGACAGAGGCACGGGAGGCGGCCATGCAGAATTCGGAACTCCGCCAGAAGGCTAATGAGAGGCTCAGGCTGGGTCGGACGCATGTGCTTCAGTGGAAACCGGGTGACAAGGCGTGGTTGCACTGTCCCCAAGTACCACTGGCGACCTCGTCTAAGCTGGTGCGGCCGTGGCGGGGGCCCGTGGAAGTGGTGCAGGTTTTGCGGCCACAATGTGTGCGTGTCAAATGGGGGAAGCGTTGGTGGTTCGTGCACCCCTCCAGATTGAAACCGTTCGTTGCGGCCCATGTTCCTACTTCACACACGCGTGGCCAAACATGTGAGGGGTCCACCGACTCCCGGAGTCCGACTTCGCTGCTTTCGCCTGACTTGACACCGACTGTTCAACCTCCAGGTGCACCAGGAATGACGTGCTCACGACCGCCAACCCCTTCAGGGGGGGTCGGGGGTCGCTCAGCAGCGAAGCCAGACACTCTCACACCCGGACTGTTGACACCCGCCACTGGACAAGCCGGGGCTGCCCCTTGTGACGGGCCTGCCGCAAGAACGCGCGCCAAAACGCGCAGACTTTTGTGAGGTCGGCCGTTGGGGGGCCCTTGCGGGGGGGCGTCCTGGGTACTTGTATATACATGTTGGTTTTACGGGATGGGGTATTTATTCGGGGGGGGGGGGGGGGTGCGTCGGGTTGTTTTTGTTGTTGTTGTTATTGTTGTTATTGTTGAAAGTTTCGTGAGGCACACACGGATTTAGGGGGCATGCATCTTTAGTGTGATTTTGTTGCAGCCGGGACGGCTGCGGGCTGTTCAGGTGGGGGGTAATGTAGAGGTGTTACGGAGGGGGTGTTATAGAGTTGATACGGATGGGAAACAAACACACTGGGCGTGGCTATGTCTGTACGCGAGCAGGTGATACATCGACGTCTGCGCCGTTTAGCCTGGGGGGCTAATACGGCGCTGGGATCCCCCAGGGCCCCACCCCTCGGGGGGAATTGCTATATAAGGCGGTGAGCCAGAGGGCTCGGGGTTGAGTGTTCAGCTTTAACCAGAGAAGCAAGAAGACCTGCTAGATAGCCCCTGGGACTCCCTTGGATCGCTGTCCTTCTCAGGACCGACCAAGGCCAACCAGTGGCGTGGCCCCAAGAGCCCAGAGCCGATGCTCTTGTAAGAGCCGGTCTGGGAACTCAGGGTGCCGTAATCCCAGCTTAACCAGGGCTGGGTTAGCTAGCCTCCCCTAGCCCGATAGTGGAGGACCTAGGAATAGGCTAGCTGTGACATAGGTTGTCGATCTCCCAGTTAGACGGGTGGAGGGGCCGATACCCCTCAAAGTGTTGTATATCTCGGCCTGTAGATACAACTGTGTTTAATAAATAAGTGTGCCTCCGACTACGTCGTCCAAGCCTCCTTGAACCACACTACACTTGCCCCAATGGTATATTACAGGCTATATGGGGAACCTTGGTCTCTGCATTGTTGGGAGTGGGAGAGCGATAGTCACGTGGTGGTCGGCTCTCTGCACTACGAACCCGGCGACCTCGGTTCGATTTCCGCCCACGGCCAAGTCAGTCTCTTTCATAATAACGGTTTTTGGGTTAGATCGCGTTATTTATTAATGTGCCGTAACCCTTTACCACCCGATACGGCCAAAAAAATGTGTCACGTTAACAAAGAGACTAATAGTTGATTACTTTAGCCCACCGGTGTGTTTGAAGAGTGAATCCACAACATTTAGACGTGTCACTGGTAATTACATCCAGCATCTTCAGGCGAATTGCCAAAATAGTGAAGCCATCCACGTGCTTCCGGTCTTAAATAGTGCAGAATGACGTCATCATCGTTGAACCCCATCAGGTTTCGAGACAAGAAATTAAGAAGAATTCAAATAATTATAACCGCTGTGATAGCTACAGACTCAGCGCAGCCTGGAAGCGTTTTATTAAGTAATACACAACACATATTGCAATTCCTTATAGAGGATTCACATGCTAAGTGGATGATTACTGATCTATTACATAATTGCAATACCCCCCCACCTCCACCTCTGATCTCGAAACGTGATGGGGTTCAACAATGATGACGTCATCCTGCACTATTTAAGACGGGAAGCAGGTGGATGGCTTCACTATTCTGGCAAATCTCCCGAAGATGCTGGATGTAATTTCCAGCGAAACGTCGTACTACTCAAATTCTAAATGTTGTGGATTCACTCTTCAAACACACCGGTGGGCTGAAGTAGTGAACTATTTGTTTTTTTGTCAACGAGATACATTTTTTACTGATTGGCCGTGTCGGGTGGTGGAGGGTTGCAACACATTTTTAAATAACGCGATCAAACCCAAAACCCTTTATTATGAATAATACTGGTCGCGAAAGCCGACGTGTTAAGTCAGTCTCTGTGTCTGGTTTTGCATTTATCTGTGGGTCTCTGCGTGTGTATGTGTTGTGGGGAGCGGTGGTTAGAAACATTCAAGCTGACCTGCCTACCACCCATCCTTGGTTTAACCAGGTTAAATTGTGTCAGGTGCTCGCAAATTATCCGAAGATCTGTACACAGTCCCATCAGTCAGATCCTCTGGCAAGCGAGGCTGGGTCATGTAGCCCTAATACTCAGCCATCGTATGCCCAAGCAGCTTCTTGGCCGGATAGGGGGGGGGCTAAACGGACTTGCCAAGAGATAGAGAAGAGATGGAGGTGATGCGGTACAGGAGGACGTATAGCTGATTGGACTTGCCGAAGACTGGTACCAGCGGTGTCAAGATCAGCCTCTCTGGAGAAGGTTCGTGAAGGACGCGACTGTTCAGTTGAAGGCGAGCCTTCGAGGCTTCACTTGGCCTCAAAGTGCACCTAGCCTGGCACAAGCGACGTGCTGACGTCACCGCCACGTTAGCGGCGAGCGGCGGTGGTTGTTTTTAACGCTCCACCAGACATCACCGGACGCAATCCGTGAAGAGTCGTCAAACATCCCGGCACGCGAATCGAGCTGTCGCCCGCGTCCTTGATTCATCTCAGCGAACACATCTTAGTGACGTCGTCGTCCACCTCGGTCCCTGTCTCTCGCCTGTCCGCGTCCCTCTGTCCGACCGTTTGTCTCTCCGTCTGTCACTCTCTATCTGTCCCACCGTGTCTGTCCGGGGGGAGCGGTGGCGCTGTGCTTAGCGCACTGTTTGTGCCGGCGTGTATTATCGCACAACGCCACGAACTTGGCAGCCCGAGTTCGATTCCCGCTCTCCCGGCCAACGTAAGAGACGAATATCTGAACCGGTGCTGGGCCTCCGTTAGGTCGACTTGGCCTTAAGCGAGTACCTAGTGCAATGAGTAAACAATGTTCTTCGTGGTTTAGTTTGTTGTCCTTCCCCCACAACTCCGACTCGCACGATTGTCTGTGTACGATGCGAAAGAAGTTCAACATACGTACAGCAGAAGTGGGGAGACAACGGCGGATGGACGTGGTGCTGGCCAGCCACACCCCTCATATGTCGTGCATATGAGTTTGTCTGTGTCTGTTTGAAACACAGTCAACCAGTGGGTTGTAAAACGCAGCACGTGCACCACACTTTACACCAGACGATTACCTGTTTCAACGACCACCACCACGTCGGGATTATGATAATGATCAAGGTAACGATGATGACGACGTGGACGCTGATGATTTTCTGATAATAGAGGTTGGAGTACTGCGCATAATCATGATTGTGATATCGTAGATGCACTTCATTATTGGAATCGTTCATTGATGGTGCAGATAATGATACAGAGGATGATACAGCAGGAAATGCCGTGGAATATGTATACTGCAGATGATGATGGATGTTATTAACACATTTTTTTTTATTTTACCAGGTAAGGCTCACTGACCTATAATAGCTATCACAAATGTCAGCAGGCGAATACTCTAAACGCATGATTTTGATTATAAATGTGGAGGGAAACACCGGAGGAACCGGAGAAAAATCCACGCGACCACGGGGAGAGAGACACGCAAACTCCAAATATACAGCAGCAGGCGTCAGGGTCGGGATCGAACCCACGACCTCCTGCATACCAGGCGAGGTAGTTAATATATCGCCACTGCGGCAGGTACCGATGATTAATCCACCTGATAATTTATATAACTATATGAATTGACCCAAACTGGGGTATTTAACTGGTACGTTTTTTTACATTATTTTTATTTAACCAGATGAGCATTTAAGAGGCAAGGATGAGTCTCAATCGCAAGAGTGGCCGTTTTATGTTCACAATGAAGACTATTCCCACATATTTAATAAACTATTATCATAACGATATCACAGAATAGTAAATATTCGTTTCCTCTTTCTCCTTGCTTGGAGTCAAACACGAGAATACATTGCCGCCTGCTGTTCAATAGGAGTACTACAGCTGTCTCTACTACACCTGCTGTCTCTACTACGCCTGTTGTCTCTATTACACCTGCTGTCTCTACTACAGCTGCTGTCTCTACTACGCCTGCTGTCTCTACTACACCTGCTGTCTCTACTACACCTGCTGTGTCTACTACACCTGCTGTCTCTACTACACCTGCTGTCTCTACTACACCTGCTGTGTCTACTACACCTGCTGTGTCTACTGCACCTGTTGTCTCTACTACAGCTGCTGTCTCTACTACAGCTGCTGTCTCTACTACGCCTGTTGTCTCTACTACACCTGCTGTCTACTACACCTGCTGTGTCTACTACAGCTGCTGTGTCTACTACAGCTGCTGTCTCTATTACACCTGCTGTCTCTACTACACCTGCTGTGTCTACTACACCTGCTGTGTCTGCTACACCTGGTGTCTCTACTACAGCTGCTGTCGCTACAACACCTACTGTCTCTACTACAGCTGCTGTGTCTACTGCGCCTGCTGCGTCTACAACACCTGCGGTGTCTACTACACCTGCTGTGTCTACTACACCTGCTGTGTCTACTACAACTGCTGTGTCTACTACACCGGCTGTGTCTACTACACCTGCTGTGTCTACACCTGCTGTCTACTACAGCTGCTGTCTCTACTACACCTGCTGTCTCTACTACACCTGCTGTCTCTACTACACCGGCTGTGTCTACTACACCGGCTGTGTCTACTACACCTGCTGTGTCTACTACACCTGCTGTGTCTACTACAGCTGCTGTCTCTACTACACCTGCTGTCTCTACTACACCTGCTGTGTCTACTACACCTGCTGTCTACTACACCTGCTGTGTGTACACCTGCTGTGTCTACTACAGCTGCTGTCTCTACTACACCTGCTGTCTCTACTACACCTGATGTGTCTACTACACCTGCTATGTCTACTATACCTGCTGTCTCTACTACACCTGCTGTCTCTACTACACCTGCTGTCTACTACACCTGCTGTGTCTACTACACCTGCTGTCTCTACTACACCTGCTGTGTCTACCACACCTGCTGTCTCTACTACACCTGCTGTGTCTACTACACCTGCTGTCTCTACTACACCTGATGTGTCGACTACACCTGCTGTCTCTACTACACCTGCTGTCTCTACTACACCTGCTGTCTCTACTTCACTGCCGGTGTCTACTACACCTGCTGTGTCTACTACACCTGCTGTTTCTACTACACCTGCTGTCTCTACTACACCTGCTGCCTCTACTACACCTGCTGTGTCTACTACAGTTGCTGTCTCTACTACACCTGCTGTGTCTGCTACACCTGCTGTCTCTACTACACATGCTGTCTCTACTACACCTGCTGTCTCTATTACACCTGCTGTCTCTACTACACCTGCTGTTTCTACTACACCTGCTGTCTCTACTACACATGCTGTCTCTACTACACCTGCTGTCTCTACTACAGTTGCTGTGTCTACTGCACCTGCTGCGTCTACTACACCTGCTGTCTCTACTACACCTGCTGTCTCTACTACACCTGCTGCGTCTACTACACCTGCTGTGTCTGCTACACGTGCTGTCTCTACTACACCTGCTGTGTCTACTACACCTGCTGTGTCTACTACACCTGCTGTTTCTACTACACCTGCTGTCTCTACTACACCTGCTGCCTCTACTACACCTGCTGTGTCTACTACAGTTGCTGTCTCTACTACAGCTGCTGTCTCTACTACACCTGCTGTGTCTATTACACCTGCTGTCTCTACTACACCTGCTGTCTACTACACCTGCTGTGTCTACTACAGCTGCTGTGTCTACTACAGCTGCTGTCTCTATTACACCTGCTGTCTCTACTACACCTGCTGTGTCTACTACACCTGCTGTGTCTGCTACACCTGTTGTCTCTACTACAGCTGCTGTCGCTACTACACCTACTGTCTCTACTACAGCTGCTGTGTCTACTGCACCTGCTGCGTCTACTACACCTGTGGTGTCTACTACACCTGCTGTGTCTACTACACCTGCTGTGTCTACTACACCGGCTGTGTCTACTACACCTGCTGTCTACTACACCTGCTGTGTCTACACCTGCTGTGTCTACTACAGCTGCTGTCTCTACTACACCTGCTGTCTCTACTACACCTGCTGTGTCTACTACACCTGCTGTCTCTACTACACCGGCTGTGTCTACTACACCGGCTGTGTCTACTACACCTGCTTTCTACTACACCTGCTGTGTCTACACCTGCTGTGTCTACTACAGCTGCTGTCTTTACTACACCTGCTGTCTCTACTACACCTGCTGTCTCTACTACACCTGCTGTCTCTACTACACCTGATGTGTCTACTACACCTGCTATGTCTACTACACCTGCTGTCTCTACTACGCCTGTTGTCTCTATTACACCTGCTGTCTCTACTACAGCTGATGTCTCTACTACGCCTGCTGTCTCTACTACACCTGCTGTGTCTGCTACACCTGCTGTCTCTACTACACCTGCTGTCTCTACTACACCTGCTGTGTCTACTACACCTGCTGTGTCTACTGCACCTGTTGTCTCTACTACAGCTGCTGTCTCTACTACAGCTGCTGTCTCTACTACACCTGCTGTGTCTACTACACCTGCTGTCTCTACTACACCTGCTGTGTCTACTACACCTGCTGTGTCTACTGCACCTGTTGTCTCTACTACAGCTGCTGTCTCTACTACACCTGATGTGTCTACTACACCTGCTATGTCTACTACACCTGCTGTCTCTACTACGCCTGTTGTCTCTATTACACCTGCTGTCTCTACTACAGCTGATGTCTCTACTACGCCTGCTGTCTCTACTACACCTGCTGTGTCTGCTACACCTGCTGTCTCTACTACACCTGCTGTCTCTACTACACCTGCTGTGTCTACTACACCTGCTGTGTCTACTGCACCTGTTGTCTCTACTACAGCTGCTGTCTCTACTACAGCTGCTGTCTCTACTACACCTGTTGTCTCTACTACACCTGCTGTCTCTACTACACCTGCTGTGTCTACTACACCTGCTGTGTCTACTGCACCTGTTGTCTCTACTACAGCTGCTGTCTCTACTACAGCTGCTGTCTCTACTACACCTGCTGTGTCTGCTACACCTGTTGTCTCTACTACAGCTGCTGTGTCTACTACACCTGCTGTCTCTACTACACCTGCTGTCTACTACACCTGCTGTCTCTACTATAGCTGCTGTGTCTACTACACCTGCTGTGTCTACTAAACCTGCTGTCTCTATACACCTGCTGTGTCTACTACACCTGCTGTCTCTACTACAGCTGCTGCAGAGGTGGGACAAAGTCATTGTTATGCAAGTCCAAGTCGAGTCGCAAGTCATCAAATTCATGACTCGAGTCCAAGTCACATGACTCGAGTCCACACCTCTGAGCTGCTGTGTCTACTACACCTGCTGTCTCTATTACACCTGCTGTGTCTACTACACCTGTTGTCTCTACTACACCTGCTGTCTCTAATACACCTGCTGTGTCTACTACACCTGCTGTCTCTACTACACCTGCTGTCTCTACTACAGCTGCGGTCTCTACTACACCTGCTGTGTCTATTACACCTGCTGTCTCTACTACACCTGCTGTCTACTACACCTGCTGTGTCTACTACAGCTGCTGTGTCTACTACAGCCGCTGTCTCTATTACACCTGCTGTCTCTACTACACCTGCTGTGTCTACTACACCTGCTGTGTCTGCTACACCTGTTGTGTCTACTACACCGGCTGTGTCTACTACACCTGCTGTCTACTACACCTGCTGTGTCTACACCTGCTGTCTACTACAGCTGCTGTCTTTACTACACCTGCTGTCTCTACTACACCTGCTGTGTCTACTACACCTGCTGTCTACTACACCTGCTGTGTCTACTACAGCTGCTGTGTCTACTGCACCTGCTGCGTCTACTACACCTGCTGTGTCTACTACACCTGCTGTGTCTACTACACCTGCTGTGTCTACTACACCGGCTGTGTCTACTACACCTGCTGTCTACTACACCTGCTGTGTCTACACCTGCTGTCTACTACAGCTGCTGTCTTTACTACACCTGCTGTCTCTACTACACCTGCTGTGTCTACTACACCTGCTGTCTCTACTACACCGGCTGTGTCTACTACACCGGCTGTGTCTACTACACCTGCTGTCTACTACACCTGCTGTGTCTACACCTGCTGTGTCTACTACAGCTGCTGTCTCTACTACACCTGCTGTCTCTACTACACCTGCTGTGTCTACTACACCTGCTGTCTACTACACCTGCTGTGTGTACACCTGCTGTGTCTACTACAGCTGCTGTCTCTACTACACCTGCTGTCTCTACTACACCTGATGTGTCTACTACACCTGCTATGTCTACTACACCTGCTGTGTCTACTACACCTGCTGTCTCTACTACACCTGCTGTCTCTACTACACCTGCTGTCTACTACACCTGCTGTCTCTACTACACCTGCTGTGTCTACTACACCTGCTGTCTCTACTACACCTGCTGTGTCTACCACACCTGCTGTCTCTACTACACCTGCTGTGTCTACTACACCTGCTGTGTCTACTACACCTGCTGTGTCGACTACACCTGCTGTCTCTACTACACCTGCTGTCTCTACTACACCTGCTGTTTCTACTTCACCGCCGGTGTCTACTACACCTGCTGTGTCTACTACACCTGCTGTTTCTACTACACCTGCTGTCTCTACTACACCTGCTGCCTCTACTACACCTGCTGTGTCTACTACAGTTGCTGTCTCTACTACACCTGCTGTGTCTGCTACACCTGCTGTCTCTACTACATATGCTGTCTCTACTACACCTGCTGTCTCTATTACACCTGCTGTCTCTACTACACCTGCTGTTTCTACTACACCTGCTGTCTCTACTACAAATGCTGTCTCTACTACACCTGCTGTCTCTACTACAGCTGCTGTGTCTACTGCACCTGCTGCGTCTACTACACCTGCTGTCTCTACTACACCTGCTGTCTCTACTACACCTGCTGCGTCTACTACACCTGCTGTGTCTGCTACACGTGCTGTCTCTACTACACCTGCTGTGTCTACTACACCTGCTGTGTCTACTACACCTGCTGTTTCTACTACACCTGCTGTCTCTACTACACCTGCTGCCTCTACTACACCTGCTGTGTCTACTACAGTTGCTGTCTCTACTACAGCTGCTGTCTCTACTACACCTGCTGTGTCTATTACACCTGCTGTCTCTACTACACCTGCTGTCTACTACACCTGCTGTGTCTACTACAGCTGCTGTGTCTACTACAGCTGCTGTCTCTATTACACCTGCTGTCTCTACTACACCTGCTGTGTCTACTACACCTGCTGTGTCTGCTACACCTGTTGTCTCTACTACAGCTGCTGTCGCTACTACACCTACTGTCTCTACTACAGCTGCTGTGTCTACTGCACCTGCTGCGTCTACTACACCTGTGGTGTCTACTACACCTGCTGTGTCTACTGCACCTGCTGTGTCTACTACACCGGCTGTGTCTACTACACCTGCTGTCTACTACACCTGCTGTGTCTACACCTGCTGTGTCTACTACAGCTGCTGTCTCTACTACACCTGCTGTCTCTACTACACCTGCTGTGTCTACTACACCTGCTGTCTCTACTACACCGGCTGTGTCTACTACACCGGCTGTGTCTACTACACCTGCTGTCGTCTACACCTGCTGTGTCTACACCTGCTGTGTCTACTACAGCTGCTGTCTCTACTACACCTGCTGTCTCTACTACACCTGCTGTGTCTACTACACCTGCTGTCTACTACACCTGCGGTGTGTACACCTGCTGTGTCTACTACAGCTGCTGTGTCTACTACAGCTGCTGTCTCTACTACACCTGCTGTCTCTACTACACCTGATGTGTCTACTACACCTGCTATGTCTTCTACACCTGCTGTCTCTACTACACCTGCTGTCTCTACTACACCTGCTGCCTACTACACCTGCTGTCTCTACTACACCTGCTGTGTCTACTACACCTGCTGTCTCTACTACACCTGCTGTGTCTACCACACCTGCTGTCTCTACTACACCTGCTGTGTCTACTACACCTGCTGTCTCTACTACACCTGATGTGTCGACTACACCTGCTGTCTCTACTACACCTGCTGTCTCTACTACACCTGCTGTGTCTACTACAGTTGCTGTCTCTACTACACCTGCTGTGTCTGCTACACCTGCTGTCTCTACTACACCTGCTGTCTCTATTACACCTGCTGTCTCTACTACACCTGCTGTTTCTACTACACCTGCTGTCTCTACTACACATGCTGTCTCTTCTACACCTGCTGTCTCTACTACAGCTGCTGTCTACTGCACCTGCTGCGTCTACTACACCTGCTGTCTCTACTACACCTGCTGTCTCTACTACACCTGCTGCGTCTACTACACCTGCTGTGTCTGCTACACGTGCTGTCTCTACTACACCTGCTGTGTCTACTACACCTGCTGTGTCTACTACACCTGCTGTTTCTACTACACCTGCTGTCTCTCCTACACCTGCTGCCTCTACTACACCTGCTGTGTCTACTACAGCTGCTGTCTCTACTACACCTGCTGTGTCTGCTACATGTGCTGTCTCTACTACACCTGCTGTCTCTAATACACCTGCTGTGTCTACTGCACCTGCTGTCTCTATTACACCTGCTGTCTCTACTACACCTGCTATGTCTACTACACCTGCTGTCTCTACTACACCTGCTGTGTCTGCTACACGTGCTGTCTCTACTACAACTGCTGTCTCTAATACACCTGCTGTGTCTACTGCACCTGCTGTCTCTATTACACCTGCTGTCTCTACTACACCTGCTATGTCTACTACACCTGCTGTCTCCACTACACCTGCTGTGTCTACTACACCTGCTGCCTCTACTACAGCTGCTGTCTCTACTACACCTGCTGTGTCTACTGCACCTGCTGTCTCTACTACACCTGCTGTCTCTACTACACCTGCTGTCTGTACAAGAGTTGCTATGCGGAGGTGTCAGCTATCGAGTGCGCAGGCAGTACAATTGCACAGGGGCCCACACGCAGGGATGTGAGAAGGGGGGCGATGATTGGGAATCGGGAATCCCGTTTAGCAACCCCATTGTACCAGGCACGTGCCAGCAAGGGCCGTCCATGGGGTGGGGGTGGGTGCGTGCGGGGCCCGGGGCAACCCACACACCACGTGGACCAGCCCCCCCCCCGCCCCCCAAAGCGCGGGGCCCGGGGCGGTCGCCCAGATTCGTCGTTCCCCTAGAAACATCTCTGCGTGCCACAGCTACTGCCGATGAACCGCCTGTACCAACCCCCTAGCTTTCTGTTCCTACAAGACAGTGGCAGCTGACCCTAACGCTTAAGCCCCCGGGGCATCGTTATCGTGATCCATGGGGTCAGATAGCCCCGTGGGTGTCCACTGCATCTTTCGTCAGTTGTTTCCACGCTCCTCTATCTTGTAGTGCCAATAAGCTCAAGCGCTTGCCACATCTTTCTGGCCACCAATCTCTGATGTCGTCAAGCAATTCTCTGTGAAGTCTTCGTCTCTTTCCGGTTCCTTCCCATTTCATTCCGAACTGGAAGTGTGTGTGGGGGGAGGGGGGTGCTGGGTGCAGGATGGGACCGTGGGGGGCAAAGACTGAAAGACTGAGACGTGGACAATGAGAGAGCTGCGAGTTTAATGGGACGCGACGCGAGATTAGTGCGGTGGGATTTCAACTCACACACAAAGACAGAAGAGATCCCCCCCCCGTATGGCCTGTAACTGCCGGGGCAAGTGCTGTCCACGAGCAGCACCTATGAAGGCCGGCACGGCGCACGAGGGGGTGGGGTTTGCCAGCACCACGCCCGGCCGCCTTTGTCTCCTTACCAGTGCTTATGTTATCACACACCGCACCGGGTACTCATTTGAGGCCGAGTCGACCTAGGGGAAGCCCACGACCGGTTCATCAGATATTCGCCGTCACTGGTGTTGATGGCCGTGATCGGGAATCGAACACGGGTCGTGAGCCGGCAGCGTTCTTGCCGGAGGCCTCCTGCTGATGCCAACGAGTGCCAATTTCTCCCTGTGGCTTTTTTTTTAATCGCCGGGTAATTTGCTTATTCCGTCTCATTACGTCAAGCAGGAATAGACAGCGAATGTCAACCGGCCATCGAACCTCACAGCAGGCAGTTGCCATCAAGTCCGGGTTTGGCCAGGACAGTCCGGGGAAATAAGCCACCTGCGTCCGGGCGGAAAACCACTGATTGGTAACACAGATCTAACCGCTCACATGGGTCTTGTGTTGAACTTCATCGCAGTCTATCTGCAAGCACAGCTGCGATGATGGAGCTCGTGCCGACTTGAAAAATATGGGTTTGGCGAGTGAATGGGCGAGTGGGTTAGGGCTAGGGTTGCCACCTCGTCCACAGATTTTCCCCATCAGATCTTTGCTACAAATCAATTCGTGCTGCCCAAAACACACGCACACGAATATGTCAATTCCTGAACTGTGTCCGGATCATAGCCCCGACAGGCTGGCCGCCGTCAGCCCTGGCCACCCAACCCACCTCAACCATCCACCGGCACGTGCCAGGCCGTGCCAGGCGTGTCAAGCTGCGCCAGGCCGTGCCAGCCCGTGTGTCACGAGCGCCGCTAGTGGCACGCACTGCTGAAGTAGAGCTTGATGTTGCGCAGGGCCCCCTTAGCGTCGTACGTGAACGCCGGGCAGCCCGCGCCGTCGCAGCCCGCGCCGCCACCAGCCTGGTGGCCACATTGGCCCGGCGGCACACCGGGGCCTACGGGGAGGCCTTGGCCCACAGCGGGGAGACCGTGGCCCGTCGTCGGGATGCTTCGGCCCCCGGGCAGGGCCGAGCCCACGGGCAGGCCTTGGCCTATCGGCAGGCCCTGTCCCACCGCGATGCCGTGACCCGTCGGGACGCCTTGCACCACGTGGAGGCCTTGCCCCGCGGGAAAGCTCGGCCCTACGCTCAGGCTCTGGCTCACGTGGAGGCCCGGGCCGCCCACGCTCGGGCTGGGGCCCGCGGAGAGGCTCCTGGCGCGCTCGCTGCCACCGTCGACGCGGAAGAAGCCCTTCTCCGCTCTGAGGGCCGGCGTCTGCTCCCCCGCTTCCCCGCCTCTCGCCGCGTCTCCGCCGTAGCTCCCCCGTGCGCACCCTCCACCTCCTCCACCTACACCCGCTGCCGCGGCCCCGCGCACGCTGGGCCCGCCGCCTTCCTCGTGGCCCCCGGAGCCCTCGGCAGGGCCCGAGCTCGTCCGGCCCGAGAAGCCCATGAGGTCGTAGGGGGTCGCGTCCGGCCTCCACTCCATCGCCTCCTCCGAGGCGGAGTCTGCGTGCCGGAGAGCGCAGCGAGGTTAGCGCATCCACTCGAATTCGTCCCTCTTCTCACACCGATCATTGCAGACGACCTCTCTTACCCGCTGTGCGTAACGTCTACGTCTACATGCACGCACGCACAGCAAGGCCTCGTTTAACGTGGTAGATGTGTTCATGAAAAGTGCCGCATGAAGCGAAAACTTTAAAATAATTCTTCACCCCCCCCCCCCCATGAAGCAGGCGAAACGTTTGACCACCGAGGGTAACGCTCCCACGTGCCATATCACACTGCTCGAGAAAGTCGTTCCGTGTGCCCGGAATGGATGCACTGCGTTATAGCGTCGTGTGAAGACCGCACGTGGACTTAACACCTATATATACACAGTGTACACGTTTTATTTTGAAGAGTGAAATTGTGCTTGAGGGCGTTATGACCCAGTGTCACCACCACCACCCCCCACCCGATGTGCACGGATATCATCAGGAGATAGATGGAGATGCGATCGTGACGAGGGCTTTGTGATTGGTGGGACGAGTGGTCAAGGATGCTGCAGGAGGAAAGTGTGAGTGACAGAGAGAGACGGACGCTGGGAGAGGGGATGGGGAGAGAGGCAGGGAGTCAGAAGATAACAGGTCGTTTGGAGGGAGTGAGGAGAGGTAGAGAGAGAAATGGAGAGATGACATCCCAAGAATTTTCCTTAAAGGACACACCAATTGTACAATGATTTAAGACCCAAAACCCAGACATTCCATTCTCGTGCATGATGGCAGCAATGTTGAGTTAGATGCCAATGACGCGGTCTGATAAAGATTATGAGAGGGCTTCAGGAGAGAGTTTGTAAAGTTTTGCTCATCCTCCTCCGTTGAAGGATCGCAGACTGCACTGAGCGCTCCGCTCTACCGTCACGGCTTGCGCTGTGTCTGTGTTGGCACCACCCCCCCCCACCACCACCTCTGCCCACCTCGATTATCTCCCGGGGACATCCGGCCGGCCACATGGAACAACAATATCGCGCTCTGCCGTCGATTGCGTGTGTGCGCGCGTGCGTGAGCGCGTGCGTGTGTGCGTGAGTTGGCACAGGAGGGAGCTGCAGCTGTCTGCATCTGCCGGTCATCTCAGTCAGCCAACCCATGGCACCTGCTGGGTCTGTCCCGTGACCTCCTTGCCAGCGGCGAGCCTTCGGCACTTCACGTGGTTGCCTCAAAGTGCACCTGGCCTGGCACCGTCGCTTCGTGGCGAACTGTGGGGTTGTGGGTGTTTGTTGTGTGTGGCCGGGTAAGTGCAGCGGTTAGCGCGCCGCGCTACGAATCTGGCGGCCTCGAGTTCGATTCCCGCCCACGACCAATGCCGGTGACGGTTCTCTGAACCGGTCCTGGGCCTCCCCTAGGTCGACTCGGCCTCAAACGAGTACCTTGTTTAGTAGCGGTGTGCTTTCGGGAGGCAACTGCGGCCGGGCGTGGTGCCGACCGCCACACCCCCTCGTGTGCCGCAGTGCCGCCCTTCGTAGGTGCTGCCGCTCGCTAACAGCGCTCGCCCCAACCGTCTGTGACAGGCTACACGAGGCGATCTTTGTCTTTTTTGTGTGTCCCCCCCCCCCCCCCCCCATTAGCGCACCGGTCGCCAGCGCGTCGCCCGAGTGCAGGCCGTGCTTGAGCTTGGCGTGGCGCGTCAGGTTGCCCTTGAGGGTGAAGCGGCTGGGGCAGCGCGGGCACGTGAAGGGCTTGCGTGCCGCGTGCACGTGCATGTGGCCCATGAGGTTGTGCAGGCGGTTGAATTCCTTGCCGCACACCTGGCGCAAGAGGGGGGGGAGGAGATGGGAGGGAGGGCGGGTGAGAGGCGGTTTGTTGCGTCCGTCTGTCCACCTCGCGTAATCGGTCTCGTTAGCGGTGATGGACACAAGGACGGGGGAGTGGGTTAGGCGATGGAGGCGATGGAGGTGATGGAGGTGATGGAAGCAATGGAGGTGATGGAGGTGATTGAGATGATGGAGGCGATGGAGGTGATGGAGGTGATGGAAGCAATGGAGGTGATGGAGGTGATTGAGATGATGGAGGCGATGGAGGTGATGGAGGTGATGGAAGCAATGGAGGTGGTTTCCTGCGGCTTTAATGAGCGTTGAGGCATCGGTACTCATCGCCTGTTTACAGCCCTGCAGCTGAGCATGTGGTGGAAATTACACATTCTTATGGCGGGGCTGCTGGTGCTGATGACCTTGGACTAGGTGGTGGACAATTGGGGAGATCCCTCCTCCATCTCCTCCTCCACCTCTCGCTGACCTCTCAACGGAAGGACTCTCTGCGAGGGTGGTGGTGGTGGTGGTGATGATGTTGGACCGGCGATGATCTGATCTGTCGTGATGGTGCTGAGGTGGTGGACGACCGAGAGGTCCCTCCGTGTCCACCACCTCCTCCACCACCACCTCCTCCGCCTCTCGCTCACCTTGCAGTGGAAGGGCTTGCTGTCCGAGTGCACCACCATGTGCGCCTTGAGCGTCTGCTTCTGTGCGAACGCCTTGAGGCACACGTGGCACTGGTGGGCGCGCTCGCTGCTGTGCGTCAGCAGGTGCCGCTTCATGTTGGCGTGCAGCGTGAAGCCGCGGCCGCACACGCCGCACTCGTGCTCCTTGACGCCCTGCGCACGGGCACACGGTGGGTTGAGAAAGGGGCGAGCGCACACTGGCCTCCCTCCCCCCTCTCCACCTCTCCACCTCTCTCTGTCCCTCTCTCCCCACTCGCGCTCTCCCCCCCTCTCCACCTCCCCCCTCCCCCCCTCTCCACCTCTCTCTGTCCCTCTCTCCCCACCCGCGCTCTCCCCCCCTCCCCCCCTCTCCACCTCTCCCTGTCCCTCTCTCCCCCCTCGCCTTGCTGCGTGAGCGATGCGCCCACCACCGGTCGTGCGGCGGTTGGCGCACAAACCTGGAGACCCAAGTTCTATTGCCGCTCGCGGCCAACACGGCCAGTGAAGATTATCTGAACCGGTCCTGGGCCTCCCCCTAGGTCGAATCAGCCTCAAATGAGTACCTGGAGCAGTGTGTAAACATCGCCACTGGGGAGACAAAGGCGACCGGGCGCGGTGCTGGCCACCCACCCCCTCGTGTGCCGTTCCGGCCTTCATAGGTGCTCGCTAACAGCACTTGCCCCAACAGTCTGTTAAGGCTATACGGGGGGATCTGTGTCTTTATATTTGTGACCCCCCCCCGCTCCCCTCACCTTGTGGGTGAGCGCGTGCTGCTTGAGGTGGTGCAGCTGAGCGAACTCGGTGCCGCACTCGGCGCACACGTGCGGACGCTCTCCGCGGTGGCGCTGCGCATGGTTCTCCAGCTGGCTGCGGTAGCGGAAGCGGCGCACGCACTCCCCGCACTGGAACTCGCCCGCTCCTCCGCCTCCTTCCTGCTGCTGCTGCTGCTCCTGCTGCTGCCCTGATGCTGCTGCTGCTGCCGCCGCATGGCCCCACTGACGGCGGGGACCCCACACACCCGCACGGGAAAAGAAAAGGAAATGAGGAATTGCCACGGACAACGCGGGCGGGGAATTGAGGTGAGATTCTTGGGAAAGATCATCATCTTCACCATCTTTGTCACCCATCATCACAATAATCATCACCACCATCATCGTCATCATCGCCATCATCATCACTCATCACCACCACCATCATTACCACCATCATCATCTTCACCATCTTTGTCACCCATCATCACAATAATCATCACCACCATCATCATCGTCATCATCGCCATCATCACCATCATTACCACCATCATCATCTTCACCATCTTAGTCACCCATCATCACAATAATCATCACCACCACCATCGTCATCATCGCCATCACTCATCACCGCCATCATTACCATCATCATCGTCACCATCATGACGATGATGGTGAAGACCATCATCATCGCTATTTCTACCCACTGCCGGATGAACTCCTCCAGCGAGCCTCCGCCGTGTCGCACAATCCTGCGACAGTCCACCTAGCACCCCCCCTCCCCCCTGCCCCACCCCTCCTCCCCACTCTGAAATTCACCGCTCCATCTCCCGACGCCTAACAGCCTCCCCCCTCCCATCCGCGCTCCCTGTTTTGCCTGCCACTCACCGTCATCAGTCTCGCCCAGCGGCCCACTCGCTACTCGCTACTCGAGCAGCCGGTGATGTTTGGGGACACGGTCATGTGAACGTGGAATCACCTTGAGCTCGGCGGAGTCGGGGACGGCTCCGGCCGCGTCGCACTGCTCACAGTGGCGTCCCGGCTCCGGGGTCACCGGGGTCACGGCCACCAGGTCCCCCGCACCCTCCGCCTCCTGGCCCTTCGCTCCCTCCCCCCCATCGTCCTCATCGCCATCGTCGATGTCGCCGTCATGATCATCATCATCATCCTCGTCGTCTTCCCCACCGCCGCCGCCATTGTGGTGTTCACCCACATCCTCTTCCTCCTCTTCTTCTTCATCGTCCACACCATCGCCACCATCACCACCCGCGCCTCTGCCCACACCGGCGATGGCGCTGCTGCTGCTGTTGTTACTGACGTTGGCGCCACCATCACCACCGCAATCGCCGCCATCGCAACCGCCACGACCCCCGCCGTCACGATCGCCGCCATCGTCGTCGTCGTCGCCGCCATCGCCGCCGGCAGCACCGTCGCGACCGCCGCCACCCGACTGCGGGTGGCGGCTGCGCTCGTGCGCCCGCAGCTCGCTGGGGTAGGCGAACCCTCGGCCGCACTGCCCGCACGGGTGGCAGCGCACGGCGCCGTGGCGCATCAGGTGGCGCTTGAGGTGGCTCGTCTGCGTGAACGCGCGGCCGCACACGTGGCACGGGTGGGGGCGCGCGCCTGCGTGCGTCAGCCGGTGCGTCTGCAGGTGGCTCAGCTGGCGGAAGAGCTTGCCGCACTGGGGGCACGCGTGCGGCTTGGCGCCGCTGTGGCCCAGGATGTGGGTCACCAGGTTGTACTTGGAGGCGTAGGAGCGCTCGCACTGGCGGCACTGCCAGCGCCGCCCCCCCCCCGCCGGAACCACCCGCCGCCGCCGCCGCGCCGCCGCCCGCCGCCGCCGCCGCGACGCAGTAGGAGTCGTCGATGCAGACGCTCACGTCCATGCGGTCCAGCCGCTTCGTCTCGACCTCCGCCTCCGCCGCGGCGGCCGACGGCGATCGCTCGCCACCGCCATCGTCTTCGTCACGATTGTCGTCGTCGTCGTCCCTATCCTCCTCCTGCTCCTCCTCCTCCTCAGCCTCGTGGTCATTGTTCGCGGCGCCAGCGGCGCCTGCGATGGCGCCGTCGGCAGCCGCCGCTGATGACGACGACGCAGAAGATTCCATCGCGTCGGCGGTACCGCCAGCGCTAAGCCTCTCCGCCGTGCCCGCACCGACGCAGGGCCCACCGCCCGTCACCCCGGCCCCATCGCCCTCGGCCCGGAACTTTCGGTCGCTGCCGTCGGCGCCGCCCGCGAGGTCGCCCCAGGCGCACGGCGCGCGCCGGCACCTCGGGCCCTGCGGCGGCGGCGACGCGGCGGCGGCGGCGGCGGCGTCCGCGGTGGCGGTTGCTACGGTGGCGGCCGATGGTGCGGAGCGCCAGCCGTCCGCGGGCTCCCTCGTGCCGGAAGGGCCACGCGGGGTGGACGCCGCGGTCGGCAGCCGAGCTGGCGCACGGACGTCGGCACCGTCGGCACCGCCGCCGCCGTCGCCGATGCCGCCGCTGTCCGGGAGGACGCGCCGGGTGGGTTGGCACTTGCGCTTCCTCGAGCCGTAGCCGGCAGCCGGGAGCGACGGCTCGAGGTCCGATGGCAGCGGCCAGGGCTCGCGGTGAGATTCTGCGGCGGCGATGGTGGCGGCGGCGCCGTGGCGAGCGGAGCGCGCGGGGGGAGAGGGCGCGGACTCCGTGGGCGCGGGGCCCGCCGGCGACGGGGCCCGGTGGGGCCACGCGGCCTCTGCGTCCGACTGTGTCCCCATCTCACGGAACGTCTTGGGAGCGAATTTCCTGCGGAAGAAATCCTGGACGAGAGAAGGGAACACACGGAGGGAATTCTATCAAGGACCTCTGTTTTTAGACTCCGATTACCCTGGGAATCTGTGAAAAACAGCTTCAAAGCTCATCGGATTTCTCCAGGATAAATAACGATGCTGATTCTGAATCATGTTATTGCACTCATTTCTAAATCAGCTCGAGCCTCACGTAAATCACGTGGTTTCTGTGTGGCCACCCCCACTCCGAAATCCCTCTCCCCGCTGCCGCCCGCTACGAAAGCACACTCCACTCCGCCTGCACGCAGCTCACTTCTGCTCGCTCCTTCTCTCTTCCCTCCCTCCGCCCCTCTCATCATCACCATCGCCCTCTCATCCCCGACATCTTGGCCCGGTCCTTCTCCCTGTCTTCCTCCTTCCTCCTCCTCCTCCTTCCTCTGTCCCTGCTGCTCATCTTGAGCCGTGCCCTCCTCCTCCTCCTTGTCTATGTGCAGCGTTCTTCATCGCAAGGCCACCGCGGGGCCTCTGGTGGGCCTTGGTGCGGCCCCCGACATCCCCCCACCCCCGACAATACACAAAGAGTGACAACATCCCCCATCATCATCATCATCGTGCTGCTGTCCAGCCCCCCGCCTTTGAAAATGAGTGAAGAATGCTGATCCAGGGGACTCCCGTAACGGCTTCCCTTCCCTGCTCTCCGTGCTGCCCCCCCTCCCCAGCCCCCCACCCCCTTCGGTCTTGTGCCCTCTTTGCGCCACACACTCTCGACTCCCCTCGCCACGGTCCCACAGCTCCATAGACCCTCCCTACACTGCCACTGCATGTTGTACGGGCTCGTCAATGGATGCAGTCGTTCCCAGACAGCCAGAATCAAGGCACACGCATCAGATTCATGATGGTCCGTGCTGGTGATGATCGAGGCTCAGAGAGCCAGACTAAAGCGCGCTCGTGACAGTCTTCAGAGTTCTGATGAATGTTAACCATCTCGCCTGGTATACAGGAGGTTGTGGGTTTGATCCTGACCCTGACGCCTGCTGCTGCTGTATATTTGGATTTTTCTCCGGGTCCTCCACATTTAGAAGCGACGTCACGTGTTTCGAGTGTTCGCCCGCTACAAATGTATCCACGTGATAAGCCACTTCGTTGAGCTATCATTGATGGTAGCCAGTGGGCCTTACCTGGTAAAATAAAATAGTTTAGTTCTGGGAGATTAGAGAACTGAGCGTTGACTTGGAGCATACAACAGTTAGTAAGTCTTTCTTCCAGTGGATGGACTGGGGCCCGGTATGAGAACGTGGAATGGGGAGGGGGGTGGTCAGACGTCGACGCTCACCTCGTCGAGGTCCCAGAAGCAGAAGAGGCCGACCGTCTGTGTAGAGGCGTCGACTCGCATGGCCATCGTGACCCCCCCCACCCCGGGGTCACCTGGCACACGGCGGCCGCTGGGAGGGGCGGGGGGAACAGGAGGAGCGGTGGTGGCACGGTTAGTGACGCGGGGCGGGTGGTAAAGGCGCAGCCCTGCAACTTGCGTGGTCGCCCCACCGCTGGCAGAAGCCGGGCAGGCCCTCTGCACTCGAGTGACCTGTACGAGAAAGGGCGTTTGGCCTGCCACGTTGGAGCAGACGAGCGGAGGGCATACCCACACTTCGCCCCACCGTCACGCAACCTGCCGGTCGACTAAGCGTGGTGGTGAACCCATTAAACCAGCTGGGTGGACAGAGGCGGGAGTGAGGGTGGTGGTGGTGAGGGTGATGGTGTGCGGGTCATTTGAGAAGACCGTGCCGCCATCGTTCAACTGCCGCAGCCGGGAGATGGAATCGAACCTGCGTCGTCTTCTGCACCGCGGAGTTCAGTATGCCGACTGCAACCACCGCCAATTGTGGCAGCGGGTACCTTGAGAGTGAGACTCTCCACAGCGACACCAGTGATCGCCCTGTATTGTGTGTTGTGTACACAGGACCCACATCTAAACACACACATACACAGAGGGCCCTTGTCTATGAACATCTGGCAGGTCACCACCCATGGCCCAAGCAAGCCTGACTGCTGATGAGGAACTGAATGTCAAAACCGCCGTGGCTAGCTGTTAACTACCGCGTCTGGTATACAGGCGGGCGTGGGTTCGATCCCTACCCTGAGGCCTGCTGTACATTTGCGAGTGTGCGTGTCTCTCTCCCCGTGGTGGCGTGGATTTTTCTCCGGATCCTCCGCTATTTCCCTCCACACTCAGAAACACGCGTTTAGAGTATTTAGGCTGCTAGAAATTCGCGCATTATGAGCCACTTCGTTGAGCTATAATTTTGTTGGGCAGGTCACTTCTGAGCAAGAGACATATAGATCATTGGGTCTTAGCTGGTAAATAAATAAAAATTGTAAGAGTTTAATGGTTTGTGTTGAACCAATCCTGCTCCCAGAAGGCCGTGTGGCTGATGGGATGTGTAAAAAATGAATGCTTCGTTACTGAACTAGGCGAGGCCTCCCCGGGTAAGGGTAACGTTGGGGAGTTCGTGACGGCTCGTGCCAGGAGAGAGTTGCACATGTAAGGAGGTAGCGATGGGTGGGACGCGTGGTGTGCAGGGTGGGGGAAGGTAGACTGAGCAACTGTAGAGGGAGAGAGAAGGGAGCGCTCTGGTCGGAGCCAGGGTGTGTGGGCTGGAGATCCGCCATGCGCGGCTGACCCACGCCGTGTCGGGCGCTGGAGGAGGCCGTGTTCTCGGTGGCAGAAGACGGAGAGCTCTGCATGCTGATAAGAGCTACCCGTCGGAGGCCGTAGGACTGCGAGAATGGCTGGGTGCAGATGCAGCACTTGTCGTAAACATTTTTATATATAAAAATAATAATAATATTACAAATATTACATGGAAAACATAGGGCAACATAGAGTAGAGAGAGAGGGGGTGGTAGAGAGAGAGGGAAGGGGTAAGGAGAGCAGAGTGTGACATCTTTTGTGAAATCTTTCATTTAAAAGGGGGGGGGGGGGGGTTCACATAAAGCAAAGCATTAAAAAACGAAATGATGAACGAAGCAAAGTGCCGACTACACCGAGCATCTTCTTGTTCCCTCTGATCGTAAAAAAAGAAGGGAGAGTGTGTGAGAGTGGGAGTGTGTGAGAGTGGGAGACAGTGCGGAGAGTGTGAGAGTAGGAGGGAGGGAGATTGCAGGGTAAGAGAAGGGGGAGGGGAGAGTGTGAGAGTGTGAGAAAGAGGGGAGAGTGTGTGAGTGTGGCAGGGAGAGTGGGAGGGAGAGAGGAGAGTGTGTGAGTGTGGCAGGGAGAGTGTGAGAAAAAGGGGAGAGTGTGTGAGAGTGGTAGAGAGAGAGGAGAGTGTGTGAGAGTGAGAGTTGGAGAGAGTGGAGAGTGAGAGTGGGACTGGGAGGGAGAGAGGAGAGTGTGAGTGTGGCAGGGCGAGTGGGAGGGAGAGAAAGGAGAGTGTGTGAGAGTGAGAGTGGGAGAGTCAGGAGAGTGTGTGAGAGTGGGAGAGAGGACGAGCACTGTGTGGTGGGAGATGGGGGAGAAGGGACGTCGGGAGAGGTATGTGGGGAAGAAATTAGAGCAATGGAGAGAAAATGTGGGAGTGATGGAGCGGGGGAGGGCAGAATGGGAGATGGACCGAGCGAGAGGGAGGATGAAATAGATAAAGGGAGAACGCAAGGCGAGAGAGAGTGCGTGGGTGTGTGGTGTGTGCGAGTGTGCGCGTGTGTGGGGAGCGGTGGGGCAGCGGTGAGCGCGCCGCGCTTCGAACCCGGCCACTCGAGTTCGATTCCCGATCACGGCCAACGAGAGCAACGATCATCTGAACCAATCCGGCGGGCGTCCCCTAGGTCGGCTCTGCCTTAAATGAGTAACTTGGTGGCGGTGTGTAAACACCAGTATCGCGATGTTAGCCGCCCACCCCCCCCCCTCGTGTGCCGTGCCGGCCTGCAGAGCTCCCCGTCAAGAGCACTTGCCCCTGCAGCCTGCTCAAGGCTATACGGGGGATATTGATCAGTGGCTGTGTTTCTATGAGAAACGCGACCGTCGTGGTTAGCGCAACAGCTCTACGAACCCCGACTGCCCGAGTTCGATTCCGGGCCGCGACGAACATCACTGGTAATTACCCGACCTCCCCTAGGTCGACTCAGCCTTAGAAAAGAGTAACCCGCTGCGAAGTGTAATAATGGCCACTGGGGAGACAAAGGCGGCTGGGCGCGGTGTTGATCAGCCGACCCCCTCGTGTGCCGTGCCGGCCTTTAGAATTGCTCGCTGGCAGCACTTGCACCAACGGTGTGTTGAGGCTATACGGGGGATTTTGTGTGTGTGGGGTGTGTATGTGTGGGGGGGGGGTGTGTGTGGGTCGTGTGTGAGGTGTGTGTGGTGGTGGAATGCGTGTGGGGTGTTTATGTGGTGGGGGGGATGTGTGTGGGTGTGTGTGTGTGAGGTGTATGTGTGAGGTGTGTGTGTGGGGTGTGTGTGTGGGGTGTGTGGGGTGTGTGTGTGTGTGTGTGGGGTGTGTATGTGGGGGGTGTGTGTGGGGGGGGTTTGGGTGGGGGGGGGGATGTGTTTGTGGGTGTGTGGGGTGTGTGTGGGGGGGTGTGTGGGGGAGGGTGTGGGGTGTGTGTGTGGTGGGGAAGGTGTGTGTGGGGTGTGTGCGCGGTGTGTCTGGTGTGTGTGGGGGGTGTGTCTCTAGGGGTGTCTTTGGGGTGTGAGTGTGTGGGGTGTGTCTGTGGGGTGTGTGTAGTGTGGGATGTTTGTGGGGTGTTTGTGTGGTGGGGTGTGTGTGTGGAATGTGTGTCGGGTGTGTGGGGGGATGTGAGGGGTATGTGTGTGTGGAGTGTGTGTGGTGTGGGGGGGGGTGTGGTGTGGGGGGGGTGTGAGGGTGTGTGTGGGGTGTATGTGTGTATGGAGGGGGTGTGTGGGGAGGTGTTGGATGTGTGTGTGGTGGGGAGGGTGTAGGGGCGTGTGGGTGTGTGTGGGATGTATATGTGATGTGGGATGTGTGTGGGGTTTGTGTGTTGGGGTGTGTGGGGTGAGTGGGGGGGGGTGTGGGGGGGAGTGTGTGTGAGGTGTGTGTGTGTGGGGTGTGTGTGTGTGGTATGTGTGTCGGGTGTGTGGGGGGGGGGTGCGTGTCGGGTGTGTGTGGGGAGGGTGTGGGGGTGTGTGGGGTGTGTGTGGGGTTTGTGTGTGGGGGGGGGGGGGTGTGTGGGGGGTGTGTGGGGGGTGTGTGGGGTGTGTGTTTTGGATGTGTGTCGGGGGGAGTGTGTGTGAGGTTTGTATGTGGTTGGGGTGTGTGTGAGGTGTGTGGGTGTGAAGTGTGTGTGTGGGGCGGGTGTGTGGGGTGTGTGTGTGGTGTGTTTGGGGTGTGTGTGTGGGATGTGTGTATGAGAGTGTGTGTGAGGTGTGTGTGGGGTGTGTGTGGGGTGTGTGTGAGGTGTGTGTGAGGTGTGTGTGGGGTGTGTGTGGGGTATATGTTTGGGGGATGGTGAGTGTGAGGAGTGTGTCTGCGGTGTGTGTGGTGTGAGGTGTGTGTGGTGTTGGATGTGTGTGGTGGGGAAGATCTGGGGGGGTGTGGGGGGTGTATGTGGTTTGGGATGTGTATGGGGTTTGTGTGTAGGGGTGTGTGTGGGGTGTGTGGGGGAGGGGTGTGTGAGGGATGTGTGTGGGGTGTGTGTGGGAGGGGGCATGTGTGGGGTGTGTGAGGGGTACGTGGGGGGGGGGTGTGGGGTGTGGGGGGGAGTTTGGGGGATGTGTGGGGGGTGTATGTGGGGTGTGGGGGGAGGGTGTGTGAGACATGTGTGGGGTGTGTGTAGGGGGTGTGCGGGGGGGGCGTTTGTGGGATGTGTGGAGTGTGTGGGTTGTGTGAGGGGTGTATGTGTGGGATATGTGTCGTGTGTGTGGGGGGGGGTTGGATGTATTTGTGGTGGGGAGGGTGTTGAGGGGGTGGGGGTGTGTGTTTGTGTGGAGGGGGTGTGTGTGAGGTGTGTGTGTGTGGGGAGGTGTTGGATGCGTATGTGGTGGGGAGGGTGTGTGGGTGTGTGTGGGGTGTGTATGTGGTGTGGGATGTGTGTGGGGTTTGTGTGTGGGGGGTGTGGGGTGAGTGGGGGATGTGTGTGAGGCGTGTGTGGGAGGGGGTGTGTGGGGTGTGTGTGTGGGTGTGTGTGTGGGGTGTGTGTCTGGGGTGTGTGTGAGGGACGTGTGTGGAGTGTGGGGTCTGTGTGGGGTGTGTGTCGTGTGGGGTGTGGGGGTGGGTGTGTGTGTGTGTGTGGGGTGTGTGTGTGGGGGGGTGTGTGGGGTGTGTGTGTGAGGGTGTGTGTTAGTGTGTATGTTTGGAGGGGGGGGTTTCGTGGGGGATGTTTGTGGGGTGGGGGTATGTGGGGTGTGTGTGTGGGGGGTGTGTGTGGGGGTGTGTGGGGTGTGTGTGTGGGGTGTGTGTGGGGTGGGGTGGGTGTGTGTTTGAGGAGTGTGCGTGGGGTGTGTGTGGGGGGGGGTGTGTGTGGGGTGTGTGGGGTGTGTGGGGTGTGTGTGTGGGGGGGTGTGTGGGGGGTGTGTGTGTGGGGTGTGTGTGTGTGGGGTGTGTGTGAGAAAGCGAGGGAATGAGAGCGGTGGGGAGAGACAGAAAGCTCGTAGAGTGAAAATGAAAAGCGGGGAGAGTGGAAGAGAAGGGGGGAGAGGAAGGAGGGGAGTGATGGCAGGAACAAGAGGGAGGGAGATGGATGGAGATGCGGGGGGGGGGACTTGAGGGAGGGAGGCTGTGAGCGGTGGGGGAGGGGGGAGGGAGGGAGGAAAGGAGGGAGGGGTGGTGAAGGGGGAGGGGTGGAGGAGGGAGAGGGGTGGAGGAGGGGGAGGGGTGGTGGAGGGGGGGAGAGGGGGAGGAGGGGTAATGGAAGGAGGTGGATGACACGGGGGAGGTGGTGGGGGAGAGAGAAGGCAGGGGGGGTTAGCGTGAAAGGGAGGAAGGGAACGAGGCTTAGACGGTGGGAGCCAGGGAGGGGTGGGAGCCAGGGAGGGGTGGGAGTCAGGGAGGGGTGGGAGTCAGGGAGGGGAGGGGGGCAGAGAGGGAGGGGGGCAGAGAGGGAGGGATGGAGAGGAGGGAGGAGGGTTATCGATGGGGTGAGACGAAGGAATCGAATGGAAGGAATGGAGAGAGGGTGGGGGGTAGAGAGACGAGGGGGGGGCGTACATGGAGGAGAGAGGAAGGGATCAGGGGGGGAGGGGAGAGAAAAAGGAGAGGGAGGGAGGCAGAGAGGGTGGGTGGGAGAGGGGGAGACGGAATGACGGCAGTGGTGAGAGGGAGGAGATGGGGCAACGGGAAGGAATGGAGAGAGAGAGCGAGAGAGCTCTAGAGGGGAGAAGAGGGAGAGCCTCAACTTATAGAGGAGAAAATATGCGGAGAGGGATAAGGGAGGGAGGGAGGGAGAGAGAGAGGGAGGGAGAGGGAGGGAGGGAGAGGGAGGGAGTAGAGGGGAGATATGGAGAGGGAGGAAGATTAAAGCACATTTTAGGAGCATAGTGTTCGTCGGGTGGGTGTGTGTATGTCTCTGTGTGTGTGTGTCTGTTGTGTGTATGTCTCTATGTGTGTGTGTCTCTGTGTGTATGTCTGTGTGTGTGTGTCTCTCTGTGTGTATGTCTCAATGTGTGTGTGTGTCTGTTGTGTGTATGTCTCTATGTGTGTGTGTGTGTCTCTGTGTGTATGTCTCTATGTGTGTGTGTCAGTTGTGTTTGTTGTGTGTGTCTCTACGTGTGTGTGGGTCTGTTGTGTGTATCTCTCTATGTGTGTGTGTGTCTGTTGTGTGTGTTGTGTGTATGTCTCTACGTGTGTGTGTGTCTGTTGTGTGTATGTTGTGTGTGTTGTGTGTATGTCTCTGTGTATGAGTCTCTGTCTCTGTGTATGAGCCTCCCCGAGGTCGACTTCGCCTTAACTGACCACCCGGTGCGGTGTGTAAACATCACCACTGGGGAGACAAAGGCGG
This sequence comes from Lampetra fluviatilis, assembly GCF_964198595.1. NCBI lineage: Eukaryota > Metazoa > Chordata > Hyperoartia > Petromyzontiformes > Petromyzontidae > Lampetra > Lampetra fluviatilis. Next base: position 1,768,220 of record NC_136287.1, on the reverse strand, counting down.
CCGGGCGTCGATGTTGGCCTCCCATCCCCCTCGTGTGCCGTGCCGGCCTTCACAGGCGCGACGCGCTACTCGCTACTCACACCCTCACAGTCCGTTGAGGCTATACGGGGGATCTTTGTGTATATGTGGGTGTCTGTGTATATGGATGAATGATTGCTTGGATGTGTGTGTCTGTGTGTGTGTTTACCGGCTCAATAGGCACTCCCAAACAGTGTGTGTATTTACATGCGTGTGTGTGTATTTACTGTGTGTGCGTATTTACTGTGTGTGTGTATTTACATCGCGTGTGGGAAGCGGTAGTGTCGTGGTTCGTGCCCTGGGGTACGAACCCGGCGACCCGTGATCGATTCCCGCTCAGGGCCAATACTCGTGACCATTATCTGAACCTGTCATGGTCCTCCCCTAGGTCGACTCGGCCTCAAATGAGTACCTGGTGCGGTGTGTAAACATCGCCACTAGGGAGACAAAGGCGGCCGGGCGTGGTGCTGGCCACCCACCCCCTCCTGTACCGTGGCGGACTTCCGAGGTGCTCGCTAACAGCACTTGCCCCGACAGTCTGTTAAGGCTATACGGAGATCTTTGTCTTGTGTGGGGAGCGGTGGTGTAGCGGTTAGCGCGGCGCTGCGCTACGAACCCAACGACCCGACTCCGACTCTCGCTCACGGCCAACACCGGTGACGATTATCTGAACCGGTCCTGGGTCTCCCCTAGGTTGACTCGGCCTCAAATGAGTACCTGGTGTGATGCGTAAAAATCGCCACTCGGAAGACAAAGGCGGCCGGGCGTGGTTCTGACCACACCACCCCCTCAAATGCCGTTACGGGCGATTAATAGGTGCTCGCTTACAGCACTTGCTTCAACAGTCTGAGTGGACTACACGGGGGATCTTTGTCTTTGTACCCTTGGTCGATGTACGTGTGTGAGAGTTTGCATGGGCGCGGTGGTTCGCGAACCGGAAGTTCGATTCCCGCCCACGGCTAACGTCAGTAGCAAGCGATGTCTAAACCGGCGCCTTCAGGTCGACTCAGCCTTAAACAAGGTACCTGGGTTGCGGCGTGCAAACATCGGCACTGGGGGAGACAAAGGCGGTCCTTTCGTAGCACCGTACCGACAACTCGTGCCCACCTCCTGCTACCTACCTAAATAGGCGCTCGCTAACAGCTCGCGAGCGTTCTCGAATCGGGGTTGGTGGGTTGAGGGGCGCTTGGGAAGATCACACAGCGAGTCTACCTCCCGGCGTGCAATCCAAATTCGAGGCGGTGGAGCAAGTAGGTTGCGCGCTCGCCTGTGACCTGCCCCGCGCAGCGGCTCATCCGGGAGCTGTCCGGGGTTGTCTCTGTTACCCCGCACCTCCAATTGGCTACGTACGGTGCGAAAGAAGTTCAACATACATACTACTATACACTACACTTTACACTACACGATACATACTAATTACTATACACTGCACCAGTGGTTCTTAACCTGGGGTGCGAGGCTTGGCCAGATTTTTTGAAAAGGTAAATCATCGGAAGACAACGTTTGCACGGGCAATGCACGTGCACTTACTTTGTTTCACCAAACCCTACGTGGGCATTACCATCATACATGTGTTTGTTTACGATTAAGAACCAAAGCGGTACAAGGCTGCAGTAAAGGTTAAAAACCACTGCACTACACTATACACTACACGATACACTACATTGTACGCTACACTATACACTACACTACATTCGAATGCAGACTCTGGCTCTTTAAAAAAGCGTAAATTTGACCAAACATTCCAATGTGGTCCGGACCCTCCTGAAAAAAAGAACCAACCCTTGGTCGATCCACTGCTGGATGAGGGCAGGCGTCCCTCCTCCACTCCGTGTCGGATATGGGGGGCCGGGAGTGGGGGGGGGGGTTGTTTGACCACGCTTGGCCGAGGGCTGGTTCCGAAATCAGTCGCCACTTACGTGAGCCGTGGCTGGGAATGGAACTCGATTCGCCCAGGTCCTAGCGTGAGCATCGCGCTAACCACTGCACCACCGCTCCCCCCCCTCCTCACCCAGTGATGATCAGGGCCAGAGGTCACCGCAGATGACCCCGGGACGGGGCGCAACAGGTGACCACGCCGCAGGCGGTACAGGTGAACTCGCAAGTGAAATCACACGGCACGGATGATGATGATGTTGCTGCTGATGATGATCACTGTAATCCATGCATTCATGCCATTAACGCGACGTCACCAACACCCGGAGTCTCACCAAGACTTGGGCAACTCGTCAGTGTAGCCACTCGCACACTCTCTCCCCCACTCTCCCTCGCTCCCCACACTCTCTCTCCTCCACACTCTCCCTCTCCCCACACTCTCTCTCCAAACTCTCCCCACACTCTCTCCACACTCCCTCTCCCCACACACTGTCTCCACACTCTCCCTCGCTCCCCACACTCTCTCTCCACACTCTCCCTCGCTCCCCACACTCTCTCTCCACACTCTGCCTCGCTCCCCACACACTCTCTCCACACTCTGCCTCGCTCCCCACACACTCTCTCCACACTCTCCCCACACTCTCTATCCACACTCTCCCTCTCTATCCACACACTCTATTTCCAAACTCATTCTCCACTCTCTCCCCACACTCTCTATCTGCACACTCTCCACGCTCTCTCCACACTCACCTCGAGAAGGGTGAACTCTCCACGCGGGACTCTCTCTCCGCTCTCCCTGTGTCGCCCTCCTCCTCTGTCTCTCTGCTCTGATGAGCAGATCTCTTATTTCACTCTCTCCCCCCCTCCTCCCCCTTAAAGCTCCCTCTGCCCTCTCTCTTCTCTCTGGCGCTCTCCTCCGCTCCGTCTCTCCACCGCCTCTCGCCTCTTCGCGTTTCCTACGAGCGCTCTCTCCCCTCTTTCTGTCACCCACCTCTTTGTCTCTCCTCTCTCACCATCTCCTGAATTCCACACTCCCTCTCTCCGCCCTCTCTTTTCCTCCCCCCCCCCCTCTGTTCTCACACTCTCTCTCTCTGTGCTGTGTCTCGTTCCCCTCGCCTCTCTTTTTGCTCTCTCCGTGTGCCCTCTCCTGTCTTCTCCTATTTTTCCGCTCCCCTCTCTCGCTCTCCGCCCTCTCTCTTTTTTTCTCTCTCTCTCCTATCTCCCTCACACTCTCCCTCTCTTTCTCACCCACTCCTTTCCTCTCACCCTCTCTCTTATTCCACACACTCACTCACTCTCTCCCCCTTCACTCCTCTCGTCTTACCACACTCTCTCTCTCGCTTCTGTTTTCGCCACTCTTGCATCTCCCCTCTATCCGTCTCCCCTCTCCACTCCTCTCCACTCCCCTCTCTCTGCCACTCTCCTCGTCTCCCTCTTCACGGTCTCTTCTGCCTGTCTCTCTACCAAACACGCTCTCTTTTATTCCACGCTCTCTCTATCCCTCCCCCATATCTTCCTCTCTCCCCCTGAACTCCGCTCTCCTCTCACGCTCCGCCTGTGTCTCGCTGCTCTCCCCCTCTCTCTCTCTCCTCTCTTCCCCTCCTTTCTCCTCAGTCTCCTCTCCTCTCCCACTCTCTCTCCACCCACTCTCCCCTCTCTCCGCCCCCTGCCTGGCCTCTCTCTCCCACCCTCCCCTTCTCACCCTCTCCCCTCCACCCCCGCGCTCTCCCCTGCACTCTCCGTGCGCTCTCTGGCCCAAGCCCGTTCCTGCTCTCTCCCTCTCTTTCACAACATCTATCTCCCACTCTCCCTCCCCCGTCTCTGTTTTTATTGCACACTCTTCCTCTCTCCCCCCATCTCTTTTCTCTTAATCGCGTGGCTCTGCCCCTCTCTCCTCCCTCCCTCTCCCTCTCCCCTCCTTGCTTCTCCCCATATGTATTTCCCCTCTTGAATTCCCCCTCTCCTCTCGCTCTCCCCTCTCCTTCTGCCTCTCTCCTCTCTCATCCTCTCTCTTTTTATTCACCCTTTCCTCTCCCTTCTCTACCACCCTGTCGCTTCTCTCCGCCCCCACTGTGGATGCTGTCACTCTCCCTCCCTCTCTCCTCTTCTCCCTCTCTACCGCCCCTCCACCCCGCCCCTCTCTCTGCCCTCCCTCTTTTTTTACGAGCAGAGGAAACAAGAAGATGCTCGGTGTAGTCGGCACTTTGCTTCGTTCATCATTTCGGGTTTTTTTGTTTGTTTTCAATGCTTTGCTTTATGTGCTCCCCCCCCCCCCCCCGTTTAAATGAAAGATTTCACGAAAGATTTCAAGCTCTGCTCCTTCTTACCCCTCTCTCTCTCTCTCTACCCCCTCTCCCTACTCTATGTCTATGTCCCCCCTGTTTTCTATGTCCACATTCTGCCCCTCTTCTCCTCTCTCCCTCATTTTCTCTCTCTCCTGGGTAACCCACTCTGTTTTATTACTGCATTTGCCCCTTGCCTCTCTCCTTTTGCTCCCTCGCTCACCAACTTCTCTCGGCTCTCTCTCTCTCAACCCCTCCCTCCCACCCTCTCCCTTTTTTACGATCAGAGGAAACAAGAAGATGCTCGGTGTAGTCGGCACTTTGCTTCGTTCATCATTTGGGTTTTTTTTTCAATGCTTTGCTTTATGTCCCCCCCCCTCCTTTTCAAATGAAAGATTTCAAAAAAGATGTCACACTCTGCTCTCCTCCTTCTTACCACCTCCCTCTCTCTTTTTTTACGATCAGAGGAAACAAGAAGATGCTCAGTGTAGTCGGCACTTTGCTTCGTTCATCATTTTTGTTTTTTGTGTTTTTTAATGCTTTGCTTTATGTATCCCCCCCCCCCCCTTTTTAAATGAAAGATTTCACAATAAATTTCACGCTCGGCTCTCCTTACCCCTTCCCTCTCTCTCTCTCTACCCCATCTCTCTACCCTCTGTCTCCCTACTCTATGTCCATGTTCCCCCTGTTTTCTATGTAATATTTATACAATTTTATTTTTTACTACAAGTGCTGCATCTGCACGCAGCCCTTCTCGCAGTCCTACGGCTTATGACGGTACCACCCTCTCTCCTTTGCTCCACTCCTCTCCCGTCTCCTGTCTCTACTCTCTCACTCTCTCTCTCTTTTTTAACGATCAGAGGAAACAAGAAGATGCTCGGTGTAGTCGGCACTTTGCTTCGTTCATCATTTAGTTTATTATGCTTTGCTTTATGTAACCCCCCCCCCCCCTTTTTTTAAATGAAAGATTTCACAAAATATTTCACTCTCTCCCTCCTCATTGCCTCTCCCTCATCGTCGTGATTTATTTCTCCCGCCGTTGTTGAATCTCCTCCTCTGCGCACTCTCTCGACCCAGTCCCCCTTTCTCTCCCACCCACTCACCCTCTCTCATCTATTCCCTCTCTCCTGTTCTCTCTCCCTCTCTCTCTCCACTGGGTTGTGGGTTGTGCGGCTGTGTGCAAGTGAGTGTGTGCTAGTGAGTGTGTGGGTTAGTGTGTGCGTGCGGGTGTATGCGTGCGAGTGAGTCCGTGCGAGTGAGTGCGTGCGAGTGAGTGCATGCGGGTGAGTGTGTGCGGGTGAGTGTGTGCGAGTGAGTGTGTGCGAGTGAGTGTGTGCGTGCGAGTGTGTGCGTGCGGGTGTGTGTGTGCAGGTGTGTGTGTGCGGTTGTGTGTGTGTGTCCGACAGTGGGGAGTCGTGGCGAAGTGGTTAGCGCATTGCGCGATGAACCCTGCCACCCAAGTTCGATTCCCCCTCAGCCATAAACGAGCACTTTGCGCGGCGCATGCAGGCATCACCACTGGGAGAGACGAAGGCGGCCGGGCGTGGTGCAGTGCACTCACCAAGCTGCTCGCCTGCCACCGTCTCAGCCTTAATAGCTGCTCGCTAACAGCACCTGAGCCCTACCCAACAGTGTATTAGCGTCTACACAGAAACCTGCATTCTTGTGATGCGCTCTCTCCTATCTATCTCGTCTCCACCTCTTTCATCGTTTTTTTTTTACGATCAGTGGCAACAAGAAGATGCTCGGTGTATTCGGCACTTTGCTTCGTTAATCATTTCGTATTTTTTTTACTTAGCTTTATGTAAAACCCCCACCTCTCGCTCACTCTCTCGCTCACTCTCTCGGTCACTCTCTCGCTCACTCTCTCGGTCACTCTCTCGGTCACTCTCTCGCTCACTCTCTCGCTCTCTCTCTCTCGTTCTGCACGCAGCCCTTCTTGCAGTCCGACGGCTTCCGACGGGTAGCTCTCATCGTTCTCTCTCTCTGATGTCTCTCCCTTAATTTTGCCGACCAGACACAACTTTGGCTGTCTTGAGTGTTTTTTTATATTGAAACTCAGTTTTTTTTTACTCGGGTCCGTTAATCATCGCTTCCATTTCTCACTTCCCTGCACCGCGAGACACGCGGAGCGGACCCGTGGCGAGCTTGAGATGCAATCTCTCCCTCGCCCGCCACGCAGGAGCCCCTAGGTTTGATCCCGGACCCTAACGATGCCTGCTGTTGTATAAAATACGAAACAATTTTTTATTTCATTTTACCAGGTCAGGCCCATTGAGCTATGTATCTCTTTGTCATCAGCGACCTGGTCACAAATCACAGCTCAACGAAGTGGCTTATCACGTGGACATTTATAGCAGCCAAATACTCTAAACGCATGCTTCTAAATGTGGAGGGGAAAAACCGGAGAAAGACCACGGGGAGAGAGACGCAGACTTAAAATATACGGCAGGCGTCAGGGTCGGTATCGAACCCACGAGCTTCTGTAACCAGGCGAGGTAGTTAACATCTCCTAGCCACCGTGGCACCCCTTGCATGTGTAGGGGTGTTAGAGAGAGAGCCGTTATGCATGGCAGCTTATGGGAAACAAACACAGTGGGCGGGGCTACATGAGTGCACGGGGGGGGGGTGCTCTCAATGACGTCCGCACCAGGCAGCCCGGGGCCCCACCCCTCAGCGGGGGTGGAGTATAAAGGGGGATGTGTCAGAGGGCTCGGGGCAGAATGTTAAAGCTAAACCAGTGAAGACCGAAGATCGTCTAGCTAGAGCCCTGGACTCCCCTGGGACGCCGCCCTTGTCAGGGCCGCGCAGGACCGAGCCAGCGGCGTGGTCCCGAGAACCAGAGCTAGTGCTCTGGGACTCCGGGTACCGTAGCCCGACTTACCAGTGTCGGGCCAGACAGCCTCCCCTAGCCCGTTAGTGGAGGACTAGGAGGTAGGTCAGAGATAGCTAGCAGTGTATTCCCAGCTAGCCGGGTGAGGGGGCCGATACCCCCTCTAGTATTGTATGTCCACAGTTGTGACTACTTGTACGGAATAAATACGCGTGCCTCACCAACGGTGTCCAAGAGTCATCAACGGTACTTCATCTGGTGTCAGAACAACTACGAACATGGACACGCGCCGGACAGCTCGAGCCGGAGTACCGCAGGTGGAGGACACCGCTGAAATTGTCGAGCCCGAGACGGCTCAACAAGACATCGTGCAGCCGGGGCCGGACGCATTCTTACCGGGGCATCAGGATGAAGAGGAGCCGCCATCAGAAGGGCTGAGGCTGGCTCACGCGAGGCTGGCGGAGCTGCTTTACGCCGCTGCCGCCACACTCGAACACATCACGCGGCTGGGGGCTGGTGGACCACCACGGGGCGAGGAGAACCGACGTCCGATGCGCCTTCCCGCCATCTCAACGGATTCAAACTTTGAATCTCCCGCCATCGCCGCAGCAGCTGCTGAGGGCATGGCCGGCCTGAACCTCGGGTCCAACATCGCTCTCGCTGGGGCTGCCGCGTCACCGCCAGCGGAGGGAGCGTCATCACGGCTGCGACAGGCGATACCATCTGCCGTTCGCGCCGAAGCGCAGCCGAGTTACGGGGACAGCAGCCTGCGAGCTTCCATGGCGACCGCTGCGCTGCACCAACGGCTGCCTCCGCTCAAAGAGTTTGTTGGCGCGGAGGGCGACTGGGGCGGCTTCCAGCGACGCTTCCTCGCCCACCAAGAAATGGCACGGTGGTCGGATGCTGAGGCTCTCTGCGCGCTGCCGGCGCTCCTCGACAGCGACGCACTCGCCGCCCTTACATCGGCGCCGAGGGAGAAGCGCTCCACGCTACAGATGGCGCTGCAGTTGCTGGCCGGGGTCTACGGACCTTCAGCGGAATGCAGGCAGCAGTTTTACGATCGCCAGCGGGGTGCAAAGGAGTCGCCCCTGGCGTACAGGACGAGTCTCCTGGCACTGGCGAAGACGGCCTTCCCTCGATTGGACGACGACGGCGTGGACGCCATGGTCACAGAAAAAATCCTCCTGCTGGCAGACGACCTGGACATCGCCGTCGTTGCACAGGAGGACACGGAGATGAGTTCCCTCCAGGCTGCGCGGCTCCTCCACGCCAACCTGCTGTCACAGCGTCGGAAAGCCAGCAGGGCAGCGGCCGGGCGTGCGGTGGCTGCCTGGAATCTTCTCCAGGTGATCTCCAGAGCCCGGATGCACATTTCTCGTGGCATTGTTGCAAATTCTCATTTTTTTGAAGCACCTCGTATTTGGAGTCTGCGTGTCCTCTCTCTCTCTCGCCGTGGTGGTCGTAGCGTGGATTAGTTCTCCGAGTTCAGCCCACCTCCTCTTCCGCGTTTAAAAACAACACACTTTTTCTGGAATGAGGCATTCCAACGATTTCTATGTAATTTTGGGGTGCTGATTCCAAATCTGGCATCCGTTTTTGTCTATCACATCAGGTTTTTGAGATATCAAATATTGAATTTTCAATAAAAACTGCAGAAGAAAAATATTAAATAAATTTGGATATCTACATAAAATGATATTATAAACACACTATCCTAAAAATACAGCACCATATTTTAACACTAAAGCAGTCACTGACTCGCAACAACTTGCAATCATAAGTGACAGAGTTAATTTCGGGTAAAATCAATGAAAATGGGGTATGCCGATAGCATAAAAATGAGATGTGATAGAGCAAATCTGAGATCAGATTTGGAATCGGCACCCTGAAATTAGTCTAAAACAGCTGCAAAAGTCCAGGCCAGAAATTTTTATTTTTTTATTGACCAGTGTTATTTGACTGCAAATATTAATGCCCGCGTGTAATGATGGCGATGATTTCAGCCCCTGCGATGATGATGATGAGCTATCATCACGTGTGGACAGCTCGCCTCTAAACAGGAGCCAATAGCTCAGTGAGTGGGCTTTTACCGGTAAATCATGCATTAGTTTATAGTTTCGTTGGATTTTCGAGAAAGCCAGGATGTCCAATGGTATACATTTAGGTGCTCAGAATTTGTTCTTTAACTTTGTCGGTGAGCGAACTGAAACAACACCGCAACGCCGCACACTTTCGAATGCACTTCTGCGGCCGTCTGGAACGTTCTTCCTTCCGACATTAGGAAGCCACTGGAGCTATGCACTTTTAAATCACCTAAATTGAGAACTCATTTCTTTAGAACTGCTTTGTGGTTTATGTTGTTGCTCTTCCCCCCGCACCTCCAATTAGCACAGTTATCTATGTATGGTGCGAAAAAGTTCAACATATATACATTCTACAATACACTCCACTACTATACGCTACACTACTGCACCACACACTATACACTACACGATTACACACTACACTATACACTACACCACGATACTAAATTGAAAACTAATTTCTTTAGAACTGCTTTTAATGTTTAGTTTGTTATCCTTCCCACACACCTCCGATTAGTGTGGTTGGCTACATACGGTGCGAAATAAATGAAACATACGGTACATACAACAGCAATAAACAGCTAGTACACCACATGGCGATCCAATGAGCTGTGTCGGGTGGTGGAGGGCCTCCCACACTCCTGGGGTGGTGCTCGCGAAGTGGTGCGGGGGTGCAACTGGGGGCGACCCTCCCCCTGCTCCTGCACAGACCCAACACTGCTGTTCTTGTACTTCTATTTATTGTCGTGAATTTTATTACGTTTACACTTGAAAGTGAATATTCGTCTTGGATGATTGTTGTTGTTATTGTACACGATCAGCGTCCGTCCGTCCCTCCCTCTAGACGTGACATCGCGCTGCCAGCCAGCAAAACTTTTATCAAATATTTTGTAAATGTTGGAGGCTCTTATTCAGGACCACACTCCCCACCTCCTCCCGTCGCCAAGACGTTTGCAGATCCGCCTCTGCTCGCGGGATTTATTGATGGGGGAGATGCGGAAGGCTGCCTCGCCAATTCCCTGCTTCTCTCCCTATTTCTCTCCTCCCTCTCTCAAGCGCCATTGCGGCCGCCCCTCAGTGGAAACAAATGTACAAGTCTCCCGTAGCCAAACGCTGTGGTGACCTCCAGTGAAGATTGGCACACTGCACGTTGCCATCGGCCGTGTGGCTCAGCCGAATCTCACCAGGGGTAACAGACTTGTGCATTTCCTGCGGTGCCAGGGAGGATCTGCCCCACCGGTACTTACGCTGCCAGCGGCTCAAACCAATGTTCCGCCTTTTGGGGGACATCTTCAGCGGCACCCTCATGTTCACCTTCTGAAGCGCTCGCTCATCACCATGGCGAAACTGAAGATGTCCTCGCCAACATCGCCTGTGCTCAGGTTAAGATGGCGGTGTACAGAACGAGGAAAAAGATGCTGGAAGGTGACACTGACGGCTGCTCTGTGCTTTCAGTGTTGAGGGACCTGCTTAAGGCGCGGCTCTGACTGGAGCACGCATACCACACACATGTCGGTCATGTACACGTCTTCTTCGAACGCTGGGGAGCCGACAAAGCCCTCTGTACCAGCGTGGACGGCACCCTCGTGTTCACCTTCTGAAGCGCTCGCTCGTCACTGTGGCGTGCGCGATGACCACCACCACCATCACCACGTGACTTTTCTTTCGTGTTGTGCGCGGTGCATTTAGCGCCACAGCGCGTGGATTTATAGTGTTTGCTTATTTGTTTGCTGGTGACTGTGTATTTCATATCGGAATCGCCTCCAGTGCTGTTGCTGCTGGCAGCAATAAAAGTTGTTTAAAAGTCAAAGTCTCTCAAGCGCCATGATCTCGCCAACTTCGCCTGTGCGACGAGCGCTCTGAACTCGTCAAATTGAAAAAGAGAGATGACATAGTCATCCTCTCGGCCGACAAGGACAATGCTACTGTCATCATGGATAAAACCACATACAACAACAACATCCAGAACCTTCTTAATGATGGCAGCTACACCAAAATCAACAAAAATCATACTAACCTTCGATTTAAAGCTTTCGTGACTGCAGAGATTCATATTCTTGGTTCTTTCGGTAAAGTCACGTAGAAGGGAAATAATAAAATAATAAAATAAAACGTAATAAAATACAATTCTCACGACGTTTCGGCCACAACGCAAGCAGCCGTCCTCAGGTGAAGAAACAGAGCTGTCGGAGAGGATACTGTCTTTCCGACAGCTCTGTTTCTTGAGAATTTTATTTTATTGTTTTATATTTTTGTTATTTTATTATTTCCCTTCTACTTTACTTTACCGAAAGAACCAAGAATATGAACTTAACTAACCGCCTGGCTACAAAAACCAACAATATCATTACCAGTTCGACTTCTTTAATCGAAACACTCAAATGGCTCTCCCTAAAACCTTCTGCGACGAGACCTCCCAGATCCTATGGTCTTCCTAAAATCTATAAAGAAGGTACTCCGTTTCGGCCCATAGTTTCCACTATCAATTCACCTACCTACAAACTGGCCCGTTTTCTGTCTGACACTTTGCTTCCATTCACGGGCAAAACTACCTCAGCAGTACGTAACTCAGCTCACTTGGTCTCTCTAATCAAGGGCATTTCACTGTCCCCAGATGATTTGCTCGTCAGCTTTGATGTAGTTTCTCTGTTCACCAAGGTTCCTGTACCTGACACCTTAGCAATCATTGAGGACTTAGTCCAACATGGACTGAATCCTGATGTACCAACTCTGGCTAGGCACTGCCTTACCAACACTTACTTCACCTGGAATGGTACTTTCTACAAACAAAATGAAGGTACCCCCATGGGTCCCCCCTTATCACCAGTGATAGCGAATATTTTCATGGAAAATTTTGAAACAGATGCCATCCAGACATCCACCCTACGTCCTTCCTTGTGGAAGAGATATGTGAATGACACTTTCGTCATTTGGCCACATGGCCTGTCAGCTTTGAACCAATTTCTCAACCACATCAATTCCATACACCTGTAGTGACAGAGAAAGGTCACTACTGTGTCGGCCCGTACGAAGGCTGGGGGCCCCAAGGGGGTGCCTGGGGGGTCGCGTGGTGGAGGGATCCGGACCCTCCCAGAGGTGGGGGAAGTGAGGCGTGTCCTGGGAAGGGAGGCGTGGCCTGAAGAGAGCCAGCCACGCCGGGGCGGAGCCAGCCACGCGAAACCAAATATAAGCGTGGTGTGAACGCAGAGCGAGGCTGCTGTTGTACTGTACTCCAAGGTGAAGACATCTTCGGTCGTCAAGTCCCGAGTCGTCGTCCTGGGCCAGGCAGGCCGATGCCTGCCTGGTCCAGTCTGTGTCGTGTTCCAGAGTGTTAGTGAGTTGAGGAAGGTGGTCACCACCTCATGTAGAGTGTTATATTATTTACCGTTTAATAAATAGTGTTGCCTCCAAGTTGCGTGTGTGTGCACCTAATTTGAACCTACTACATTTGGCGTCAGAAGTTGTGGAAATATAAATATTGCTAGGTGTTATCCTAGGGAAGTAAAATGAGCACACGAAAAACAAAGACAAAACTCATCTGGACGCCTTCGTACGACGGGGATGGTGTGACGACCATCCTTCGGACAGCCCCGGGGATGGCAGCCCCGGTGACAGAGGGAGAGAGATGGCGCTGCACGCGGAGCGGCGGGACTGTCATCGCACCGCTGCTTCGCCGCCATCGGGAACGGAGCGATGGAGCCGCGGGGAGAGGACACCGTCGTCTCTGCGGGGGCTGGCGGGGGGAGGCCCAGGCATGCGGGCCACGCGGTGGGGCCACCAACTCGGTGGCTGATCGTGGCGCGGTTCCCGCCAAAACGCCGCTCCCGCCAACTCGAGGGCTGGTCGGGGCGCGGTTCCCGCCAACTCGAGGGCTGGTCGGGGCGCGGTTCCCGCCAAAACGCCGCTCCTGCTGCCGAAATGCCGCTCCCGCCGACATCAACGCCTGCAGAGGGGGAGTTCCAGCCTTCTGCTCGAGCGCGAGAGGTGGATGGGTTCGCAAGAGCAGGCCGTGTTCACCATGAAAGATTCTTCGGGCCGTTCCAGTGCTCCACCTTGCCGCCCTCCGCTATTCACAGTTTGCCAGGCGAGTCGTGACATGACAAGCACCCGGCCCCAAGAAAAATAATAATAATCTTCACCCATCTTACGTGCGCCGGGTTGCGATCGCGTGTGTTTTTTTTTAACTCGCTGGTTTGCGGAGCGTGTTCGTCCGGTTGTGTGCGTGATAAAGTGACGCGGCGACCATGCGGGTTTCTGCTTGTAACAAGTGTTGTTGTTAAATACGGCGTCGAGATCGGTATCTTCTGGGTGTAGTTAATGATTAATTCGTGTTGGTGTCCCGAGCTCCGTTGATATCCTGTATGTTGCCGTGTTAATGACTCGTGTTGTTACATCGTTTTGTTGCGAAATCGCCGTTGTTATTGTGTATACTGTATGGAGTTTCGCTCGTGATTGCCACGTGTAACTGTAAGAAACTTTAATCGTCATTGTTGCCAAGGTACAGACCGTATGGAGCTTTGCTTGGAATTGTTAACAGTGTATGGAATGTTGGGTACTTGCTTGTCATTATTTACTATGTACGGATTGTCTGGAGTATTGATTGTGTGTGTTGCCATGTGGGGACTGGATGGAGCATTGCGCCAAATGATTCACTGTACGAATTTCATATACTGCATATACTGTATTAATCAATTTGGCGATTCTTGGGGTTTGTGTATAGTTTTTTTGCTCTCAAAATTCGAATGCCCTGAGTCCCATGGTTAATGTTGAAGGAGATTTTGAAATGACAGGTTCGATTCGTTTCAAACTCACTGGTTGGTTCCTGTCCGTTGTTGCACAGATGATGTCTTTTGTGCGAGAATGCTCCTTGTGTTCTACATGGATCGGGGGTCCGTTTCCGTTAATTGCCGTCAAATTGCGTTGCTCTCTCCACTCGGTTGGTACAGCTGCACGCTGCAATGCGAGTCTCGGAGATGATGTGTACGGATACGGGATGTGAGGTGTATTGTTGTGACCATTGAATATTCGGGATCGTCACAAATTGTGCGTACCTGTTCGGCATTGGATCAGTTCTGTGGGGGATCATAATTCAAATTGTATGTGTTGTGATGGTGTTAAATTGTGATGGTGACATGCGGCCAGGGATTTGGAATTGTGCTGCTGGCTATCACCTATCTTGGGGCGCAGGTCCTGACCAGGATGGCCCAGTGAGTGTTGCGTGTCTAACATGAACGTTGTGGTCCCGTCATGCAATGGCTGACGGCTTCACCTGACAGCCCGGAGATTGAAACACTCCGTGGCATGTCTAGCCTAGTGGGCTGTGCGCTCACAGGGCTCGGAGAGTGTGGTCCCGTCATGCAATGGCTGACGGCTTGACCTGACAGCCCGGAGATTGAAACACTCCGTGGTATGTCTAGCCTAGTGGGCTGTGCGCTCACATGGCTCTGAGAGTGTGGTCCCGTCATGCTGTCTGACAGCTTGACCTGACAGCCCGGAGATCGAGACACTCCGTGGCTTGTCTAGCCAAGTGGGCTGTGCGCTCACATGGCTCAGAGAGTGTGGTCCCATCATGCTGTGTCTGATGGCTTGACCTGACGGCCCGGAGAGTGAGACACTCCGAGGTGCGTTGAAACAGTGGGCTGGAGATTCGTAAGGTTCAGGTGGAGTTGTCCTGTTACGTTGAGACTGTATCCCTCAGTTGTTAGGGTGCATGTTGTGCAGTGAGTGAACGATGGGTCGTCTCGGCTTGGTCGGTACAGCTATATGCTGCGATGCGAGTCTTGGAGAGAGACTGGGTTAAAATCCCACCGATATGGCCGACGCGTGCTGCTGGTTGTGACGCCGCGTCGGAAAGGCGGTGGGGTGGTAACATGGAAATTCCCCCCCCGATATGGCCGACGTGTGCTACTGGTTGTGACGCCGCGTCGGAAAGGCGGTGGGGTGGTAACATGGAAATTCCCCCCCCGATATGGCCGACGTGGGCTACTGGTTGTGACGCCGCGTCGGAAAGGCGGTGGGGTGGTAACATGGAAATTCCCCCCCCGATATGGCCGACGTGTGCTACTGGTTGTGACGCCGCGTCGGAAAGGCGGTGGGGTGGTAACATGGAAATTCCCCCCCCGATATGGCCGACGTGGGCTACTGGTTGTGACGCCGCGTCGGAAAGGCGTTGGGGTGGTAACATGGAAATTCCCCCCCCGATATGGCCGACGCGTGCTACTGGTTGTGACGCCACGTCGGAAAGGCGGGGGGTGCTAATGGGTGACTGTCATTGCATGCGTGATTCTAACGGGTGGGGGGGGCTGTGCTGGAGCGTAAGTGGGTTAGCCAGTTTTCATGTATAATTGTTGTTAATTCCCCGTTTTCTATGCGGTTCCCTTTTACCCTCGTCGATTCTGTATATATTACGTGATTGTATTTCTTATCGGTCGCCGGTCATTTATTGATGTTGTTGGTTCGGAGGCACACCTTTTCGATGTTTCACAGTTGTGTTACAGCCGGGGACGGCTGTGTGTTTATACAGGAGGGGGTGATGTAGTGACAGAGAAAGGTCACTACTGTGTCGGCCCGTACGAAGGCTGGGGGCCCCAAGGGGGTGCCTGGGGGGTCGCGTGGTGGAGGGATCCGGACCCTCCCAGAGGTGGGGGAAGTGAGGCGTGTCCTGGGAAGGGAGGCGTGGCCTGAAGAGAGCCAGCCACGCCGGGGCGGAGCCAGCCACGCGAAACCAAATATAAGCGTGGTGTGAACGCAGAGCGAGGCTGCTGTTGTACTGTACTCCAAGGTGAAGACATCTTCGGTCGTCAAGTCCCGAGTCGTCGTCCTGGGCCAGGCAGGCCGATGCCTGCCTGGTCCAGTCTGTGTCGTGTTCCAGAGTGTTAGTGAGTTGAGGAAGGTGGTCACCACCTCATGTAGAGTGTTATATTATTTACCGTTTAATAAATAGTGTTGCCTCCAAGTTGCGTGTGTGTGCACCTAATTTGAACCTACTACACACCCATCCATCAAATTCACCATGGAAGTGGAGAAGGATGGTGAGCTACCTTTCCTGGATGTTTTGTTTGAGAAGAGAGCTGACGGCTCGTTGGAACACTCTGTCTACAGGAAATCCACCCACACAGATTCCCATTGAAACCTGATTCCCACCACCATCCGGCACAGAATAATTCCCTTATCAAAACACTACACCATAGGGCCCACTGCATTTCCGACCAACACCACATAGCCAGTGAACTGGAACACGTACACCAGGCCCTCAAGATCAATTGGCACTCGGACCGCATTATTCGCAAAGCTGTTTCTCCAACCATGGAAAAACAACCCCCTGAGAAGCCAATCAAAACCATTGCGTTACCATACATAGCAGGTGTTACCAAAAAGATTTCCAAAATCCTAAACAAACACAAGATCCAGGTCCGATTCAATACAGTACACAAAATCCGTGATCTAATCCAATCTGTGAAGGATGTCATTCCTGACATGCAATATCCTGGAGTTTACAAACTGAGTTGTACCTGCGGCAGCAGTTACATCAGGGAAATGAATCGACATGTCTCGGACCGTGTCCGCGAACACAAGACAGATCTGAAACACGGCAGAACCAATACCTCTGCCGTAGCTGACCATTGCTATAACGCTGTGGGCTCGCATGATATTGTTTTTTTCCGAGACCAAGGTACTCTGCAAACCTTCGGGCTACTATCAAAGGTTTGTTCATGAAGCCATCCAGATATATAAACATAGACATAACTTGAACCGAGAAGATGGATACAAATTGAGCAATCATTTTAAGGATGTCATTAACCAGGTAAAACCCTAACTGCTTTATAGTGGTTGTTGTCGATCATATCTGCAGGGTACTGGTCTATTTTTCCGAGTTAACTTCCCCCCCAACCACTTGCCCCCCCCCCCCTCCCAGCCTCACGTCTCTCTCCAAGCGTCCACACAGCGCTCCCCTTCCCCCTTTCTTACCCATATAACCTCTTACCACGGCAACTCTCTCTCCCACTTCAGCAAAAAAACATTTCTTGCTGTGGTTTTCCCACCTGATTTATTTTCTTTTATACCTACAGTGAGGGAAAAAAGTATTTGATCCCCTGCTGATTTTGTACGTTTGCCCACTGACAAAGAAATGATCAGTCTATCATTTTAATGGTAGGTTTATTTGAACAGTGAGAGACAGAATAACAACAACAAAATCCAGAAAAACGCAAGTCAAAAATGTTATAAATTGATTTGCATTTTAATGAGGGAAATAAGTATTTGACCCCTCTGCAAAACATGACTTAGTACTTGGTGGCAAAACCCTTGTTGGAAATCACAGAGGTCAGACGTTTCTTGTAGTTGGCCACCAGGTTTGCACACATCTCAGGAGGGATTTTGTCCCACTCCTCTTTGCAGATCTTCTCTAAGTCATTAAGGTTTCGAGGCTGACGTTTGGCAACTCGAACCTTCAGCTCCCTCCACAGATTTTCTATGGGATTAAGGTCTGGAGACTGGTTAGGCCACTTCAGGACCTTAATGTGCTTCTTCTTGAGCCACTCCTTTGTTGCCTTGGCCGTGTGTTTTGGGTCATTGTCATGCTGGGATACCCATCCACGACCCATTTTCAATGCCCTGGCTGAGGGAAGGAGGTTAACACCCAAGATTTGACGGTACATGGCCCCGTCCATCGTCCCTTTGATGCGGTGAAGTTGTCTTGTCCCCTTAGCAGAAAAACACCCCCAAAGCATGTTTCCACCTCCATGTTTGACGGTGGGGATGGTGTTCTTGGGGTCATAGGCAGCATTCCTCCTCCTCCTCCAAACACGGCGAGTTGAGTTGATGCCAAAGAGCTCCATTTTGGTCTCATCTGACCACAACAATTTTACCCAGTTGTCCTCTGATTCATTCAGATGTTCATTGGCAAACTTCAGACGGGCATGTATATGTGCTTTCTTGAGCAGGGGGACCTTGCGGGCGCTGCAGGATTTCAGTCCTTCACGGCGTAGTTTGTTACCAACTGTTTTCTTGGTGACTATGATCCCAGCTGCCTTGAGATCATTGACAAGATCCTCCCGTGTAGTTCTGGGCTGATTCCTCACCGTTCTCATGATCATTGCAACTCCACGAGGTAAGATCTTGCATGGAGCCCCAGGCCGAGGGAGATTGATAGCTCTTTTGTGTTTCTTCCATTTGCGAATAATCGCACCAACTGTTGTCACCTTCTCACCAAGCTGCTTGGCGATGGTCTTGTAGTCCATTCCAGCCTTGTGTAGGTCTACAATCTTGTTCCCTGACATCCTTGTAGAGCTCTTTGGTCTTGGCCATGGTGGAGAGTTTGGAATCTGATTGATTGATTGCTTCTGTGAACAGGTGTCTTTTATACAGGTAACAAGCTGAGATTAGGAGCACTCCCTTTAAAAGTGTGCTCTTAATCTCAGCTCGTTACCTGTATAAAAGACACCTGGGAGCCAGAAATCTTTCTGATTGAGAGGGGGTCAAATACTTATTTCCCTCATTAAAATGCAAATCAATTTATACCATTTTTGACATGCGTTTTTCTGGATTTTTTTTGTTGTTATTCTGTCTCTCACTGTTCAAATAAACCTACCATTAAAATTATAGACTGATAATTTTTTTGTCAGTGGGCAAACGTACAAAATCAGCAGGGGATCAAATATGTTTTTCCCTCACTGTACGTGACTTTACCGAAAGAACAAAAAACCTCAATTTAGTAGCAGCAGCAGGACCCGTCTGAAAAAGAGTCATAAGACTCAGAGTGGTTCTCCTGGAAAAATACATAAATTATTACTATTACTACTACATTATCTCATCTCTCCCTTCTCTCATGCTCAGTCACCAACCCCAACTCTGAGCCGCTCTCCCCCCCCCACATTCTCCGTTGCTCTCCTCTTTCCTGTCCCTCTCTCTCATCACGCCCTCTGGTCAATCCCCTCTCCTCTTTCTCCCCCCCCCTCTTCTCTTTCCGTCCTCTCTGGAGCCGTCCCCCTCTCTCGCCCCCCCTCTCCTCTCTCTCCCTAGCCCTACCCCCTCCCTCTCTCTCATCTCTCCCTGTCTCCCCCACCCTCTCCCTCCCCCCCTCTCTCTCTCATCTCCTCCTCTCTCCGCCCTCTCTGCCCCTGTATGTGCGTGGTGCCGAGCTCTGTGTGCAAACAGCGTGTGAAGGCGCGTGGGTGTGTGTGTCAGTGTGTGGGCCTACCCTAGGTCATCTCAGCCTCAAATGAATAACTGATGCGGTGTGTTAACATCGCCACTGGGGAGACAATGGCGGCCGGGCGTGGTGCTGGCCACCCACCCCCTCGTGCGCCGTGCCGGCCTTCCTAGGTGCTAGCTCACAGCACTTGCCCCAACAGTCTATTAAGGCTATACGGGGGATCTTTGTCTTGTGTGGGCAGCGGTGGTGAAGCGGTTAGCCCACGGCGCTACGAGCCCGGCGACACGAGATGGATTCCCGCTCACGGTCAACATCAGTGACGAATACCTTCCACCCGATCCTGGGCTTCCCCTAGGTCGACTCGGCCTTTAAATGCGGTGTGTAACTATCGCTACTGAGGAGACAAAGACGGCCGTGCCGTAGTGCGTTGGCCACCCACCCCCTCGTGTGCCGTGCCGGTCTTCATACGCGCTCGCTAGCAGAACTTGCCCCAACATCCTGTTAAGGCTACACGGGGCGTTTTCAGTGATATGAAGAGTCTGTGAGTGTACCGACCTTACATAAATATATAATGTACCTCCCCATTTGAGCATACTTCACCACGCTGGTCAATGGGGGGGTGGAAGGGATGGGGAGCTTCATGCGGGGAGAGCTCAGGAGCGGTTCAGATCTCAATCGCCACTGATGATATCCGTGGCCGGGAATCGACAACCAGCGCACCCCGCACAATCCGACTGACACCCACGTGTACGGACAAAGACAAAGGTGTCCCGAATAGGCCACGCGGACTGTCGGGGGGGGGAGGGGGGGGGAGGGGGGGGAGCACTTCGACGAGCGACGTCGTGGCCCGTGGCACGACACTGGCACGGACGCGATCCGTGGTGCTGGGGGTGGGGGAGAAAGGAACGGAAGAGGGAAGAAGATAAATAAATAAATGATGGGAAGAAGAGAAGCAATCGGAAATGGGAGCGAGAGGATGTGTGTGTGTACGTGCACACGCACACACACACGTGGAACACGCATGTAAATACAAAGGTCCCCCGTATAGCCTTAACAGGCTCTAGAGGAAAGTGCTGTTAGCGAGCACCTATGAAGGCCGGCACGGCACACGAGGGGAAGGGTGGCCAGCACCACGCCCGAGCGCCTTTGTCTCCCCAGTGGCGATTTTGCTCACCGAACCAGGTACTCACTTGAAGCTGAGTCGACCTAAGGGGAAACCCTGGACCAGTTCAGATAATCGTCACCGGCGGTGGCCCGTGAGCGGGAATCGAACTCGGGCCGCCAGGCTCATAAACGCAGCGTGCTAACCGCTGCGCCACCGCTCCCCGCAAAACGTGAACGCACCACGCACACCGAGATCGCAATCTGAATTTGAATGGGCCCTGTTAACGCAGTCGGCGTTCATTGCTTCGCGCGTCACGTGGGACGTGTGTAACAATCATCAGGCGCGTGCAGCGCGAAGCGTGTTCATTTGAATGGGGAGCAGTAAATCGGCAAACGCAGAAAGCCGGCGGTGGGGCGGTGGAGGGTCGCGAGGACTGAGGTGTGGGAAAGCCTTGCTTCGGAGTTAATGGACGCGTGCTTGTTAGCGAGCACCTATTAAGGCCGGCACGGTGATAACAACAACAACGGCCTGCCGCCTTTGTCACCCAAGTGCCGAACTTCATGAACACTGCACCACGTACTGCTTTAAGGCTGAGTTGACCTTCGCGAGGCGCGGCTTCAGATGTCAGATATTCGCTGTCACTGATGTTGGCCGCTGATCGGGATTCCGACTCGGATAGCCGTCGTCTTGGGCGCGCAGTGCGCTAACCACTGCGCCACCGCTCCCCGTGTGACTACGCAAAGACACGTACCGACACACAAAGGCAAAGATCCCCCGTATAGCCTTAACGGACCGTTGGGGCAAGTGCTGTCAGTGAATAGCAACGATGAAGGCCGACACGGCGCACGAGGGGGTGGGTGGCCAACACCACAGACACACACACACGCAGACGCTGGCACGTGTACAATGAGTACGCGTGGCTGTGTGGAGCAGTGCAGCTCATTAGGAGGAGGTAGAACACAGACACGCGCTGGCAAAGAGACCTCGTGTTGAGCTGAGCTCCGCGAATTCACATTTCAACTCGGCTGTGATGAAGCGAATACACACACACCACGTGTACCTGCTACACATGGTGTGTGTGTACCTGCTACACGTGGTGTGTGTGTACACGTGCTGTATGTGTACACGTGGTGTGGGTGTGCACGTGGTGTGCCTGGTACACGTGGTGTGTGTGTACCTGGTAACACGTGGTGTGTGTGTACACGTGGTGTGTGTGTGTACCTGGTAACACGTGGTGGTGTGTGTGTGTGTACACGTGGTGTGTGTGTACACGTGGTGTGTGTGTGTACACGTGGTGTGTGTATGGCGCCCCCGAACAACCACAGCCTGGCGGCCCCCAACATACTGGTAACTTCAACCAATCCGGGGGCGTACATATTTGGTAGGGGCGCACCTCTGGTTGGCTGCTTGCTCGCGGTCACGTGACGCACTTCAACCAATCCGTGCCGTGTCAATCACAGAATCAGTCACAGAATGACAGAGCTAGTTGTTTATATATTAGTATTGTTGCTCGCGTGAATATGATTCCCAATCGGTAATTTGCGGTGTAATATTTAGATATTTTATTTGCCAAAGTTGGAAGGCCGGTACACTGTGAACAACTCTTGCTAATGACGTCAAAGCATCATATGCATTGTGGGGAATATATTCAAACCGCGATGCAAATCAGACATCTATCTATACAAAGCGTGTGCCATGAAGAAGGGCCACAATCTGAAACGTCGCCTAATATATATATGCGTGTCATTGTAAGGCCACACACACAGACGTGTGTGTGTTATATTTATTGACTCACGTGTTGACGAATGTGTTGTTTGTGCGTATACACTGCCAACGCAGCAGTAGTAGCAGCAGCATCAGCACCGCACAATGCGTTCTGTTGGAACACGTTAAGGGCATCGGCGCTTCTGCTCGAACAGAGCAGCGTCTGTTTTCACAGGGGGTGGCTAGATTGGAGGGGTTCAGAGTGGGGGGCATCACACAGAAGTCATTCGTTTTACGGGAAGCTTGAGTCGATATATATGATATATAAACATATATACAATACATACAAGTAAATGACAAAATAGAGAATAATAGGCAACACGGATGCGCACATTTAAAATCCAGAACTTATAACGTTAATATAAATACAATAAATCATTTTAGGGATCGTCCGGGATTTGAACCCGGGACCTCCCACACCATAGGAGGCATCCATTGAGTAGGTCCGCAAAAATCTGTCAAAACTCGACCCCTCCCCCCCTCCCTGTACGCACGCGGACTTTTTACACCACCCCCTCACCTGCGTACGTACGCCTGACGCACCCCCCCCCCCCCCCGAATCCGATAGAACGGCCGATATTTAATCGACGCAGAAACGATCAAGGATGAATAATATTAGCGTGTTTAAGCAAACAGGTAGTCAACCGCCGGACTATCTAACTCATTTGAAGGCCGATGTAGACAAATTATCATCGAGGCTTCACACCCCCCCCCCCCCCCCCCCAGTTTCCTATGCTTACGTACACTGTCAGTAGACCCCCCCCCCCCCATACGCAAGCGTACGCATTTGGGTTACCCCCCACCTCCCCCGTACGTACTAAATGGATGGCTCCATAAACGACAATCATACCCCGAGACCAATGAGCCAGGTACGCGTGAGTGTGTGGGTGTGTGAGTGTGTGATGTGGTGCAGGAGGACGTGGAGCTGAGTGGACTTGCCGATGACTGGTACCAGCGGTGTCAAGATCGGCCTCTGTGGAGGAGGCTCGTGAAGGACGCTACTGGGCAGTTGGAGGCAGTCGCCCTCCAACAACAACGGAGGGCGGAGGAGCGACGCTCACAACAACGAGCGGAGCGCCGGGTGGTTAAAGCACAGCAAGTTGGCACAGTAGGGGGTACAGGTGGTGCATCAGCCAGTCATTTCGGTCATCTCAGTCAGTCGACCCGTGGCACCTTGGTCTGCCCCGTGACCTCCTGCCAGCGGGCGTTCGACACCTCACGTGGCCTCAAGGTGCACATGGCCTGGCACAAGCGTCGTGATGACGTCACCGCCACTTAGTGGCGAATGGCGGTTGTTGTTGAGTGTGTGAGTGTGTGGGTGTGTGTGGGTGTGAGTGTGTGGGTGTGTGAGTGTGTGGGTGTGTGAGTGTGTGGGTGTGTGTGTGGGTGTGTGAGTGTGTGGGTGTGTGAGTGTGTGGGTGTGTGTGTGAGTGTGTGGGTGGGTGTGTGTGAGTGTGTGGGTGTGTGGGTGCGTGAGTGTGTGAGTGCGTGAGTGTGTGGGGAGCGGTTGTGTAGCGGTTATCGCGCGAACCCGGCCAACCGAGATTGATTCCCGCTCACGGTCAATACCAGTGACGATTATCTGAACTATTCTTGGGCCTCCCCTAGATCCACTCAATCTGAAATGAGTACCTGGTGCCGTGTAAAAACATCGCCACTAAGGTGACAAAGCCGGCTATGCTGGTCACCCACACTCTCGTGTGCCGTTCCGGCCTTCATAGGTGCTCGCTAACAGCACTTGGCCCCAACATTCTGTCTTTACCTTGAAGAAATCCCTCCGCCGATTGCTGCTCTGTGGTCTGGCCTCGGGGCCCCCCTAATGGCAGCTGTCCCTATGTGGCACAGATGAGATCATCACGGAGGAAGGTTCTGCTGCCGTGCGCTAGCTTCACAGTAGCGGGCGATGTTGTTGCTGCTGCTGCTGCTGTGTCATCCAAAGCGAGCGTGGTGACGTTGGCGTCTGCTGCTGCTGCTGCTGTTGTTATAGCGGCGTGATGTTTTGAATGTGGCCATTTTGGGTCGCGACACCGGCACAACGATGGCCGACTCGTCTCGAGTGACGTCACGCGACATTTACCTGCTCCACTCCGAGTGACGTCACGCGACATTTACCTGCTCCATTCCGAGTGACGTCACGCGACATTTACCTGCTCCACTCCGAGTGACGTCACGCGACATTTACCTGCTCCACTCCGAGTGACGTCACGCGACATTTACCTGCTCCATTCCGAGTGACGTCACGCGACATTTACCTGCTCCATTCCGAGTGACGTCACGCGACATTTACCTGCTCCACTCCGAGTGACGTCACGCGACATTTACCTGCTCCATTCCGAGTGGAGCAGGCGGTGCGCGGTTGGGAGTGGTCGTGCGGTGAATCGTGCACACCCCGCCACCGCGGGGAGCAGAATGTTTATTTAGACTGCATGAGGAGGAATCCGATGAGCCGCGAAGCTCTTTTTCACAGATGTCCAGCAAGGGGCGGGTCAGCAAGTAACAACACACATGTAAGAGAGTCAATAATACATAAATACATCTGCACGAATTGTGTAAGTGCAGACATTCCCACCGATGTTTCATTTTCCACACTAAACGGAAGCTTGGGAAAGGCAGCAAAACACCAACAACAATCCAGTCCCCTGACTACACCAAGACAACACTCGATACAATTGCAAATTAAAATGTTCGCGATCGACACTACACGGGAATAACCAGGTCGGCCCGCCGGACTCCAACCGCGACCTTCACGTCTCCTGCAACCAACGGCGACTCCACTGCACCGCTGGGCCACCTCGCGGCCCCCCACACTGTCCGCCTCTATTCACGAGAGAGACAAAGAGGGCAATGTGTGGAATCAGGGTCCTCTGCGCTAGCGACATCCCAGACATGAAAGAGCTTGTTGTGAGCCTGGGTTTAGTGGTGGCGAGGATTTTTTTATATATTTGGGAACAAAGACAAAGGGTCCTCTTCCCCACCCCACAGAGCGTGTAGGGGGCAAGTGCTGTTATCGAGCAGTACCTTATGAAGGCCGGCAAGCGGCACGCGACTGGGGTGGGGTGGCCAGCACCACGCCCGGACCGCTTTGTCTCCCTCGTAGCGCGGTTGGCTAACGTACGATGCGAAAGAAGTTCAACGTACGTACATGGCGATTTTTTTTCATCGCACCAAGGAACTAAGTTAAGGCTGATTCGACCTAGAGGAGGACTAGGACCGCAATTCTATTGGTGGCCGTGAACGGGAAATTAACTCGGGGGGGCCGGATTCGTGGTGCACCGCCCTAACCACTACCCCACCGCTCCCCGCTATATAGGAACAGACAGATATACACAAGAGACAGAGAGACACTGAGACAAATAAAAAAACATCTACAGATATGAAATGGATAGAGTGGGAGTGTGAGAGATGTGGTGTGAATGATGGAGTGTGTGTCTGGAAGTGTGTGTGAGCGTGTGCGTGATAATGTGTGCCCATGTGTGTATGTGCGTGATAGAGTGCTCGTGTGTGCGCGTGTGTGGAGCGGTGGGAAAGTGGTTAGCGCACTGCGCTGCAAATACAGTAGCGTGCATTCGATTCCTGCCCACGGTGACCATCAGTGGCGAGTGATATCCAAAACCGGTCATGGGCCTCCCTCCCCCTAGGTCGACTCAGCCTTAAATTAGTACAATACATGGAGCGGTCTGTAAACGTCAGCAATTTCTGACCACCACCCCGTAATCCTGGCTCATCATAGGTGCTCGCCAATCGCACTTGTCCCAACACCCTGCAAAGGCGATACGGGGGATCTTCGTCTTTGTGTGTTCGAGTGTATATTAAATAGTTAATGTATGTTTATTTAGTTTTTGAGATAGGCGACGTGCATCAGAGTGAATGGCCTACGATCCATCCTGGGTTTAACCAGGCTGGGTTGTGTGAGGAGCTCAAAGATCTTTGAAAGATCTGGACACAGTCTCATCGGTGAACTCCTCCGACAGGTGAAGCTCCGTTGGGCTGGGCCATGTCGCTCGCTCGCCTCGCCACCGCATGTCCAAGAAGCTTCTGTTTGGCTGGATAGAGAAGTATGAACGGTCGCGGCACAGGCTAGCGAGGAGATGGAGTGATGTAGTACAGCTGAGTGGACTCGCCGATGACTGGTACCAGCGCTGTAAAGATCGCTCTCTGCGGAGGAGGCTCGTGAAGGACGCTACTGGGCAGTTGGAGGGAGTCACCCTCCAACAACAGCGGAGTGCGGAGGAGCGATGCTCACAACAACGAGCGGAGCGCCGGGCGGTTGAGATGTAGCGAGTTAGCATAGGGAGAACAGGTGGTGCACCTGCCAATCATCTCAGTTAGTCAACCCATGACACCTGGGTCTGTTCCATGACATCCTGTCAGAAGCGAGCCTTCGATACTTCACGTAGCCTCAATATTCACCTAGCCTGGCACAAGTGCCGTGGCCAATAAATGAAAAACGGAGCATGTATGTCTGCGTGTGTGCGTGCATGGGATGATGCATGTTTACGAGGGAGTGGGATGGCGTGTGTTCGTGTGATAGAGGGGTGTGTGTGTGTGGGTATAATTGTGTGAGAGAGATTGTGTGGTTGTTAGATTGTGAGAAAAGTGTGTGTATCTTTGTGATTGTGGGAGCGGTAGTCCAATAGTTAGCGCCCACGGCCAGTGACGATTGTCTCAACCGGTCCTGGGCCTCCCTTAGGTCGACTTAGCCTCAAATTATTACCCGGTCCGATGTGTAAACATCTCTACTGGGGAGACAAAGGCGTCCGGGCGTGATGCTGGCCACCCACCCCTTAATGTGAGGTTCCGGCCTTCATAGGTGCTCGCTATCAGCACTTGCCCCAACAGTCTGGTAAGGCTATACGGGGCATCTTTGTCTTTGTACTTGAGAGAGCTTGGGTGTGTGTGGGAGAGAGACCGCGTGTGTGTGAGAGAGAGATTGCATGTGTACAAGAGAGGGCATGTGTGTGTGTGCGTCAGGCAGATGCTGTGAGTGAGATGGTTTGTATGTATGAGAGAGATGGTGTGTGAGATGGTGTGTGTGAGATTGTGTGTGAGAGATGGTGTGTGAGAGAGATGGTGTGTGATTGAGATGGTGAGTGAGTGAGATGGTGTGTGAGAGAGATGGTGTGTGAGTGAGATAGTGTGTGAGTGAGATGGTGTGGGGAGCGGTGGCGCAGTGGCTAAGCGCCCTACGCCACGAACCCAGCGACCCGAGTTCGATTCCCGCTCACGGCTACCACCAGTGACGATTACCTGGACTGGTGCTGGGCCTCGCCTAGGTCGACTCAGCCTCAAATGAGTACCTGGTGCGATGTGTACATGTAGCTACTTGGGATACAAAGGCGGCCGGGCGTGGTGCTAGCCACCCACCCCCTCGGGTGCCGCGTCGGCCATCATAGGTGTTCGCTACCAACACTTGCCCCAATAGGCTATACGGGGGAGCTTTGTCTTGTGTGTCTGAGAGGGAGAAAGAAAAAAAAGAGAGAGGGGAGATGGCGTGTGGGAGAGAGATTGCGTGTGTGGTAGAGAGAGAGATGGTGTGTAGTAGGGAGATGGTGTGTATGGTAGAGAGAGATGGTGTGTGTGTGTAAGAGAGAGATGGTGTGTGGTAAAGAGATATGGTGTGTGAGCAAGGGTTTGTGCGAGAGAGAAATGGGGCAATTGCAGAGAGAGAGAGAGGGAAGAGATAATAGGAATGAGAGAGAAAGGGTGGGGGAGGGGAGAGGGAGGAGAGATGAAGAAATGATGGTGGTTGGGGGTAGGGAGAGAGGGGGGGTAACAGAGCAATGATAGAGAATGAGATTTGGAGCGGGTGCGGAGGAGAGGGAGCGTAGAGATATGGAGAGAGATTCGGGTAGAGATAAGAAGTGCTGGGGAGAGGCAACAAATGTTGAGCAAGGGAGAGAGGGGAGATGGGAGAGAAGTGTTGTAGGGGAGAGTGGGAGATTTTATGAATAAAGGAGAGATTGAGGGGAGTGAGAGGGGGGATGAGGGGAACAATGGGGGGAGGAGGATGGAGGGATGGAGGGAGGGAGGGGAATTTGCATGAACAGAAAGAGAAAAAAGTGGGTAAGGAACGAGAGAAAACTAGAGGGAGAAGGGAGAGGGAAATTAAGAAATAAAGGGAGAGAGAAAAGAAAAGACAAATGGATAGGTATGGGGAAGAGAGGAGTGAGTGGATGGAGTGAGTAGAGAGAGAGAACTTATAAAGAAAGGGAGAGAGATGTGAGAGGAGAAAGAGGAGAGAGAGTAGAGATCAAGTCAAGCAGGAGCCATCCCAGGCCATCCCTGACACTGGGGGAGAAGACGCCGCTGGGCCATGCGCCAGCCCAGCCGCTGCAGCTCTTCCAGCTGAGCCGGATGGTGGGGAGATCGACTCAGATCGGGACGACTGCTTCAGCGAGGGGAGCGAGAGCAGCCAGGGGTCGACACTCCTTGACCCACAGACTTGCCTGGTCTCCCCTGAAGATCTCTGGCACTTCCTCGACGAAACCAACCTGAAGAAGGACAGAGCGGACATTGCCTTGGCTCGATGAAAGGACATCAAGGCAATAAAGGCCTCTGTGACTCAAGCTGAGAGACTCTTCGCCAAGCAGGGACTCGAGCCCCTGGGCAAGGAGAGGGCAAAGCGGAGATATTTCCGCAAACAAATTACCAGGCTGCTGTACTAACAATACACCTGGGAGAGCACCAGACAGAAGAACGCGGACATCACCGACATGGAAGCCCGAGTCCTCGATTTGTAGGGTCGGCTCGCTGAAGACAGCGACCCTGCTCTTCTCCGAGAATATGAGAAGAGGGAGCGTCTCAAAGGGCTACAGTAGGAGCAGACGAGGGGGGCGTTTGTGCGATCCCTGGTGAAGCTCATCACCGACCTCGACACGGGATCCCCGCTTTCTACTCCCTCGGGAGGCAGAACGGGAGACGCAAATCGATGGAGTGCCTCTTTGATGGTGACGGTGTCCTGGCACACGAACTCCAGCAGAAGTCGACCATCATCAGAGACTTCTACGGCAGCCTGTTCTCCCTGAAGAAACATCGGGAGCGGCCCAGGCGGAGGCATGGAGTGGTCTACCCACCCTGGGGGAAGACGGGAAAGAGCTGCTGGAGCAAAAGCTCACCAGGAATGACCTTGATGCAGCTGTAAGAGGACTGGCCCCAAATAAATCCCTAGGGTTAGACGGGCTAACAGGGGAGTTTTACGCCCTTTTTGGCCATCCCTATGGGAGGACTACAGAGAGGTGCTGGAGGAAGCCTCTGTGACCGGGGTGATGCCTCAGTCTTGGAGGAGGGCGGTGCTCACTCTGCTTCCCAAGAACGGAGACCTGAGGCACCTACAAAACTGGCGTCCGGTGTCCCTCTTGAACACAGACTACAAAATATTGACGAAGGCTTTCTCCCTGCGACTGAAAGGGGTGATTGCACAAGTCGTAAACAGGGACCAGTCCTACACCATCCCCGGATGAACCATCCATGACGGCATCTTCCTGGTTAGGGACCTAATCGCGGTGTCCCAGAGGTTGGGCATCCCAGTCGCGTTTCTGGCCCTTGACAAGGAAAAATCTTTTGACAGAGTGGACCACAAATACCTGCTGGGAACCCTAAAGACCTATGGTTTTGGGGATGGCTTTGTCCGAACGATCCGCCTACTCTACACCAAGGTGGAGTGCATGATCAAGGTCAACGGCGTCCTCACTGCCCTGGTCAAAATCGAGCGAGGAGTGAGATGGGGATGCCCATTGTCGGGACAACTTTATACCCTGGCTTTAGAGCCTTTCCTGAGTCTCATAAGGCAGAGACTCAGCGGCCTGGTGCTCAGAGAACCAAGCGTCAAGTTGGTCCTGACGGCACACGCCGACGACGTCCTCCTCATCCTGCGCTCCCTGGATGATGTCGCCCTGCTGCACGAGTGCCAGGAGGTCTTTTCAAAGGCCTCCTCGTCAAAAATGAACAGGCAATAGTGCAGCGGGCTGCTGGTTGGAGTGTGGGACATGACCGAGTGTCCCCAGAAGGCAAAAGCCATAAATTGGAGTGCAACATCGCTGCACCACCTGGGGGTGTTTCTGCGATAAGAGGAGGAACCACCGCAGAGGAACTGGGTCGAGCTGGAGGGGAAGGTGAAGGAGCGGCTGGGCACCTGGAGTCGCCTGTGCAAGTTCCTCACCTTCAGAACAAAGACGTTGGTGGCGAACCAGCTGGTGACGTCCATGCTGTGGCACCGACTCTTCTCCCTGCACCACCCCATGAGCCTCGTCAACGCGCTTCAGAAGCGAGTCCTCGACTTCTTCTGGTCGGGCGGAGGACACCGGGTCGCGGCTGGGGTCCTGGCCCTGCCACTGGACGAGGGCGGTCACAGGCTGGTGTGCGTGCAGAGTCAGCTGGCCACCTTCCGACTGCAGGCCGCGCAAAAGTTCCTGCACGCCGCCCCTGCACCGGCCTGGAGCGTCACGGCCTCCTTCCTCCTGAAACAGCTGGCGGGTCTGCAGTGCTCCAAACAACTATTCTACATGGACCTGCAGGGCCTCCCACTGGGACAGCTGCCACCTTTCTACAGGAGCGTCCTGCAGACATGGAGCTCCCTCGCCGTCAGGAGGCTGAACCAGCCGCGATCGGCCGAGGATTTGGTCTTCGAACCGATCCTCAGGAACCCACAAATAAAGCTGCCATCCACCACCACCACCCCTGGCATAGAGAGGCACCTCGACAACGCGTGGCTCACCAGGATGGGAGATCTGGTGGAGCCTGGAACACGGGGCTGGAGGCTCGGACCAGCAGAAATGGCCGCAAAGACAGGGCTCTAGTCGCTCCAGGAGGCTGCCCGGATCCTGGCCGAAGCCAAGGGGGCCTTCTCAGCGGAAGCGGGGAGAACGCCCCCCATCGGCATTGGGGATGACGAGGCCCCTCTCGGTCCCCCTCCACCGGAGCTCGTGCCACTGCATCGCCAATGCCGACAAACGAAGGTGGATCACAACCTGTGCCGGCTGGAAGACCTACCGGAGGTGGCCTTCTACTCCTACATGGTCCGGTTTCACCAACAGGACACCCTGAGAAGCCACAAGAACCATGCCTGGAGGAAAGCCCTGCCCTGCATCTCTCCAGAGAGGCCTCTCTGGAGGCAACTCTACTCCAGCTCGACGTACAACCACATCGGCGACCTGGAGCATCGCCCACGGCACCATCACCACCAACGCCTCCCTGGCGCGCTTCACCAACACGTCCCCGGAGTGCCGGTTCTGCGGTAAAGTGGAGACGGTGGCGCACCAATACGTGGAGTGCAAGAGCTTGGACT
Source organism: Lampetra fluviatilis (assembly GCF_964198595.1). Classification (NCBI taxonomy): domain Eukaryota; kingdom Metazoa; phylum Chordata; class Hyperoartia; order Petromyzontiformes; family Petromyzontidae; genus Lampetra; species Lampetra fluviatilis. The sequence goes on along the minus strand of NC_136287.1, from coordinate 1,736,823 downwards.
CGCTATTCAAGGTCCTGAGAAACATCCTCCTAAGGTTCAGCCTCCACTTCTCTCCGACGGTCCTCATCTTTGGACACCCGAAGGGCGATGGATCCCAACATCTTCAGAGGCTAGTTAACGTACTCGTCGGCTATGCCAAGCTCACCATATATAGAGCGAGGAAGGTGGCCGTGGAGGGGAAACGTCCGGCCAGCAGCCTGAGCATATTCCACGCCCTGGTCGGTGCCAGGGTATGTGGGCCGGAGTTCCGCCATGCGCGGCTGACCCACGCCGTGCCGGCCTTCAAGGAGCAGTGGGCGCTGGAGGAGGCCGTGTGCTCGGTGGCAGAAGAGCGGGAGCTCTGCATGCAGTTATGAGCTACCCGTCGGAGGCCGTAGGACTGCGAGAAGGGCTGGGTACAGATGCAGCACTTGTCGTAGTCAAAAAAAATTACATAGAAAACAGGGGGAACATAGACATAGAGTAGAGAGAGAGGGGGGGGTAGAGAGAAAGGGGGAGGTAGAGAGAGGGGGTAGAGAGAGAGAAGGGGTAAGAAGGAGGAGAGCAGAGGGTGAAATCGTTTGTGAAATCTTTCATTTAAAAAGGGGGGGGGGCACATAAAGCAAAGCATTGAAAAAAAAGAGAGTCAAGGGGGAGAGAGATGGGAGAGAGATGGGGGAGGGAAGGGAGAGAAAGGAGCAGAGCCGGACAGGGTTGGAGATGGAGGAGATTATGGCAGGAGGGAGAGTGGGAGAGGAGGGAGGGAGAGTGGGTGCAGATGCAGCACTTGTCGTAGTAATTTTTTTTTTATAATATTACAAATATTACATAGAAAACATAGGGGGAACATAGACATGGAGTAGGGAGAGGGGGGTAGAGAGAGAGGGGTAGAGAGAGAGGGAAGGGGTAAGGAAAGCAGAACGTGAAATCTTTTGTGAAATCTTTCATTTAAAAAGGAGTGGGGGGGGGTTAACATAAAGCAAAGCATAAAAAAACGAAATGATGAACGAAGCAAAGTGCCGACTACACCGAGCATCTTCTTGTTTCCTCTGATCGTAAAAAAAGTGGGAGAGGATGGAGGGAGGGAGAGTGGGGGAGGAGGGAGAGTGGGGGGAGGAGGGAGAGTGGGCGAGGAGGAAGAGTGGGGGAGGAGGGAGGGAGAGTGGGGGGAGGAGGAGGGAGAGTGGGGGAGGAGGGAGGGAGAGTGGGGGGAGGAGGGAGGGAGAGTGGGGGAGGAGGAAGAGTGGGGGAGGAGGGAGGGAGAGCTGGGGGAGGAGGGAGAGTGGGGGAGGGAGAGTGGGGGAGGCGGGAGGGAGAGTGGGGGAGGCGGGAGGGAGAGTTAAGAGGGAGTGAGAGGAGGAGGTGCAGAGAGAGGCGGTGGGGGTGGGCAGATAGGAAAAGACATCAGAGGAACGTGGTGGTGGGGGCAGGGAGACGAGGTGGTGGTGATGGTGATAGAATGGTGCTGGGAGTGGGGGAGTCTGGGGGGGGCGAATATTCAGCCCTTTTCTCGGAAAGACAGAACACGCGGAGAAGAGGAGAGGCAGAACACACACACACATTATACTGTATAAGGCACACAGTAACCATGGCGACACACACACATATCTATATACTACTCGTGCGAGTGTGTGTGTGCCGAGTACGCGGCCGGGTGGGGGACTCTCGGTGAGGAGATGGAGCGCTCAAATCGGCTCCTACTCCGACGGGAGCGAGAGGCGGTGGGATTGTCGCGGATCCCAGGATCGGGCGTGAGAGATGGCCACGGCTTTCATCCAGCAGTGGATTGATCATGGCTGATGATGATGGTGATAATGGTGATGATGATGATGATGCGAGTGTACACGCACAGCACGTGTGTGTGTCTGTATCGGGAAGCGGTGGCGCAGTGGTTAGCACGCTGCGCTGTGAACTCGCCTACGGCCCGAGCTCGATTCCCGCTCTGGGCCACCAACACGAGCGACGATTATCTGAACCGGTCCTAGGGCTCCCCTAGGTCGATTCAGCCTGAAATGAGTACCTAGTGCGCGTGTGTCAACATCCTCACTGGGGAGACGAAGGCGGCCGGGCGTGGTGCTGGCCACCCACCCCCTCGTGTGCCGTGCCGACCTTCATCGGTGCCGCTCGCGAACAGCACTTGCCCTAACAATTTGTTGAGGCTATACGGGGGGATCTTTGTCTTCGTGTAACAATTGACAACACTTCCAAATAATAGCGGAGTCAAGTTCGCCCACTCGGTTAAAACAACGTTTGCATTGGCATCACGCGGAGTGGCTACGCAGTGCCAAAGATTCCCACACGGAACGGTGTTTTATAGAGAATATATATTTATATATCTATAACTTAAATCGGATTCAACCGTAACTCAACAGTATTTCATCTACGGGTCCACCTTGTCTGCGACCAACCATCAACCTCCCTTCATTCCTCTATCTAAGAACGAAACAGGCTGGGGATTTCTTCACAAGTCTGGCTGTCGCCTGATGATGCTGGTTGTAGTTACGAGCGAAACGTCGCACTCGAATTGTAAATATTGTGGATTTACTCTCCAATACACCGGTTGTTGTGCTAGTAAGGAAATTGCATGTTTTGTTTAAGTGACAAACCGTACTAAATGGCTGTGTCGGGTGGTAGTGGGTTTAACAACATTTATATTTTAGCGATCGAACCCAAAATAAACTCCTTAAAAAAAAGGTTTTTTTATTTAAACAACGGTTTTATTAACAACCTCGTTAAACTCACAGTCGAGAAGTACGCCAATGACGCGCGCCTGCTCCCACATGAACGCTTACTTGAATAAATAGATTACTTCCGTAATTCGTTCACACGGTTGGGCGAGGCATTTTGAGAGTTTGGGGACCACGGCGTTTTTTACCCACACAAATATATATATAATAAAGCGTCCATACAAAATGTCAATTGCTTTAAAATAGCGAATTAATTGATTAATTGATGCCGATTTTGATACACGCATGCGTTGTCACCGGATCCGAGTGCGTGTGCAAAATTTGGAATTGATTGGACAACAGGAAGTAGACTAACATTGATTACAAGATTTGACCTCGACAAACATAGGAGTCAAGTTAAGTAAAACCGTTGAAAAAAACCTCGTATGGACATCAACCTCCTGTTTGCTGCCTTCACCGCTCGTTCAAGAGTTCTGTGGTCTTCCTGTTGTGTAGCATCTCTCCCTCCTCCTCCAATCAAAAACAACACCCCCCACACCCACTCCCCTCAATCCCCTCCCCTCAACCCCTTTCCATTGTCTCGCGTATTCCATCCCGTCTGTCTCGTTAGTTCTGTCTCGTTTGTATTGTCTCTCTCAATAGTTTCACCCCATCTGTATTGTCTGTCTTATTAGTTTCATCCTGTTTGTAATGTCTATTTTGTTAGTTCTGTCCTGTCTGTTTTGTCTGTCTCGTTAGTTTCGTCTCGTCTGAATCGTTAGATCTGTCTCTGTGTATTGTCTGACTTGTTAGTTATTTTCTGATTCTTTTGTTAGTTCTGTCCTGTTTGTATTGTGTCTCGTTAGTTCTGTCCAGGCTGTTTTGTCTGTATGGTCTGTCTCGTTAGTCAGGTCCCTTTTACTGGTAGGAACCTCCTGGTTACACCAGCCCACAGGGGATTATTGTGTCCGTCGTGCAGGGTTGGGCTGGGCGAGAGGGAGGGGCTGGGTGGGGAGGGGAGGGGCTGGGTGGGGAGGGGAGGGTGGGGAGGGGCTGGGTGGGGAGGGGAGGGTGGGGAGGGGCTGGGTGAGGAGGGCGGGGAGGGGCTGGGTGGGGAGGGTGGGGCTGGGTGGGGAGGGTGGGGCTGGGTGGGAGGGGTGGGGCTGGGTGGGGAGGGGCTGGTCACCCCGTGGTGCCCTTATAAAACTCAACGTTTAACCTACTCACGCCGGCTTGTGCCCGCCCTCACAGTCGGGCATATTTGCAGAATACACCATGCCGCCGTTGACCCTGGCCATTGACCGAGCAACCCAACGTTCCTACCAGCTCCCTCCCGAGGAATGTGTTTTATCGTTAGTTCTGTCCCATCTGTATTGTCTGTCTCGTTAGTTCCGTCCCGTCTGTATTGTCTGCCTCGTCTGTCTCGTTAGTTCTCGCTCGTTTCTATTGTCTGACTCGTTAGCTATTTTCTGATTCTATTGTCTGTCTCGTTAACTCTGTCTCATCTGTATTGTCTGTCTCGTTAGTTTGATCCCGTCTGTATTGTCTTTCTCGTTATTTCTGTCCCGTCTGTATTTTCTGTCTCATCAGTTATGTCTAGGTTGTTTTGTCTGTCTCCTTAGTTCTGTCCCGTCTATATTGTCCGTCTCGTTAGTTTTGTCTCATCTGTATCGTTATATCTGTCTCATTTGTATTGTCTGACTCGTTAGTTATGTAGTGGGTTCAATTGAGGTGCACACTAGATCTTATAGGCAACACGTTTTATTAACTAACTCCACTGGTAACTCCTACTTAACGGAATAACGACTAAGGGTGGTGATGACCATTAGTAACTATATACACTTGGAGGGATGACTATTTACATACTGAATGGGACAACTACTAAATCGGACCAGGACAGCCAACACGCTGCCTGGTCCACGTGCGCAAAGACCGAGACCGAAGACCCACGAAGATGGAGGATTTCTTCCGAGAGATGAACAACCACGATCCCCACCGGGACTCGGCTTTTATCCGATGACTCAGGACCCACATCACGTATTCCTCTCACCTCCTCCCTGGTCTCCGTTACCACCTCATCCGGTCATGTGCCCCCTCGGGTTCACCCAGACTGTCATGACCTCACCCGACCTGTTCCCTGGTCTACTCAGGTGCCAGGGTGAGGCATATACAGTACCACTCACTCGGTACTGTCGCAACACTATAGTGCCATAATCTATGACACTACATCACCCCCCCACCCCCTTTATAAAACACAGCCGTCCCGGCTGTCAACAAACCCGAACGCAAGGGTGTGCCTCCTAAACGATAACATCAATAAACAACCGGCAACCGTGCAATAAATACAATATATACAAAATGTACAGTTACTGAGAAGGGGTAAAGGAGAGATAGAGGAAAGATAGGACAACAATAACACAAAAAAACGTCAGCAATGTACACGACCCCAGTTACCCCCCCCCCCCACCCCAAAAGAACGTCCCTGCCCTGCGTATGTGACAACACCCCTAAGCACGAGAAGGGCCAGGTTTAGCCAATGACCCAACTGTCGAAGAAGTGCGACAAGCAGCAAAACGGCACGACAAGTTCATTTATACCGGAAACTCGAATAGATTGCAAGTGCGGACAGCACAATTTAGGCAGGGGTTTGGGACGAGCACATTGCACACCCCTTCAGCACATTGACAATTTCCCCCGCCATCCCGGGCCAAAAACAGTTAAGTTTGAGGGTTGCGAGTGTTTTGTGCTCTGCAAGGTGCATCAGCAGCTCATCCAGAAGCAATTGCTAGAACCCCGACAGCAGGTCAAGAGTGGAAAAATAACTTGCCCCTGCCAAAGCATCCAATGAATCATCCATTCGCGGGAAGGGGTACGCGTCATCCATGGAGATTTTATTTAATTTGCGGAAATCGACGCAAAACCGCAGACTCCCATCCTGCTTTTGATAAGAACTATGGGAGCACCCCACGGACTGTTAGATCGAGAAAATATCGGCGGCCAACATCTCATCGACCGCCTGACGCACGTGGTCCTTTTTTTTTTTAACCTGTAAGGATCCTGACGAATGGGGGCAGTGTTTCCCGTGTCGATGTGGTGGCTTCAGAGTGGTGCGGCCGATATCATATTTTCCTTTGCTAAAAACGTTGGCAAATTCCATTAAAAGTAAGCACAACTCAGACCTCTGGCCATCTGACAAATCGGGGTTCTCCGAGCAGAGTGCGTCAATCCATTAATCATCGCCTTTCAACCTCTACTCTGTGGGTGACACGACCCCCACCTCCCCAACAAAGTCACTGGCGCAACCCGCAGCGGACGCGTGGGCTAACACAGTGCCCGCCTGAACAACGGACGTGTTCAACCCCGCAGTCAGAACCTGAATGAAGGGTTCATTGAACACCAGCGTTTGTGCCCCCACTAGCGATAGGCCCCGAACCGCTTCATTCGAGGGTGTCAGCAGGAACCAGTCGGCGGTCGCTTCTTTATCAAGGTAGTTCCGCAGCCGCAAGGGAATCAACATTTGTGCGCCGGGTGGAATCATGAAAGTTTTAGTCGCTAGCGCCCGAACCGTGGTGTTAACCGTCCGCAATTGAGTGGGGGAAGACAAAAACGCCATGTGACGGCCCGATGGCAATTCAAGGCATCCCTGGTCCACTAACATTTTAAGGGGCATTTTCCCCAAGAAATCGGTACCCAGCAGACATGGCACGGCTAGGGATGTTGAAACTAAAACCGGTCCTGTCAATTGAATGTCACCGATGCACACCGTTGCCGATATTTGACCGAAAATTCCGAGCGAACCACCATTTGCAGCAAAGCATGGGGCTGTGACAGGACGAAGGTTCCGAGATGTTTTGGGTAAGATGTTAAAAATCAATTCCGAAATGATGATAGCGGAATCTCCGGTGTTGATAAGCACCCGTACCTCTACCCCCTGTACCGTGCCAATAGCGGCTGATGATCCCGCCGCCGTGGTGACCACACGGTGAGCCAATTCCGACCACTGACCAGGACGGTGTGGCCAGCCATCTCCCAGCAAAACCGAACTCTCCCGCTCCGCAACCCGACGAGAGCGTTCCATGCGTGAGCGCGAACCGACGACCTAAAGCGATGAGTGAGGTGGTTGTCCGGGCCGAGTGTGTGGTGTGCAGCGGCTCGCCTTAGGACCAAGTAGAGTTGATGTCCGTGTGGATAATGGCGATGGCCCGGAAGGTCTTTTTCTTGGAGCGCAGTACCCTGTCGAGATGTGTCCCGACAGCCTGCAATTGTAGCAAAGGACAGAGCTGATCCCCATGCGAGAAGAGGTCCCCCACCGTCGGTTGTGTCCTCCTCACCGCTCCGTGTTACCTGTCCGCCAACCTCTGTCGTCGACTGAAGCGCAGGCTTGAGCGAGCTCATCTTCTTCGGTTGCACCGACCACCTTGGAGGGTGCGGTGCATGCCACAACTTGCGTACGCTGTTTCAAATTGAAATGTGCTTGAATGCACCGAGCAATTTTGAGGGACGATAAATTGTCATCTTCCGTTGCTGGCATGGCGATGTTAGGTTCTTTCGCCAAGACCAGCATAAGCTCCAACATCAACGAGTCAACCCTTGCTTGCTCCATCTTGAGAAATGCTGCTTTTTTGCCAGCGACAACAGTGCGCTGCAGAAGGCGAGAGGGGTCTCGGCCTCCCTCCGCCTCCGCGCGGTAAACTTGTGACGAACATTAGACGACGGATCATAGATGGCCGCCATCTGTGCGAAGGCCAGCAGCAGCGTGGCCCTCACCGCCGGCGGGACGGCGTAGAACGTCGCCAAGGCGTCGTCGTCCAAGGCAGTGGGAAGCACCCTTAGCGCCTCAGCCTCTGTCCAGCCGGCCAACTCGCAGTTAGCAGTAAAGTGCCGCCTAAATGCCTCCCAATCTCCTCCTGCAGCTGTGAATTCCTTCACAAACGGGAGCCGGTGCTTGGGTGATGGGATCTCCACCTGCGGTTTAGGCGGGAATTCCAATTTGGCGGGCTCCTCTTCCCACCCGTCCACCAAAATGGCGGCCGCATGCGCGGGCTGTGTGGCCGGAGTTTACCGTACGCGGGAAACGACAGCGGCAGGTTCAACACCTCGTGGCTTCGATGCTCCAACCTCCGTCGCAGGCTCCTCCCGATCAAGCTCAGCGACCAGCGCAGCCGTAGATTCCAGCAGCTCGGTGAGGTGGGTGCGGAATGACCGGCGCTCTCTCCCCGACAGCGGCGAAGTGGCGGTGTGGTGGTCATCGCACTGCTCCGCCGGTAGCGTGGCTTTGCTCCCTCTCTCCGGGGCTGCTATCCCCGGAGCTCTCTGTGAGATAATTCTCTCATCATCTTCGTCGTCCGAAGACGTCTTGGTAAGTTGTCTCCGACGCGCGAACATTTCACCTACTTTAGGGATAATCTGTTAGAAAATGTTGCCACTTCTGGCACCAGTTGTAGTGGGTTCAATTGAGGCGCACACTTGATCTTGGAGGCAGCATGTTTTGTTAACTAACTCCACAGGTAACTCCTACTTAACGGGATAACGACTAAGGGTGGTGACCACCATGAGTAACTGTATACACTTGGAGGGATGACTATTTACATACTGGATGGGACAACTCTGAAATCGAACCAGGACAGCCAACACTCTGTCTGGTCCACGTGCGCGAAGACCGGAGACCGAAGAACCACGAAAATAGACGATTTCTCCCCAGAGATGAACAACCACGATCCCCACCGAGACTGGCTTTTATCTGCTGCGGCGTGGCCATGCCCCGCCCTTGGCCACGCCCCCTTTCCAGATCCTTCTCGACGACTCAGGACCCACATCACATGTTCCTCTCACCTCCTCCATGGTCCCCGTTACCACCTCATCCGGTCACGTGCCCCCTCGGGTTCACCCAGACTGTCATGACCTCACCCGACCTGTTCCCTGGTCTTCTCACTCAGGTGCCAGGGAGAGGCTCCACACATACAGTAGCACTCACTCAGTACTCTCGCTACACTATAGTGCCATCAACTATGACACTACGCAGACGAGACAGAACTAACGAGACAGACAGTAATGCGAGATGGCTCCAATAAGACAGACAATACAGACGAGACATAACTGACGAGACAGATAATACAGATGAGACAGAATGAACGAGATAGACAATACAGACTGGACGGAACTAACGATACAGACAATCCAGATGGGACAGAACTAACGAGACAGACAATACAGACGGGACAACTAACAAGACAGACAATACAGACGAGACATAACTAACGAGACAGACAATACAGAGGAGATGGAACTAACAAGAAAGACAATACAACCTGGACAGAACTAAGGAGACAGACAAAAAAATCCGGAAATAACTGTAGTGTCATAGATGATGGCCCTATAGTGTAGCGACAGTACCGAATGAGTGGTACTGTATGTGTGGAGCCTCTCCCTGGCACCTGAGTGAGAAGACCACGGAACAGGTCGGGTGAGGTCATGACAGTCTGGGTGAACCCAAGGGGGCACGTGACCGGATGAGGTGGTAACGGGGACCAGGGAGGTGAGAGGAACACGTGATGTGGGTCCTGAGTCGTCGAGAAGGATATGGAAAAGGGGCGTGGCCAAGGGCGGGGCATGGCCACGCCGCAGAAGATAAAAGCAAATCTTGCGGGGATCGTGGTTGTTCATCTCTGGGAAGAAATCCTCCGTCTTCGTGGGTCTTCAGTTTCCGGTCTTTGCGCACGTGGACCAGGCAGCGTGTTGGCTGTCTTGGTCCGATTTAGTAGTTGTCCCATCCAGCATGTAAATAGTCATCCCTCCAAGTGTATATAGTTACTAATGGTCGTCACCACCCTTAGTCGTTATCCCGGTAAGTAGGAGTTACCAGTGGAGTTAGTTAATAAAACGTGTTGCCTATAAGATCTAGTGTGCACCTCAATTGAACCCACTACATCTGTATTGTCCGTCTCGTTAGTTCTATCTCGTTTGTATTGTCTGTCTGGCTTCTTGCTGGAAACTCGGTTAACGTAACACGATATACGACTGTGAGAGCGAGGGAGAAAGAAAGGGAGGCGGCATAGGGGTGGAGAGGAAGGGAGGCAGGGAGGAAAGGAAGGAGGGAAAGGAAGGGAGGGGGAGGGGTGATGCAAAGAAGAAGGGAGAGCGAATGAGATGGAGGGAGAGGTGAGTGGGAGGGAGAGCGAATGGGAGGGAGAGTGGGAACGAAAAGGGAGGAAGCGAGAGGGGAGGAAGGCGGGAGGAGAAAGAGGTTGGGGGAGGGGAGAGAGCACAGAGGGAGGGAACTGGGATTGGAAAGAGATGGAGGAGACGGGGTGACTGACGGGGGTAGATGGAGCAGATAAGAGCGGTGATGAGAGAAGAAGGGTGAGGAGAGATTAAGAGGCAGGGGAGGGGGAGTGGGGGAGGGGAGGAGGAGGGAGGATGTTGGACTGAAGCCAAGGTGAAGGCGGTTCTGTAATTGATGTACCTCCAAACTCTACATCCACAGTGCACAGACAACATACACACTACATGCATGAAACATGCATACTACATACATACAACATGAATACTACATACATACAACATATGCACTATGGTACAACACAGCATCCAACACAATGTGCATACTACACACATGCAACATACACGCTACATACATCACACGTGCTTATTACATATAACATGCACACTGCATACATATAGCACACAACATGCATACTACATGCGTATAACCTCCACACTAACATGCATACAACATGCATACTACATGCACACTACATTCATAGCAAACACAATATACATACTACATACAACACACACAACAAGCATACTACATACACATTGCATACATGTTACATGCACAACGCAAACACTACATACACCAAACAGACTACATATACACATAGTAAGTACACACTACATGAATATAACATGCATACACATATATGGCATACAAACATCATACACACAAAGTAAATCAATGCAACATACACAGACCATACACAGTACATACATAGACAGTACACATATACTGTACTTATTTCATACACGAGGATAAAGATATCCCGCACCAGGTACTAATTTAAGGCTAAGTCGACATAGAAGACGCCCAAGACCCGGGTTCAGATATGCGCCATTAGGTGTTGGTGGCCGTAAGCGGGAGCTGAACTGGGGTCGTTGGGTTCGTAGCGCAACGCGCTAACCACTGCGTCACCGCTCCCCACACTCTCGAGGCTGCACGTTTCGGCACCCGCAATCAAGGATTAGGGATCCAGAATCCATATTTCAAAATCAGGATCTAGATCCCCACTCCAGAATCCATACTTTTGACGACACGACCGACTACTTAGCCTTCAGACGAATCTATCTCGGCGGCTCCAGGATCCGCGCTCCAGGATCCGCGCTCCAGTCTCCAGGCTCCGCATATCGAAACTCCAGTGCGGGTTTCTCTCGCTGCTTGCATACGGTTGTGGATGAGGAGAGGAGGGAGATGAGAGCGGGGCGGCGGAAGGAGGAGGAGGAGGCCATGCGTGGAGGAAGAGGAGGAGACAAATGATGAGGCTGTCACTCTCACTCCAACTTTCAGCTGTAGTCTATTGGCAGTTTACAATGAAGATGAGGATTCATTTACCATTCTGGGCTGTGTTGACATTCATAACAATCTGAACTGTCTCGATATGGCGCACTGATGATTCCTAACAATTGCGCGGATTAGGGAACACTCTGGGATATGTTTGGCAGTACAGTATTTAGCGTGGATAACTGATGAACCCCAATGAATATGAGGACCCATATAATATCACGTCTAGGTGACCAAATCACCTCGAAATGCGTCCGATCTCCAGGTCCCTCGAGAGCTGAGCAAGGTGGAGACCTGGATCGTGTTCGGAAGAGTGACCATCACCAGGCTGCTACATGGCTACGTGGCGGGCCAGCAGAGTGCAGCGCAATTAAGTGGTGGTGTACCTGTACTATGGTCATCGTGCTCACCGCCCCGCGTTGACCAGCGTGGCGAGGTATGGCTATATAGCCCCCACGGCATTGACAAAAGGGGTTGTCTATTTAAACGATACCGTTAGCTCAGCGGGCTGCCGACTTCGACTCAATGATGATCCCTAATCAGTCCCTCCAGAAAAACGCGATTATGCGATCGCAAGATTTCATGCAAAATCAGCCAAAGTCCGCATATTTATGCGGGGGGCGCGTTTTTTCAAATACGCCGCACTTTCGCCGCATAAATTGCAGATTTCCGCGCGCAAAATATGCGGGCTTGCATGATTTCATAATCCCCGCATTTTCGTTGCAAAAAGTCACATATATCTTAGCAGAAAGTTGAAAAATGTTGCGTTTACTTCACACAAGCGCAGCCATTTCCCCTGTTGCCATGGGAACGTTATGAAGTGACGTCACTCATTACGCGACATCATTGAAAAGCTGCAAACCCCGCGATGCCAATGAAGCCATGATGAAGCCCGCAAATCTTTCTCATTTGCCAACAAACATAAGCGCAAAAGACCGCACAAAGCAGTTCCCCAGTGTGTTACATGACAGTGGGGGCAAATTATTTTGCATAGCTACCTCTGTAAAACAGGAAGCACACATTTTATTTTTTAATATTTTATTTATTCATTTTTACAGAAGTTGTAGCATATTCATTTTGTAAAGCTACAGAACTTGTTCGACTCAATGTTTTGTAAGTTTGAGCCATCTGTTTGTTAAGGTCTGAAATAGAACAAGATGAGAACTTAAATATTCCCAGCACTTTCTGTGATGTAGTATGCTTGCTTATCATAGGAAGTAATAAGAAATGACTCTTTACATTAAAGTAGTAGCCTAGTGAATAGGGTGTTGGGGGAATCACTTTTTTTTCTCTTTTTCATCAAACCGCAGTTTTTGCAAGTTCCCGCAATTTTTGCAAGTTCCCGCAATTTAATCGCATAAAATTGCATAAATATCCCGCATATTCCATCGCATTTTTTAAGAAAACGTGCCGCATAATCAACGATTTTTGCCCGCAACAATCATCAAAAAACTCCGCGTTTTTCTGGAGGGACTGCCTAATGCAGTGGAACACGCAGCTTTGCCTCACACGCCAAACCAAGGCCGTTGCGCCCACTCTTCAGACGCGGTGGCCAGGGAGATGACAGCAACCGGTCCTCGGCCTCCCTTAGGTCGACTCAGCCTCAAATGAGTACCTGGTCCGGTGTGTAAAAAGATCGCCACTGGGGAGACAAAGGTGGTCGGGCGTGGTGCTGGCGACCCAGCCCCTCGTGTGCCGTGTCGGCCTTCAGCTGCTCGATAACAGCACTTGCCCCTACAGTCTGTTAAGGCTATGCAGGGGATATTTGGCTTTGTGTGTGTGTGTTCGTGGCGTTGGTGGCGCAGTGGTTAGCGCTTTGCGCTGCAAATCTGTTTATCGATTATATGGACCGAGCACTATTTATATACTTAGGGGGCGTCCAAAAATGACGTCACGCGATTTTTGACGATTTTTGACCCCCCCCCCTTCGTCACACGGCGTCACAAAAAGTCAGACCCCCCCTCAAATATGACGTCACAAAGCTCTGCACCCCCCCCCCCCCCAAAATTAAACATGCTTCAAATCGCTTTAAACTATTGTGATGTGACGTCACATTTCTCAACCCCCCCCCCCCCCTCGTCACACCTCGTCACAAATGTCTGCCCCCCCCCCCCCCCTAAGTGCTTGACGTCATTTATGGACGGCCCCTTATGGACATATTACTGTTATAGACTGTATGGGCCGAGTACCATTATAGACTGTACGGACCGGGTACTGTCCTGTCTATATATTGTATGGATCGATTATTGTAAACTCTATAGACCGAGCACTGATTATAGACTGTATGGGCTGAGTGCCGTGTATAGACTGTATGAACCGAGAGCTATTTATAGACTGACTTTACAGAGGGAGGACGATTGACATGGTCTATTCACTGGCAAAGTATAATCTGTATAGACTGGGTACTGTAATTTACAGAGTACTGTTTATATACTGTATTGACTGCGTAGGCTGTAAAGATTGCGTACTGTTATCTACTGTACTGACAAAGTAGTTTTATAGATTCGTATTGACTTAGTAGTATTTACTGAGCACTGCCTGCCTGAATTGCCTGCTGATGAGACACTTAATGTCGAAACCGGTCTAGTTTTCCATTAGACAAATGCCCAATGAATGAATTTGAATGAACAAATGCTGCGGAAATGACGCACTTCGCAGAAGGTCTTGTTTCTGATGGGATGTGTTTAAAAAAATACTTCAGTATGTTTTAGGGGGGGGGGGCGGATCAAGGGCAGGAGGGCGGAAAATCGTCAGCTTCGTCACATTTCCATTTAAAGAGACGCGTGGACGTTGCTAGGCAACCGCGCTTCCCTTTAAAACCCCGTCGTCACTGTGACGTCATCTCCAGCTGGAGCAGTGGAATGGGCGAGTCCATTAGCGCAGCCGACGGGAGGGCGAAACCAAAAACACTTTGCCATGATAACATAAATACTGAAATATTTTAAACAGTTTTTTTTTTATATAAACATTAGTATAGATGTATCAGTTAAGAAGAAAATATTAGTACTTTCATTAAAGGATTCATTTGAGTAATTGTAAATGGCAGTCAATATTTACCCCCATTTTTCTTAACCGAGTGGTACGACTCGGGGCATCGTGGCAACAGGTCCCTCTCGGAGTTCATGGTGACGTCCGCACTTATTTATACTCAAATTTACCTCGATTGACGTCATCGAATGACGTCATCGCCTGATGTGCTTCAATTACCGCAAAGAAAAGCAGCCAATCTGTCTCCTTCAAACATCTGCCAATCCAAATAAAACAAAAGTAATTTTCACATACACCGGATTCTCTGAGTGAATAATTAAAATATTACAGTATTGGTTTAACACAAGTAAAAAAAAACTCTGAAGCGGCTTCGACCATTCATCACCGCATCATTTAGAGAGAAAAACAATTACAACACATTAGTCAATAAACAACACCGTGTGTGTGGTCTTAAAAGGGGAAATATATATAATAGGCGACGTTTAGGGCAATGACCCTTATTCATAGCACATCAGCTGTTATTATGTTGAGTTATTTTAGTTTAATGTTGTTTGTGCACCAGCACCGCTAACGTTCTGCAGCGCAGTCCCATGACACGCCCTGTTGTGACGTCATCCGGAAGCATTCGTTGGCATGACGCAATTTTCACGCAGTGTAACGACACATCAAAGCGTTGACGTGACGTCACGAACTTCAATTCCGTTGATTTTGACGCCATCCAGCGTTCGGATTTGCACGGCGTTTTGCGGATTGACATGATGCCTTCCAGCGGTCGACGGCATTACGCCTATACTCTTTGGTTCTTTCGGTAAAGTCACGAAAGCTTCAAATCAAGATTGGCACTCCGCCTTTTAGCACAAAATTCCCATACGTCATTCGTTACTTTTACCAAGATGACTGCCGTGACGTCATTTCCGATCTCTATGGGATTCTGTGAAGGCACGTCGCTGCTGGGGGGGGATGACGCAATTAACTTAAGACTTTGCTAGTGACGTCATATATATCGGTGGGGCGGAGCTGGGGGGGCTTATGTGTGAATGACGAACGTCAACCGACGAGACGAGTGACGTCATGTAATAAAATCTGGCTTACGTCATCTTCCCCATCACTTCGTGTGAGTGAGGAATTGGGAGAGTGATGCAAGGTGAGCGAGGCGAGTGACGTCATGTAATAAATTCTGGCTTACGTTATCTTCCCCATCACTTCATGTGAGTGAGTGATGGATTGCGAAAGAGAAAAGTAGTGAGTGAGGCGAGTGACGTCATGTAATAAACTCTAGCCTACGTCATCATCGTTATCATTTCGTGTGAGTGAGGAATTGGGAGAGTGAGGCAAGGTGAGCGAGGCGAGTGACGTCATGTAATAAACTCTGGCCTACGTCATCTTCCCCATCACTTCATGTGAGTGAGTGATGGATTGCGAAAGAGGGAAGTAGTGAGTGAGGCGAGTGACGTCATGTAATTCAGCCGTGACAACGTCATCTGCTCCATCACTCCCCTCTCCGTGCGAGGGGTGGGGGTCCGCAGAGGGCAGTGCGAGTGGAGTGAGGTGAGCGAGTGGTGAGTGGAGCGGTCGCGTCACCGCGGACGATCAGCAACAACAACGACGACGAGGGACGAGGGGGACGATGGCGGCGCCGCGCAGGGCCAAGCAGCAGGGGAACGAGACGGCGGTGGCCGAGGACGAGTGGACGACGCGGCACGGGGGGGGTGCCGCTTTGCTCCCGGGCGCAAGGGGGGCCCTGCGTCCCGTGGGCCCTGGCTCCAGGCGCTCCGTGCTGCTCGTCAAACTCACGGACTCGGCGCTGCGGGCCCTGGAGACGCCGCCCGGACAGCGGGTGAGTGAGTGAGTGAGTGGCGGGGGAGGAGAAGCGACTCGCTTGGAAGTTGTGTGTGTGTGTGAACCTAGCCTGGCACAAGGCGCTCTGGTGGTGACGTCGTCGTGTTAGTGGCGAACGGTGGCTGCTGTTGTTGTTGGGTACGTGTGTTGTATTGTAGAGGTGCACTTAGCCTGGCACAAGTCGCTCTGGTGACGTCACCGTCGCGGAGGTGAATGTCGGCTGTTGTTGTGGATTGGGGTGTTGACTGTGTCTGTGGGCGAGGGTGTTGTATCCGTGTGTGTTGTATCCGTGTGTGTGTGTTGTATCCGTGTGTGTGTAGATGTGTAGTGTGTGTGGCGGAGAGCGGTTGTTTGATTGCGGCTACGGAAGCGCACCTAGCCTGGCACAAGCGCGTCACCGTTACGTAATGGCGAGTGCTGTTGTGGATTGTGGATTGATTGAGTGTCTGGCTGTATGTGTGAATGTCTTTGTATGCGTCTTTGTCGTCTCGATGTGCCACCAAGCCTGGTACAAACTCCCTTGCGTCGTCGCGGTCATGGAGAGTAGTGAGGAATGGCGGCTGTTGAGGAGGGTTGGAGTGTCTCTGTGTGAGTGTGCGTGTGTGAGTGTGCGTGTCCGTGTGTCTGTCCGTGTGTGAGTGTGTGTCTGTCCGTGTGTGTGAGTGTATGTCTGTCCGTGTGTCTGTGTGTCTGTCCGTGTGTGTGAGTGTGTGTCTGTCCGTGTGTGTGAGTGTGTGTCTGTCCGTGTGTGTGAGTGTATGTCTGTCCGTGTGTCTGTGTGTCTGTCCGTGTGTGTGAGTGTGTGTCTGTCCGTGTGTGTTGTTGTGTGTGTGTCTGTCCGTGTGTGTGAGAGTGTGTCTGTGTGAATGTGTCTGTTCGTGTGTGTCTGTGTGTCTGTCCGTGTGTGTGTGTGTTTGTGTGTGTGTCCGTGTGTGTGTGTCTGTTCGCTCGTGTGTGTCCGTGTGTCTTCGTGTGTGTCCGTGTGTGCGTGTCCGTGTGTGTCTGTGTCGGTGAGTGTCTGTGTGTGTGAGATTGTGTCTGTGCTAGGGACCTCCCCTTGGTCTACTCGGAAAAGGGCTGTTAGCGAGCACCTATGAAGGGCAGTACGACAGTGGCCAATACTGTACCACACCCGGCCGTCTTTGTCTCCCCAGTGCTGTGTAAACATCACCACTAGGGAGATAAAGGCGGTCGGGTGTGGCCACTGCCGTACTGCCCTTAATAGGTGCTCGCTATAACAGCACTTGCCCTGACAGTCTGTTGAGGCTATACGGGGGATGTTTTATTCGTGTTAAACAGTTTTTGTGTGTACGTAAGTGTGCGTATGTGGTGTTTTTGTGGGTCTATGTGTGTGTGTACTCTCTGTGTGTGCTCTCTGTGTGTGCTCTAAAGGGGGAGCGGTCGTGTAGGGGTTAGGGTGCTGCGCTGACTGACTGCCAACACCAGTGACGATTTTATGAACCGGTCCTGGGCCTCCCCTAGGTCGACTCAGCCTCAAATGAGTATCTAGTGCGCGTGTGTCAATATCCTCACTGGGGAGACAAAGGCGGCCGGGCGTGGTGTTGGCCACCCATCCCCTCGTGTGCCGTGCCGACCTAAATAGGTGCCGCTCGCTAACAGCACTTGCCCCTTTGTACTCTGTAAGTGCACCTAGACTGGTACAAATTCTGTGGTGACGTCACCGTGACTTCGTCGCGAATGGCGGATGTTGTGGGTTGGTTTAATGTGTACGGTAGGCTTTGTCTGGGTGAGTTTGTGTTGTATGTATGTCTGCATGTTTGAGTGAGTTTGTGTTGTATGTATGTCTGCATGTCTGAGTGAGTTTGTGTTGTATGTATGTCTGCATGTTTGAGTGAGTTTGTGTTGTATGTATGTCTACATGTTTGAGTGTCTGTGTTAGTGTGTTATCTCCCTTACTGTATGACTGTGTCTTTGTGTGTACAGGATCTTATGTACGTATCCATCTGTGTGTCTGATAATAATGCGTCTTACTGCACTTTAGCCTGACTGTTCACATGTTTATTCTTACTGTGTAGACTTGTCTATTCTGTTTATATATTTTTTCATGTCTATGACTTTTATAATTGTGTGTCCGTGTGTGCCAATGTGTTCCTGGTCTTCCTGTCTCGGTGTTACTCTGCGTCTCTCTGGGCTGCCCGCGTGTTTGCGCATCTCTTCTGCCCCGAGATTCAGTCAACCAAATTATAGAAGGACGTCTTTTTGTATCTTCAGACGACCTCGACTCGAATAACCATCTGCATATCCTAATCGGCTCAAGCCTCGCGTAAATCACGTGACCTCTGTGTGTCCCTCGCCCAGTCTGAATCCCTCCCCTCTTCCCCACCCCCTGTGAAAACAGACGCCGCTCCGACTAGTGCCAATTGTGCGCGATAATTTAACTTCTGGGGACGCAACACAAAATTCAAACAGCCCTTATGCTGCTGATGCTTGCCAAAGAATTATGTCGTGGGGGTATCACATTATTTGAGGTTTCGTAGAAAAGTAAAACAACTACTTTTAACGTCATTATCACTCGGCCACTGCGCTTAAGTGATGTCACGTGAACGGGCGTTTAATTTAAAAAGCGTCGGCAGTGATGTCACGGTGACGTCACTGGAGTGCCATCGTGACGCCTTCTACCGTAATGGAACCGTACCGCGTTGTTGGTGCGGCCCTTTGCGAAGAAAAAAAACGCAGAACAAAAACCCCGCAAAGTTCTCTCCCAGAAGCGCGGAGAGAGAGATGGGTCTCAAAATAGCATCGAGAGACAAACATTAGGAGCACACGCTGATCGGAGAACACGCAGGTTCGTGACGTCCAAACGATTGAGAAGAGTGGAGCTTGGGCAGGACACGGCACAGCGGGGGGGGGGGGGCGATCACTCGGAATGGACCAATCGATCAGGGCTGACGATGATTGGTTTAAAATAGGATGAAACATTCGACACAAGAATACACCATCTGGCCGGACGTATAAAATACAATCCTGCAATGTGGAACCTTTGTACCCGTACACTGTAGCCACGATCGTAGTAGTCGTGTCGTGAAGTGTGTGTGTGTGATTCCGTCGGGGAGCGGGAGTGTAGTGGTTATCGCGCTGCGCTACGAACCCGACGACCCGAGTTCGATTCCCGCTCATGGCCAACACCGGTGACGATCATGTGAACTGGTCCTGATCTTCCCCGAGGTCGACTCAGTTTTGGGTGGTGTGTAAACATCACCACTGGGGAGATAAAGGTGGCCGGGCGTGGTGCTGGCCACCCACCCCCTCGTGTGCCACAGTGCCGGCCTTCATAAGCGCTCTCTCGCAGCACTTGCCCCAGCAGTCTGTTAAAGGCTATTCAGGGGGATCTTTGTATTTGTGTCCGTCGGTCCGTTGTTAACGCATTAATAGCCGAGGTTGAGCCTCTGTGTGTGTGTGTACGGCCGGTCACCTTCCTGTGTACGTGACCGCAGCGGTGAGATAGCTGCCAAAAGCGATCCCCCTGAAAACCCTTCTCTTACATTTCCACATTTCTGCTGAGTGTGCGTTTACCACACGCGCACGCGTGTGTGTACGCACGCGTGCGCGTGTGTGTACGTGCGCGCGTGTGCGAGCGTGCGCACACGCGCGCCTGTGGCGGTGTAACGCAACAAGTGACATCACTCTCGAGCGTTGGGAAAATTCGCAGCCAACCGAACAGAAACCGCAATACTATTTGCATCGCCTTATCTCTCGTCCCCCGCTCGTTTTAGATCATTTTGAAAGCCACTTAAATGGCCTTCGAATCGCGGCGGCGTTGGCGTAAAAACTGACGGTCAGATGAATTCACGATAAATTGCTGCTTGCTCTGCCTAATTGCTGCAATTGGTGATGCGGGTGGACACGTCGAATGAGCGATGATCCAGCTCCAGTTAAGAAAAGAGACCTGGGTTTAGCGCGCGTGTGTGGTTGTAATACTCTGTCTCATCACGGTGACGAGAAGGGTGTTTAAGACTTAAACTGTCGTTTAGGGGGAGAGAGTATGGGTAGGAATACCTCCCACCCCACATCAACCCATTGGCACTGTGGTTTAAATTCTATTTTACCAGGTTAGGCCCACCGTGCTGTATAGCTATGTTTCAGAAGCGAATGACACAGCTCAACGAAGTGGCTTATCACGTGGAAATGTATCGCAGCCAAATACTCTGAAATGCGTGATGTTGATTCTAAATGTGGATGGAAAACCAGAGGACTTGGAGACAAATCCATGCACCCATGGGGAGAGAGAGAGAGAGGGACACCAACTCCAAATGTACAGCAGCAGGCGTCAGGATCGAAACCACGACCTCCTGAATACCAGGCGAGGCAGTTAACATGCAACCCGGTGAGCCAAATTCGATTGCCATTAGTGGCGAATGATTCCTGCAACAGTCCTGGGTGCCCTCCTGCTTTACCAGCCCGCACCCAGCCGATGAAGTATGGTCAAATGGCGGCGGTGGGAGGTCTCGCTTTAAACGTCGTTCCTTCTGCCAGCGGTGGCGCGTGAGCAATACGTTGCAGGGCTGCACCTTTACCTTGACTTCTCTTTCCTGCTGACGTTTTGAAAGACACTTTGTTCTCATCGTCAGCGGCATCACCCTGACGCTCTTATTAGATGATGCTTACCGTCCCGTCCCTAAAGTGTTCAGAAAAGTCAGCGGAGTGCTTGGGCAGGGCACACGTCACGGCTAGAAGGGGGACGATGGCAGATGGTCGAGAATAGTTTAGGGGAGAGTGGCAGCCAGGGAGAGGACATCCACCATCGCGGAGGAGATGGAGCGATGAGGTCAATTCGTGCATTGGTGATGTTCAGTGGCGGCTCGGAAGCCTTCATCCAGCAGTGGATTGATCGCGGCTGATGGTGACGATGACGATGATGATGGTGAACATTCCCCATCCGGAGATGTCGGTGAATTGTCACGACGCTTCGCGAATTCATCCAAAATTGCACTCTCCAACAGTGGAATCGATCCGGTGTGGTTTCTGCTGTCGTCGTCGACATAGCGGTGAACGGCAAATCGCGTCCGCGAGCGATAACGTCGACGGCCGTCGCAACTCCGCAAATTGAAAAGCATCAATTGCTACGCACGCGACGCCTTGCGTCGTGAAGCTAAGGGTGGGGGGGACTGCTTTATTCGTCAAGCTAAAATCCCATGCAATTGTGCCCGCCCCCCAGGGGAAAGTTGAGGAATTCGACGAGTCTCTCAGAATAGAATAAAATATCCATCCTGTGTCTGCCTGCAGCTGTTGGGGCTGGGGGTGGGGGGGGTGCTTTCACAGGATGGCTATAACTGTCAATCTCTGACACAGCACCAGCACCCCCCTCGAGCCACTGACACAGCAGCACCACCACCTCTGGTCTCTGACACAGCACCACTACCGCCTCTGGTCTCTGACACAGCACCACCACCACCTCTGGTCTCTGGCACAGCACCACCACCACTGGTCTCTGACACAGCACCACTACCGCCTCTGGTCTCTGACACAGCACCACCACCTCTGGTCTCTGACACAGCACCACCTCTGGTCTCTGACACAGCACCACCTCTGGTCTGTGACACAGCACCACTACCGCCTCTGGTCTCTGACACAGCACCACCACCTCTGGTCTCTGACACAGCAGCACCACCACCTCTGGTCTCTGACACAGCACCACCACCACTGGTCTCTGACACAGCACCACCACCTCTGGTCTCTGACACAGCACCACCACCTCTGGTCTCTGACACAGCACCACCACCTCTGGTCTCTGACACAGCAGCACCACCACCTCTGGTCTCTGACACAGCACCACCACCTCTGGTCTCTGACACAGCACCACCACCTCTGATCTCTGACACAGCACCACCACCTCTGGTCTCTGACACAGCACCACCACCACCTCTGGTATTGCGACCTCTTCATCGCCTGTAACGCCTCATTGTCACCTCGTCTGTGGGCTCTGACACAGCCTTGACACTTTCTCTGTTGTGCCGCAGTGAATGAATGAATGCGTGCTTCTGCACCTGTGATGTCTGCAAGGGTTCTTTACAGTCGAACCTTACACATCGCGGGGGGTTAGGGGGGCAGGCCCCCCCCCACGGTCTGGAAAATCGACGTGAAATGTTTTGGTCCCCTTGGCGAGCGAAGCGAGCACCTCCAGTTACTAAACTTTTTAAGTTGTCTCTACATTTGCAGCCTTTGCTTTAAATTTTTACGAAATTTAACTTCCAAAAAATTGTTTATATTTATGGTATTAAATATAAAATACATTAATATTATACAATAATGTACTTTATGCATTTCTGAGTTACTCAACTTTTCGCGTGTCGTCTGATGGCCTTCGCAAAACTCCCAAAAACTCCCAAAATATTCCCATTTAATTTCTTCTGCCGACCTCGCGACATATCGAAACTGCGATGGGGAAAGTGGCGATGATGCACAAGGGTCGACTGTATTTGTTTTAGACTGTTGCTGAGCACAGGCCCAAAGGCCCAAAAACATCAAACGGCTACTAGCAAACAGCACTGTCAAAGTTGTAATCGGTAATAATTTGGGGAATTTGCACGGTGATTGCAATGTCTTTGGTGGGGGGGGGGAAGAGACGATGGGGAGGGGGGGGAGGATTTCCACAGTGGAGCAGTGGCGAGGGACGAAGCAGAAAGAGAGAAGTGTTGTGCCCTGTAGTGTGGCTCGTGACTGGGTCGGTGGGCGAGTTGGTGACTGAGTTGGTGAGTCAGTGGGTTGGTGACTGAGTTTGTGAGTCAGTGGGTTGGTGAGTGAGTTGGTGAGTCAGTGGGTTGGTGACTGAGTTGGTGAGTCAGTGGGTTGGTGACTGAGTTGGTGAGTCAGTGGGTTGGTGACTGAGTTGGTGAGTCAGTGGGTTGGTGACTGTGTTGGTGACTGAGTTGGTGAGTCAGTGGGTTGGTGACTGAGTTGGTTGGTGACTGAGTTGGTGAGTCAGTGGGTTGGTGACTGAGTTGGGGAGTCAGTGGGTTGGTGACTGAGTTGGTGAGTCAGTGGGTTGGTGACTGAGTTGGTGAGTCAGTGTGTTGGTGACTGAGTTGGTGAGTCAGTGGGTTGGTGACTGAGTTGGTGAGTCAGTGGGTTGGTGACTGAGTTGGTGAGTCAGTGGGTTGGTGACTGAGTTGGTGAGTCAGTGGGTTGGTGACTGAGTTGGTGAGTCAGTGGGTTGGTGAATGAGTTGGTGAGTCAGTGGGTTGGTGACTGAGTTGGTGAGTCAGTGGGTTGGTGAATGAGTTGGTGAGTCAGTGGGTGTATGAGCGGGAGAGTGAGTAGGTTCTGGTGAGTGGGCGCGCGAGTGAGAGAGTGTGCGATTATGCGGGCGGGTGTGCTGCTGTGACATGCAGTCGTGGTGGTTGAACAGTGTGGATGAGATGAGTGACAAAAGGAGAATCGACTACTGATTAGAATTATCGCCTGGGCTTCCAATGGGCATAATTTATGGAGTCACGGGGGGGAGGTGGGGGGCATGACTCATTGTGCGGCTAACGAGCTGTCGGTAATGGGTTGACTGGCCAATAATTATATTTTTTCTGAGCTTGACACGCCACCTGTACAGTAATGCTCGTATTCGTCAGCCAGTTAGCCCACTGCGTTGTGTATAGAGGCCCTAATTACTTGTCATTTAATCAATTAACATATATGACTAAGCTGCCGCTGCGACGTTAATCGTTAGCAGCGCACCGGACTTGCAATCCAGAGGTCGCAGGTCCGAGACGACCTCCAGGCGCGGCAGTTGTCACAACGGGGCAAGTTTCCCAAATCCTTTCCCTCCCCCCACAACGCCCTCCGCCTCTGTCCACCCAACAGCACGAATGGGTTCACCGCAGTTTGGCTGTGATTGCCCGTGGTGGGGTAAAGTGTGGGTACTGCCAACTTCTTACAGCACGTCCGGTCAATGTGGCAGAGTTAGCTCAACTATTTTAACTTTATTTTTACCAGGTAATGCCCACTGAGCTGCATAGCTTTATTCAGGAGTGACCTGGCCACAAATGATACCTCAACAAAGTGGCTTATCATCTGGACATTTATAGCAGCCAAATACTCTAAAGGCGTGATGTTGATTCTAAATGTGAAGGGAAAAACCGGAGGACCCGGAGAAAAGTCCACGTGACCACGGGGAGATAGAGAGACACGCAAACTCCAAAGATACAGGCGTCCGGGTCGGGATCTAACCCACGACCTCCTGAATACCAAGCGAGGCATTTAGCATCTCAGAGCCACTGTCAAACCCCAAGTTAAGTCCAAAGCACCCCTCTTTTTTGGGTTCGCTCGAGCGTAGAGGCGCCATCCGGCATCAGCTGACGCGAGCGGTTTCGGGGACTGCGCCCAGCGCAGCTGCCTCCATCTGCACCCTGTGACGTGGGCCCGTGGACCTTGGCCACGCGGCCTCGGGGAAACACAGACTCGGCACTTTTATAGGAGGTAGAGAAAATCTCCCTCCCCACGCTGTAAAGCTAGCGCGCGCATTGCCAGCCACAAGCTCGGCGAGTTTCACTCTGCCCCCCCCCCCCTCTTCTTCTCTGTGCTCTGAAGTTGGGCTGTTGCCTGAAATGTTGGACCACTTTTTTCCTTTTTCTGAATAACGTTGCAGAGCAAAGGCTCAAAAAGATCCAAGGACCGTCACTAAATGGCTTTTTACAGTATTATCAAAGTTGTAAGAGATAATAGTTTTGAACACGTGTATTCTTGAGTTGAGGAAGGTTAATGTTGTGAGAGCTTTGGGAGGAAAGACGACGATGATGGGAGGAGGGAATTCCACAGTGGAGCATTGTGAGGGTAGAAGCAGAAAAATAGAAGTGTTGTGACCTGCACTGTGATGGGTGGGTGAGTGGCTCGGTGAGTGAGTGAGTGAATGAGTGAGTGATTGAGTGGGTGGGTGAGCATCTTATTGTGCTTGCAGTGTGGTGAGTGGCTTTGTGAGTGAGTGGGTGAGTGAGTGGGTGGGTGAGTGAGCGAGTAGGTAAGTCGGTGAGTAAGTGGGTGGGTGGGTGTGTTGTTTTGACCTGCACAGTGTGTTGGTAGCGGTATGAGCACAGAGTGGACGAGACTAAACAATCTGTCTGCTTGACCGAGTGTGCATGCAACAACCCTTTAATGTCAATTCACTGCTGAATGACGGCCTCCCCATCGCCATGCCATAGCCAGGTCGCTTCCTCAAAAGAGCTATACAGCTCAGTGGGCCTTACCTGGTAAAATAAAATATATAGTTTAATAGTAATAGACCAAATCAAGCGCGTCCGAGGTTATTTTGGTTGTGGGTGTTAAATCACCCGGCGGTTACATTTTTCTTCGGACTAAATTGAATTATTTTACATTTTCTGCATAAGCACCGTCCATCAAAATGCAGTGGACCACAATAACTGTCGTAACAAAACAAAACAAATACGCAAGGAAAAAATAACGTTTTTACATCGATCCTTGGTGTTGTTGTCATTCGATAAAAATTTGACAATTTCACGGATTGGCTCGCCAAAGCGAAGCCTTTTTGGCCGGGTGACCACGTCACGCCACCACGTTGATCGCCATCTCGTGGTGCGCCTCCACGACTCGATCTCCGCCGATTAAATCCGTTCCAAGGACGAGACGCACATCGGAAAGCATTTAACAAAATCCCACCGTGCATATTCATGGGGTTTTCTTCCCTGTGTTTGTGTATTGGCTGATGGAATTGGCTGACGGCATGGGAACAGCGTGCGTGTGCAAGAGTGCGTGTTTGCGCATCGCGCTCACGGCCACCACCAGTGAGGATTATCTGAACTGGTCCTGGGCCTCCCATAGGTCTAATCATCCTCAAATGAGTACCTTGTGCGATGTGTTAAACATTGCCATGAGGGAGACAAAGGCGGCGAGGCTTGGTTGTTGGCCACCCACCCCCTTCGTGTGC
Organism: Lampetra fluviatilis; assembly: GCF_964198595.1. Taxonomy (NCBI): domain Eukaryota; kingdom Metazoa; phylum Chordata; class Hyperoartia; order Petromyzontiformes; family Petromyzontidae; genus Lampetra; species Lampetra fluviatilis. The sequence goes on along the minus strand of NC_136287.1, from coordinate 1,710,905 downwards.
CGTGCCGGCCTACATAGGTATTCGCAGGCAGCACTTGCCCCAACAGTCTGTTAAGGCTATACGGGGGAGCTTGTCTTTGTTTGCACATCATCTTGGTGATGAACGCAGCTGTGGGTCAGTGGGGGGTGGGCAGAAACGTCTGTGATTAATTCGGCCTTCTCAAGTCAAGCGAGTTTTACGGTCTCAGGCCGGTATAATCGTGTTAAATTAGGCTTCTTAAATTGTCTTAATTCCACCTCCCGAGAATTTAAAATATCAGTTTGATGTTCGTCATGTGACGAACGTTGCTCTTGGTCGGCAGGGCAGGATGGGAAAGTGCTGCCCTCCGCTCTGTTGGATCAGAGGTCGCTCAGAAATAGCTCTATGATGTCCACTTCTGCCGGCCATTCTCTTAACAAGAAGGGGATCCGCCCTGCTGTGCACATTCCGAATAGATTCTTCGTCTTGTGATGCTGATAATCAGGACTGGAAAGACTAAACACAATTATTGAAAGGAATTTAAGTGAAGTTAATTAATCAATGAATAATGAATGTCCAAACACTACCCCCTCCCCCCCTGTGTCTGCTCCCTCCCAATCCCTCCTCTCCTCTTTTCTCCACCACAGGGAACCTCATCCCCACAGCCAAAGATCTGTCTGGGAGGAGACAAGGGGGTAAGGACCTCCATCACCACCTCCATCTCACATGGACGCCCCACTCAGCCGTTGGTGGCCGCCAGAACGTCGCTAAAAATAACAATCACCATAATTCAGAGTGCCTTGTCCATCTGTTTGCCTGCCCTGGAGTTTGTTTGACCATACTTCACCACACTGGTCATTGGGGGATGGTGGGGGGGGGGTTTTGGTCGTACGTATGTTGAACTTTTCTCGCACCGTACGTAGCCAACCATGCTAATCGCAGGTGTGGGGGAGGTACAACAAACTAAACACAAAAAACTATTCTAAAGAAATGATGATTCAATGTAGTGTATCGTAGTGGAGTGTATAGCGAGTGGTGTAGAGTAGTGTAGTTTATAGTGGCGTGTAAAGTAGTATGTGCGATGTTGAACTTATTTCGTACTGTACGTCGCCAACCGCGCTAATCAGAGGTGCGGGGGAAGGACAACAAACTAAACACAACAAGAAGCAGTTCTACAGAACTTAGTTTTCAGTCTAGATTTCAAAGTGCATGGCTCCAGTGGCTTCATAATGTTAACTCGTGGCACTGGATGAGAGTGTTCCCCCTCTCACACAAAGCCTTGGTTTTCTCCGGGTGCGCCAGTTTTCTCGCCACGTGCATAATGAACGCAATTCATCGTTATTTGACATCTAAAAAATAAAAACCTCAATGTGGCAGCAGCAGCACCAAGAGTCCTGTGACTCGGTGTGGCTCTCCTAGATAAATACATAACATACATCACAAAGGAGACCTGGGTGTGTGGGGGGTGGTTTGCTCACAGCTGTTAGACCTCCTAGGGGGGGTGGGGTGGAGGTGTTGGGTGTGTTTAGAGGGGGGTGGCCCGAGGGGTTGTGGTGGTGGTGATGATGACTACAACAACAACTAGAGATGCAAAACTATTTTGTTGCCAAACCAGTCCCACTGGAAACTTCTGCCTGGGCGGCCAGCAGGGGAGGAGGAGGGTAGACCTTCACTGCCAGCTGATTTGCACGGCACTCGCCCTATGACCAGGGTCGTTCGAGCCAAAGCCACGATGCGCTCTGGCATCACTAGCGGCCAACTGGTCCATGGTGTTAGTGCCAGCCGTGGTTATAAATATACTCGGCAGTGTGCTCATTGCTACCTGACCGCTGGGTTGGTGCCAATGGCGTAGCTCCCGAGTGCGCAAGCGGTACACTTGCACCGCGGGCGCCGAGGTACGGAGAAGAGGGGGGGTAGGGGGTGGTGGAAGGGGGGTTAACTTGGACTGGGGACCCCACTTCAAGCCATGCCAACCCCACTCCACCACCGCTCAGCAGGCACCACCCTGTGTGGTTGGCACCGACTCGATGGCACAGATGTCACCGGGCCGTGCCACCCCCCCCGGTTAAGAGTTTTTATGAATTTCCTGCAGTACATGAAGATCCCTGTGCCGCTGTCCGAAAGCCCCAGCGGCTTCCGCACCTTCTCCATCTACCGCTCGCGGGACGGCGCTCAGGGCAGCTTTGACTGTGTGCACCAGCACGTGGACCGGTGAGTCCCCGCCGGCCGCGCGCACGGAGGGGTGAGCTCGCAACCGAACCACTCTCGTTCGTAACTGCGGCTCGCCTCTTGGCTCTGCCTTGTGGGAATGTATGTATATGTATGTTGAACGTCTTTCGCACCGTACGTAGCCAACCGTGCTAATCGGAGGTGCGGGGGAAGGACAACAAACTAAACACAAAAAGTAGTTTACACCATTGGAACCTCATTTGCCAGTAAAAAATATGATAATTGGTTTTATTCCCTTTTATCTGGCAACAAAACTGACACCTTTATTACAAGGAGTCATGTTTGCATAGACCACAATACCTGCAGTCATAATGCAAACAAAAAAACATAACTCTGATAATGCGCACGTGCGCCTTTTGGCGTCATCTGGTCCAACACCATGTGAGACTAGGCTCTAAGGAAAGCTGTCTCGGGTGTGGACCAATCAACTTCAAGGACAGTGCATACATTATCAGAGTTATGTTTTTTTGTTTGCATTATGACCGCAGGTATTGTGGTCTATGCAAAAATGACTCCTTGTAAAAAAGGTGTCAGTTTTGTTGCCAGATAAAAGGGTAAAAAACCAATTATCACAAGAAGTATTTCTAAAGAAATTAGTTTTCAATCTAGATGATGATGTGAAAGTGCATTGCTCCAGTGGCTTCCTGAAATCGGAACGAAGAGCGTTTCAGACGGCTGCAGAAGCGCATCTAAACACGTGCGATGCGGTGACCACCGTCTGTGACGGCCAGCCAAAATCCGCTCCGAGGATGACCGGAGTTTGCGTGATGATGGCTTATGTTACTCGACGAGATCAGCAATGCATTGTGGTTCATTTGTGGCAAGCACCTTGTGGGTAATGAGTGCGACCTCATAACGCATTCCTTCGGCAAACGGAAGCCGATGCAGCTCGGCAAGCACTGGACGGACGTGGACACGGACCGTGCTCACAGCGTTGCTCAGGGTGAGCATTGGCTTTGAGCCAGCAGCTCGCCCTGAGCCAGGCCCGAGGCCGAGACAAGCCCCGACTAAGAATACGGGCCGAACGCTTTCTGCAAACGGAGAGGAATTCAAGGGCTGGCTCAAGAGGTCGCAGATGCCGAGTGGGTTCGATTCCAGGTTTCAGCCCACCGCCTGCAATTAAACCGCGCTCTCAAGCGTAGCGATTTGACGATTGTCTCGTGTTGCTCACCCACCGATGACAAAAAAAATACGCTGTCTTTCATTCGGACGCTGTCTTTCCGACAGCCCTGTTCTTCACCTGAGGACGGCTGCTTGCTTTGTGGCCGAAACGTCGTGAGAATTGTATTTTATTATGTTTTATTTTATTATTTCCCTTCTACGTGACTTTACCGAAAGAACCAAGAAGATGAATACCTGCAGTCACGAAAGCTTTAAATCGAAAAATAAAATCCGTTTATTCTATTTGGCTTCTTCTCTCTTGGCCTTTCCTTATTCTTATTAGGAGCCTTGAGACATTAGTGGAAGGTGCCTGCGTGCATTAGCGTAATGGTAATGCTGCTGATACTGATGCAACAATTTCGGTATGTGTGACTATGCCTGTACATTCCGGCCTGTGCCTAGGCATGCACATACATGCATGTGTGTTTTTATGTGTGTTGATACTTGCGCGTACATATTTGCATGTGTTTATACCCCTGTGTGCTTGTTAGTACCTGCTCCTATCTTTATAACCTTGTGTGAGTGTGAGTGTACTCGTGTGGGCATGTATGTGTTGCAGCCTGTGCATGCGTGGGCATTAGCACTTGTGTATGCGTGTATGTATACCTGTGTGTGTTTGTATGGGGGCAGGGTGGTGGCGATTTAGTTCGCGCACTACGAACCCGGTTACCCGAGTTCGATTTCTGCTCGTGGCCAACACCAGTGATGCAGTGATGAGAATATCAGAACCGGTCCAGGGTCTCCCCTAGGTCGATGCAGCCTTAAATGCGTACAGCGCATCCCCGCTGCCGTGTGTTAACTTCAGCACTGGGCAGAAAAACAGGCAGCCGGTCGTGGCGGAAGTGCCGACCACCCAGCCCCTAGCACACCGTGCCGCCCTTCACATGCGCTGCCGCTCGCTAACGGCACTTGCCCCAACGGTCTGTTAAAGGCTACCTGGGGGGGCGGCTTCTTCGCCTGTGTGCGCGTGTGCAGGCTGGGCGTGCCGCGGCTGGACTGTGTGGGCACCGTGCAGGAGAAGCTGACGATCTGCGCCACGGACGACTCGTACCAGACGACGCGCGAGCGCATGGCGCAGGCCGAGGAGGAGACGCGCAGCCGCGGCGCCATCGTCATCAAACCCGGCGGCCCCTTCAACGGTGATGCTGCACCACACAAAGGGCAAAGGTCCCCCGCGTAGCCTTCACCGACTGTTAGCGAGGCGCACCGGTGACTGGGAAGGGTGGCCAGCACCTTGTCCGGCCACGTCTGTCTCCCCAGTGTTGTCAACCTAGACGCACGCAGTGACAAAAATCCCCCGTATAGCCTTAACAGGCTGTTGGGGCAAGTGCACCTATGAAGACTGGCACCGCACACGAGGGGGTGAGTAGCCAGCACCATGCCCAAGTAGGGATGACATCGCCAACAGTGCTTGTGCCAGGCTCGATGCACTTTGAGGCCACGTGAAGTGTCAAAGACTTGCTTCTGGCACGAGGTAATATGGCAGACTCACGTGCCATGGGTTGACTAACTGAGATGACTGGCAGATGCACCACCTGTGCTCCCCACTGGCAACTTTCTGACTGTCCTGCCATCTCCTGGCCACCTTGTAGGCCAATTTGCGTCTTGCTACAATAACACCCTCATAGTGAGGTTTTAATTTTGCAACTTGCAACTACTCACACTGACACGGAGTAACAGGTCACCTTCTTAATTTTGGAGCTTTCGTGACTGCAGGAATTATTATTTGGTTCTTTCGGTAAAGTCACGTATGAAGATAAAATAATAAATTAAATAATAGCATACTACGACGTTTCGATTGCAACACAAGCAATCATCAGGTATAAAAGAAATAGCAACAAAAATCTAACCAGAAAACTACAGACAGACATATAAGCAGACAGACATCATAAAGATACACAGAGAGAGAACACGTATCGGCACAAAGAGAGAGGTCGTCTCTTGACCGACTCTCTGTGTTGCATTACATTACATTTCGATATTTTACTAGGTTATTTAATTTTAGTGTGTCTTTCTCCTAATTTTCAAGCTTGCGTACCGTACCACGTCGTTGTCCACTCATTGAAATGCTAATTTTTTCTCTGCCCCCTCCCTCTCTCCGCCCCCTCTCTATATTTAAGGCCCCGTCACAGAGACGACCTCTCTCTTTGTGCCGATACGTGTTCTCTCTCTGTGTATCTTTATGATGTCTGTCTGCTTATATGTCTGTCTATAGTTTTCTGGTTAGATTTTTGTTGCTTTTTTTTTTTTATACCTGATGATGATTGCTTGTGTTGCAATCGAAACGTCGTAGTATGCTATTTTTAAATTTATTATTTTATCTTTATACGTGACTTTACCGAAAGAACCAAATAATAACAGGTCACCTGCTTACACTTTATTCATCCTATTCTCGCACCCGATGTAGGCACTCCTATGACTGCCTTCCACTGTCACCACACACTCTGCTTCTCCTACTACCCGCTCTCACCTATTCTGCATCTCACCTATTCTGCATCTCACCTACTCTGCACCTCACCGACTCTCTCCTATCTCGCCGCTGCCCTCTCCTATGCTGCCCCATACCCACTCACCCGTCTGTCCCGGGCGGGGGCTTCGGCCAACACCCGCCCGGCGACGGCGTGAGGGGCGCGGTCCCGTTGACGGCTCGAGCAGCAGCGGCGAGATGTCTTCTCTCTTGGTCCCCGAACAACTCCCTTTGCTCACGCACACTCCCGCTTATATACCCCTCCTCATTCCGAGTCCTCATGTACCTCTCGCACTCTTTCATCCCTAATCATCGCCCCCGTCTCCCCGGCGCCAACCTCCTGCCCCAGCGCGCACACCTGCTCGTCCTCAATTGCACCCGCTCAACTGCGCGCACTGCGTACATCTCTACTCTACATTTGTAAAACACAACGGTGATAATGGGCATAGTTTCAACTTGGAACGCGCCACTGCCTGCACAGTACTCACTCGCTATCAGAGAGGACGACTAACCACTACACTTCCACTCTCCACACAACAGACACCACCCTCACCACCACGCATGTCTGGAACAAAGACAAAGATCCCACATATAGCCTTAACAGGCTCTTGGGGCAACTGCTGTTAGCGAGCACCTATGAAGGCCGGCGCAGCACACGAGGGGGTGTGTGGCTAAGACCATGCCCACTCGCCCTTGTCACCCCACACCACACCGGTACTCGTTTGAGGCTGAGTCGATCTAGGAGGGCCCAAACCGGTTCAGATAATTGTCACTGGCGTCGACCGTGAGCGGGAATCGAACCCAGGTTTCCGGGTTCTTAGCGCATCACGCTAACCGCTACGCCACCACAACGTCAACATGCCACAACTTTACACGCACACCACCACACACCATTACTACCACGCCACCACACACGCGAACGTGCGTGCCACCACGCCCAGCTCTCGTCCGGTGTCTCGCACGAGGGATTAGTGTGAGCGTCAGCGGCGGCGGGCGCGTGTCCGCATCGTTGACGGATCGCCGTCTGCCCTCAAAATATTTGAGCAATTGCCCGGGAGCGCGACGGGGCACGTTTCCGCAGGCGTCTCGCGGCGTTCCCGAGCGTCGTCCGACGCGTGACCAACGATTACGCCCCAAATTTAAACCCCCGCGACACGAATTAAGAGCGGGGGGGCCAAAGGTCGAGCTCTGGTGTTGTAACGGATCCTCGCTCGTTAACGCTGGCACGCCGCGTCCTCCCCCGGGGAGGCAATTATTTGTTCCCAGGCTGCGCGTCACTTGGCTGACACCGCCTCTCGTGTTCGTTTTTTTTACTGCCTTTATTTCACGGCCGTAGAGGAATTACTCCTAACGACGACGAAGGGAAATGACCGCCGTTGACTTGACGAGTAGGTGGTTTTTCGCAACCGGTATTAAGATTCACAATGGATTATATTTTTTTATGTTAGGCCGCGTATTTAATTGACTTGAACACCCCGACGCAGCCAAACAAATTTAATTGTAACCCAGTGCACAAGTGTTTAAAGACTCGCCATTCACACACACACACCCACTCATTCACCCACTCACCCAATCAAGAACACAATTATTCACACACATTTAGCCACCCACTCATTCACCCACCCACCGACTCATTCACTCACTCACTCACTCACTTATTCACTCACTCACTCGCCCACTTATTCACTCGCCCACCCACTCACTCGCTCATCCACTCGCTCACCCACTCACTGATCCTCTCACTCACCCGGAAAGTCGGTGGTGGAGGGCCCACGCGATTAAGGGGCCCTTCACAACAGCCGTGTTTTTCCTACTCCAACCATCTCACCGTTACCGCCACCCCTCGCCCTCCTCCCTCCCTGCCGCCGCCACCATCCCAGGCAAGAGAACCGTTCGGAGGTTGCCGCCCGAGTTGATGGACCTCGCCCCAGGGCGCAAGCGGTCGGCGCCACTCAACCCAGCTAACACCCTGCGCAAGGCCCCACTCGCCGGCACTAACAGCGCTGCCGCCGCCACAACCGCCGCTGCGCTCCGTCCGGCGTCCCCTGCGGCCGCTGCCGCCGCCGCCTCCTCGGGCCCTGCGGAGGCCCTGCGGCGCCCCATGCGCGAGCGTGTGGTGCACTTCCTGGCGCTGCGGCCCTGCAAAAAAGCCGAGCTGGTGGCACGGCTAGAGAGGGACGCTGGTGGCGTTGGTGGTGGTGGGCAGTGTGACCGTTCGCAAGTGTTCGCTATCCTGGAGCAGGTGAGGCGGTGTTTTGAGAAGTTATTTTTGCCCGTTTCATGGAAGCATCTGGCACTAGAATATGACGACACTCGCTCGTGAGCCAAGAGGAGCCTCCCACTGCCACTGCTGGTGGAGAATGCGACTCGTATCCACCATGGGCAGTGTCGCCCGCGGGCAAATATTTTTGCGTACACGCAAGTCTTATAGGCCCACTTCCTATATTTTCTCAAACTCCATACTATATATCACGTTTTTTTTTACCCCAAATACATTTTCTTGGGCAATGGGTTCCAGTTGGCCAGCGTGGCCACCTTCGCCAGGCAATTGTGAGCCGGGCACAGTGGTGGCAAAAAAATCACCTTGGAGGCAGGGGTTGGTGGATGACGTGCAGATTTTGTGACGCTCCCAAAGCCACTGGATTAAATGCGTTGGTTGCCATGAGACTGCGGGAGAGCAGGTGGGTTTTTAAAACCCCTCCGTCCTGTTTCTAGTTTGTCACTGCTGTGCTAATGGTGTGGTCTGCTACACCCCACCCACCACCCCGCTGCCCCTTTCCCCCCCTCCCCCACCACCCCGCCTCCATGAACCCCCTCTGCCGGCTGCCCGTGGAGGTGGCGGCGCCAAGGGGCCAGGATGGCCGGCAGCAACTGAAGGAGGCGGCCTATGCGGAGGTGCGGCCGGACTGGCCGGGTTACTCGCCGGAGGAGCGGCGCGCCGTGCAGGCCCTGCTCTCTCGGTCAGGCCGGCCCTCCAAACCTTGCACCACACGACCCCGCACGCGACCCCAGTCATAAACGTAATCCTACACATAACCCTAGTCCTGCATAGAAGCCTACACACACAACCTTAGCCCGACATACAGCCCTAGTCCTACACACAACCAAAGCCTTACACACTACCCTAGTCCTACACAACGCTACACATAACCCTGGTCCTGCACAAAAGCCTACACACTTCCATTGTCCTACACACAACATCTGCCCTAGACATAACCCTAGTCCTACACACAATCCTAGCCCTATACACAAGCCTACACGTAACCATAGCCCTGCACACAGCCCTACACTACCATAGTCCTACACACAACCCTAGCCTTACACACAACCCTACACACTACCATAGTCATACACACAACCCTACACACAACCCTACACACTACCATAGTCCTACACACAACCCTACACACAACCCTAGGCCTACACCTAACCCTGGTCCTGCACAAAAGCCTAGCCCAACGCACAACCCTACACACAACCCTAGTCCTACACATAACCTTAGACCTACACAGAACCCTAGCCCTACACCCAGCCCTACACACAACCCGAGTCACACACATAGCCCGAACCCTGATCCTAACCCTAATCATCACCCAAAACCAAAACATAACCCTCGTCTTAACCCTGACCCAGGCCAAACCCTAATCTCATGACCTGAGGCCTAGCACAAGCAATGAACTGAACGCCGACTTGGATGTTCCACGTAAGGATGGAAGGTCTTTCCGTCGCCGTTGCTTCCACCACCGTCACCCCTGCGTCTCCGCTTGGCCTCGCCGTGACCCAGCCTGCCCTGTGTGTCGTGTCGTGTCTGCACAGGAGAGGGACGCAGCAGCATCCGCCCCCCTTAGGCCTACCCCACAATGCACCGCAACCTCGGCTTAGTCCTGCCGCGGAGGCCAGCCGACCACCCAACCACACAGCCCAGGTAATCACGGTGGCGCCTGTCACTCTACACAGGTATCACTTCACCTGTCACTGCTCGGATAGTCATGTCACCTCTCACACTACTCAGATGGTCACGTCACTTGTCACTCTACCCGGGTGCTTCGTCTGCTGTTGCCGCAGAAACGACCAAACGCCTCCGTCGAGGAGGACGCGGAGCCGTCGCTGGGGGGGCAGCAGCAGCAGCAGAAAATGTCGCAGAACGGCACCAAGAAGCCGCGCGTGTCCCACCTGACGAGCCGCGTTCCTCCCACCCCCTGCGATCGCCCGGAACCGCCGCGGCGGGAGAAGGACGAGGGAGTGGCGGCGGCGGCAACGGCGGTGGCGGTGGCGGCGGCGCCACCGTGCCAGCCCGTGCCCGACACTGCGCGGAGGAAGATGAAGAAGCGCAGGGAGAAGGAGCGGGAGAGGGAGATGCCAGCAGGCAAGGAGATGCCGGGGGGCGCGGCGACGACGCAGGGAGACGCGGGGATGAAGCAGGGAGACGCGGGGACATCGGAGGATAGGATCACGCAGAGGGGCAGAGAGAGGCAGATGGACACAGGGATGCAGGTGGACAGGGGCATGCAGAGGGACAGGGGGATGCAGAAAGACAGAGAGACACAGGGACACAGGGATATGCAGAGGGACAAAGAGGTGCAAAGGGACAAGGATGCGCAGATCGAAAAAGAAATGCAGATGATGAGGGCGGCGCAGAGAGACAAGGAGCTGCTGACAAAGAGGGTCACGGAGACCCAGAGAGAGAGGGAGACAAGTAAAGACGTGGAAACACAGAGAAACATAGAGACAAATCGAGACCAGGAGACACAGAGGGACAGAGATAGACAGAGGGACATGGAGACCCAGAGGGAAACCGTGGCACAGAGGGAAGGGGAAACACAGAAAGATAGAGAGGCACAGAGGGAGAGTGACCGGGAGAGAGAACGGAACAGGGAGAGACAGAGAGACAGGGATCAAGAGAGGCAGCGGCAGAGACTCCGCGACTTGGAGAGAGACAAACAGAGGGAGAGGGACCGGGAGAGGGCGAGGCAGGAGGAGAAAAACAAACAGCAAGAGAGGGAGAGGCAGGAGGAGAGAGACAAGCAGCGAGAGAGGGAGAGGCAGGCGGAGAGAGACAAGCAGAGAGAGAGGGATAGGGAGAGGCAGGCGGAGAGAGACAAGCAGCAAGAGAGGGAGAGGCAGGCGGAGAGAGACAAGCAGCAAGAGAGGGAGAGGCAGGCGGAGAGAGACAAACAGCAAGAGCGGGAGAGGCAGGAGGAGAGAGACAAGCAGCAAGAGAGGGAGAGGCAGGAGGAGAGAGACAAACAGCAAGAGCGGGAGAGGCAGGAGGAGAGAGACGAGCAGCAAGAGAGGGAGAGGCAGGCGGAGAGAGACAAACAGAGAGAGAGGGAGAGGCAGGAGGAGATGGAAAAGAGGAGGGAGCAAGAAAACTCAAAAGCCGTGACGGAGCCTGCAGAGGAGATGGAAGTGGATTCGCAAGGAGTGTCTGAGGAAGAGATGCAGTACAAGAAGTTCAAAATGGACGCCAGAGAAGGTGTGTGCACGCGGTGTAGTGTGAGTGTGTGTGTGTGCACGCGGTGTAGTGTGTGTGGTGCTGGCCACCCACCCCCTCGTGTGCCGTGCCAGCCTTCATAGGTGCTCGCGAACAGCACTTGCCCCAATAGTCCGTTAAGGCTCTCGGAGGGATCTTTGTCTTTGTGTGCCCGCGCAAGCCAACACAGAGAGGGCCTATGGCTTGTAAAGAACTGCCGGTCGCCAGCGTTGGTTGAATGAAGCCTGATTCTGCTGGTGAGACGTCGAATGTCGAACCAGTCCAGCGTCCGCGCTTGCGTTAAACCAATGCTGCTGAAAAAAACACATTCGTAGCCAGCTTTGTGACTGATGGGAGGCGTGGAGGGACGGTCATGTGAAGGAGAATGTGTTCTTACCGTCCAAAGTTATTTCATTACCTTTATTCTCCACAAAGACGCCCATGATGATTTTGTGATTAACCCGGGGTACACAAGTGTTGTGCATTAACGGTCTCTGCCTGGTCACCGCCTGGTTACCCAGTGACTGCACAACACTGCTAATTGGATTCTATGCTTAATTTGCCAAAGATTTCGGCTTGGAATTGTTTAAAATGTCGCAGCGGAGAAAGCGCTGCCTTGCCAACGACCGCATGGTCCCACTTGAAGAAGGCACCTTAGAAGTAGCTCTGTGAAATTCGCTTCTACGGGGCCGTTCTCTGACACGGCGGGAGGGGTTTCCGAAGGAAAATCGCGCTCTCAGCCAGGTGCATCAGAAGCCATTTTGCAACGGCGGGCGCACATTACCCAGTGCAGCCGTCAACCTGAGTTTGATTCCTGGCCACGGCTTAACGTGAGTCCCACAATGTATATCTGAACCGGTCAACTCCACCTGAAACAACAACACCCGGTGCGGTGTGTAAACATTGGCACTTGACAAGACAAAGGCGGCCGATGGCGCAGTGGCATTGCCCACACCCCCCCCCCCCCCCAATCGTCGGTTCGCCGCCGTGCCGGCCTTCGTAGCTGCTCATCAAATGGCAACATTCCCCCCCCCCCCCCCCCCGGCGTTCTGTAACCGTAGAGTGGGAGGATCTGCGTGTGTTCAGCACGGGTATGGGCGTGCACGTGTCGGCCGCGTGCACAGTTGAGTAATCGACGCTTGCACAATTGACTGACGGACCGTTGGGAATGGAGCAATTGGCATCGTCGCTCGGAGATTTGGCAATGAGCATTCCTTCTTCCCTCTGGTTCGTTTATCAACGCGGGCGTCACTGCCCAAGGTTCTCTCAGACTCGCTTTCACACGCACGCGCACACGTCGTCGTGTGTGAGTGTGTGTGGGGAGCGGCAGCGCGCTACGAACCTGGTCACCCGAGTTCGATTCCCCGTTACGGCCAACACCAGTGAGGATTATCTGAACCGGTCCTGGGCCTCCCCTAGGTCGCTTCAAATGAGTAGCTGGTGTGGTGTGTAAACATGGCCACGAGGGAGACACAGGGATCTGGGCGTGGTGCTGGCCACCCACCCTTTCGTGTGCCGTGCCGGCCTTCATAGGCGCTCACTAACAGCACTTGCCACAAAAGTCTGTTTTGGCTATACTGGGGATTTTTGTCATGTCTTTAAGAAACAATCCGTGGGGGTAGATTTGCGGTGAGGTGGAGTGGTAGCGCAGCTGCGCTCTGAACTCGGCGACCCGAGTTCCATTCCCGGCAAAGGCTGACATCGTTGGTGAACGACATCCGAACCTGTTGTGGTCCCTAATACAGGTTTTTAGGATGAGATCGCGTAAATATATAAATGTGCCGTTAAACCCGCCACCACCCAACACAGCCAAATAGTAAGGGTTGTCACGTAAACAGAACATGCCAATTCATCACTAGTGCAGCACACCGGTGTGTTGGAGAGCCAAGCCACAACATTTACAATCTGAGTACGACGTTTCGCCTGAAATTACAACTAGCATCATCAGGCGACAGCCAGATTTGTGGAGAAGTCCACCTGTTTCAGTGCGTTATGCGAGCCGCAGTCAGTCACTCGCTCATCTGCCCTGAGCGGCATGGTAGAGCAACGGTGATCTATGGGGAGGCCTTCATCCAGCAGTGGGCTTGGAAGGGGCTGCAGGTTATAAGTCCAAATCGTTATTGACACTGGAGGAATCCGATGAGCTTGAAAGCTCTTTTTCACAGATGTCCAGAAGACGTGATTCATTTACACGCTCGTGCTGCCTGCTCATAGTTTCACTTTTCTCTTCGTGTCGCCCTTACGGTCCCCCCCCCCTTCCTCCTCCCCGCCGCCCCCACCCCATCGGCCTGCCCCTCCCCTCGTCCCCTGCAACCTCTCCTCACCGCCAGCAGACAAACCGGAGCTGATACCAGAACGTGCCTCTAGCGCGGCGAGCAACCCGGACTACAAACTGTGAGTACTCATCACTAGAGCACCACACGTGTACTCACCACACGTGTACTCAACATGAGAGTACTCAACACGAGTGTACTCGCCACGCGTGTACTCGCCACACGTGTACTCGCCACGCGTGTACTTATCACGCGTGTACTTATCACGCGTGTACTCGCCGCAAGAGGTGCACGCTCGCTAGCATCGTGCTCGCTCGCCGTGAGAGCGCCCGCCGCTCCGAGTACTCGCCGACGACGGCGCTCACCGGCGGCGTGCTCGCTCGCAGGGATTACGTGCCGATCGTGACGCCGGAGCAGAGGGAGCGCTACAAGGCCGACTTCAGCAGCGAGTTCTCCGAGTACCGGCGGCTGCACCGGCGCATCGACACCGTGAAGCGGCGCTTCGAGCAGCTGCAGCACAAGATGCACGCCCTCGCCCCGGACTCGAGGGAGCAGCAGGTGGGGGGGGAGGGGAGAGGAGGAAGAGGGGGAGGAGAAGGGAACGAGACAGGAGGGACATCGGTGAGGGAGAGGGAAGAGTGCTGGGGGGCGCGTGGTGGGGGGCGCGTGGTGGGGGGCGAGTGGTGGGGGGCGAGTGGTGTGGGGCGAGTGGTGTGGGGCGGAGTGAGACAGGAGAGAGTGTGTGGAGTGAGGGAGCACTGGGTTTTAGAGAGGGGAGAGGACAGGGAGAGCATCAGGTAAGAGAGCGGGGGTCCAAACCCGTCTCTCTCACGAGCTCTGATCTCCACAGCTCACCGAGCACTTCGCCTAAACCGACGACCCCGCAGTGCGTGGATGACGGGGGAGGAAACGGGGGTGGGGGGGGGGGAAGAGGAGGTGGACCCAGCGCCTGCGGCGGTGATGCGATCTTTGCTCTGTCCCCCCGCAGGTCATCCGGAAGCAGGTGGTGCAGGAGTACAGCAAAGTGAAGAAGGTGAGTCGTCGCCCTCGTGGCGGGGGCACCGCTGTGTCTGCGCCCACTGGGGTTGGCGGATCGCGCAGCAGGCGCTGTGAGACTCCCTCTCGCTTGCTCTCACGAGCGTCCAGGAGGAGCCGTAACCCAGCCTCGCCAGTAGAAGGCGCTACAGCCAAAAGATGTGGACTCCCAACTGTCGCGTCTGCGTGGGATCAAGTGTTTCCCCCTTGCACGCATGTGTGGGTTTTCTCCGGGCGCTCCTGTTTCACCCACATGTAGGCGTTCTTTAATTGGCCGATAACACCGTAATATATAGAGGAGAGCAGAGCTCGGGGCAATTTCTGGGAGTGCCAGCCTGTCACTGCGTGGCTGCTGCCGCTGCCTTCCCGCTCGTCTCTGGTTCCTCCTCCTTGTGCCTCTGAGTCGATCTCTTTGTCTCCTAGTTGCCCCCTCTCTCTCCCCCTACGAGAGCGAGGAGCGCATGCCGTGCGGCGACGACTATAGCATACCTGTCAGCCCGTACTGTTTGCCCGTATTCTTGTCGAGGGAAATTGAGTTTTCAGGTCCATACAGCCGTTTCAAAACGGGCATTTATTTTGTCTTTGTTTGTGTTTCCCCCTTGTGATGGGACTCTGTAGGATTAACTTTGAGATTTTTAAGGGCATGGGGTGACCAATAAGGTCTGAATTGGTCTGTAATAAGGTAGGCACTGATCAAGGGTTGACAGGCATGCTTTTCCATCCATAGTCATAGCGGGTGGTTTGCATGCGTGCTTGCGCATGTACGTGTGTGTCTGTTTGCGTATACATTTGCCATTGTACATGTGCCTGTGTGCATACATGCACACAGGTAGTTAGCAGAGTAGAGGGCACAGCTGTTGCATCTACCAGTCATCTCAGTCAACCCATGGCACCTCCGTCAGCCCCGTGACCTCCTGTCAGCGAGCCTTCGACACGTCACGTAGCATCAGAGCGCCCGAATGGCGGGTATTGGTATTGTCATTCTTGCCCACACGTGTGTTCACGTGTGTGTTCGTGTGTATGTCGGGAGACAAATGCGGCCAGACACCGGGTACGGCCACACCAACTCGTGCACCGTGCAGGCCTTTGTAGAGGCTGCTCGCTAACAGCACTTGACTAGACATTCTGTGTCGGTTACACAGGGGGGGGTCTTTGTCTTGGTATGCGTTTACCCTCTTTCTCTTTCTCACCACAGACCAACCCCGAATACCAGCAAGAGAAGCGACGCTGCGAGTACCTGCACTCCAAGCTGGCGCACATCAAGCAACTCATCACGGACTACGACCAGTCCTCGTAGCCGAGCCACCGCCCGCGGATAGCGTCTCTCTCCTGCTCGTGCCACCAGCAAGTGACTACCGACCATGCCACCACCACCACTTGCTCCTCACCTACAGCACCACCAATCAACCCCAATCTGTCAGCCACACGGCCACCACCACAAACACAACCACGTGTCCACCAGCGCCATCATCAACACCAGCCACTTACCTACGTATGTATGTTGAACTGTACGTAGTGAACCGTGCTTATTGGAGATGCGGTGGTGGTGTGCGCCGATGAGATATCGCGACCTGATGTGCGGATGTCCCTGCAAGTAACATCGAGCTGAGTGGTGGTGTTTAATCGATTGTATGCGTGTGTGCAAATGCGAGTATGTAAGGGAGGGGACTCCCACGCTCTCAAACCGCCGAGTCTTAAATCTCCGCCATTCACCGGCAAACCTTAGCCATTCCCATTAACCGACAACTCTTGAGCAAGCTTCACAAACTATATTTTTGTCCCACTACACTAAGAAAAGACACCCTTACACGTGTTTGTCTACCCTGTATTGTTGTCAATCACTCTCGCCAGATGCAGCCGCGTAATTAGCGCCTGCTCATCGGCCATTATCGCAAACCCCTTCGTGCGTGCGCCAGTGGCGGCGTTTTTCTTTTCCCGACGCGGTATCGCCGTTTTGTTTCCGCGCGATTGACAAAAGAGGTTGTAGAACAATCGAAGCGGTCACGGGGTGGCGACGCGGCAGGCGGGCGACTCGGCAGGCCGTCGCTCGGCCCCTTTTCGCGCGGCGCGAAATCCGCAGCGTGAAAATGAGTTCGCGGGTCGTGCTGCTCGGCTCCCTCCATTTCGGCACGAAGCTCCACACACCTTCTTGAGCGTTTCGCTCCCTGAAGAAGAAGAGGTTCCCAGCGCCCGGAGGCGAAACGTTGGAAATCGTCCCAGCCCATACTGGGGCACGTCCGATTTAAATCAAACTTACGCCATTGCTTTTCGACTGCCAAGGCCGCAGGAGGTGGAATGTGACCGGCGACTTCCGGGTTGCGAGCCACAGCATTGCTGCCGACCATTACACCACCAACGTGGCAGCTCCCTTCGTTTCCCTGTTAAAAGTGTCAAAAGTTTTTAGGCTCATCAGTCGAGATATCTCCTGTAAGTTCGACTTAAACCGGTTTACACTGCGTTATCTCCCGCGGCCATCGCAAGTATTCGCCGTGCCCTCGAGAGCTGGCAGAATGTTTCCGCCGATTCTTGCGGTCAGTTGGGTGGTCAGTGCCAAGCCAGGGTGGGGCTTGAGGGGGAGGAGGAGTGAGTAGAAGGGAAGGAAGTGGGGGGGGGGAGCAGGGTGTGTGGGCATCGATGAGTGGTGATGGTACCTCCTCACTCGGCTCCCCCCCCACCGACCCCCCCCCCCTGCTGCTCCACTCACCTCTCACCCCACAGAGAAGCTTACCACCACCATCGCGGCTGGCTCAATCACGATTAACCAATCGGGCGGCGCCAATGACTTTATTATTTTGTTTACACAGGAAAGCGTCACCGAGTCTCACGACTCTTTTTCAGCGGGTTCCTGTCCACGTTCTCACTGTAGGGGCAGGTGGGGTGTTGGCAGCGGTGTGAATTTTGGCAAATTTGGAGCACCCGGTGCCGTTGCACGATGGCATCGGGTGGGGGAGTGGATCCAGAACGAACGCCCGCCGTCATTATTAACGCGACCGCGGTAATAACCAGGGTGGCCCGCTGGAGCCGAACTGCCAACCTCCGCAACAAGCACCGCTCGAACCGTCGCTCCTCCACCACCCCCCACCCCCATCTTGACGACCTTCACAAACCGGCACTGACCCGCGTGGTGAAGTACGGTCGTCTTGCACGGTCTGCCATCGCGAGACCGTCGCAAGAGGTGGCGGCCGCATGATGGGGGGGTTGGGTGGGGGGTTGGTCGGCATTCAACCAGCAGTGGATAAACAAAGGGCTTTAAATTATTATTTCGATGACTCTGTGTTTCGAGCCAACCTGACACTCGTTTGATGTGTGTACTGTACGAGGTCGGCCTTGCGAGAGAGACTTGTGTCACAAGAGAAGCTTCTGCATTTGCCTGATGAAACTACTACCTAGAGCGCGCGCGTCCTGCTGCCACGTGCACGCCAACACACACACGCTCTGAACACTGCGCGCATGTGTATGTATGTGCACACACACTCGCAATGCTGTGTGTGTACGCGTAACACTGCATGTGTGTGTGTACATGGGCACATATGCAACACTGTGCGCGTGTGTATGTGTGCGCACGTGTGCACACACTCGCAATGTTAAGAGTGTGTGTACATGTGTATACGTACACACATAACACTGCATGTGCGTGTACATGTCCAAAGACAAAAGATTCCCCGTATAGCCTTCAGATAGCAGGCTGCTGGGGCAAGTGCTGTTAGCAAGCGCCTATTTAGGTGTATACACGCACACACACGTTTGCACACATGTAACATTGCGCGTGTACGTACGCGCACGCGAACAACTACAGCATACCAAGTACTGTATCCGAGTCTGTGTTACGTCGCCTACGACAGTATATATATATGCATAAAGACAGTATATATATATTTTATTAACTTTTTTGGACTACAACGAATGGTGCCTTCGCACGGTGCACTTTCCAGCGAGGTGGAACTGAGACCCCCACGAATTCTGGGGGGCCACGGTTGGATTCTCCGGGCGAGGTGACTCGCAAGAGCCGGTTGCCTATCTTCCTCCTCCTCACTTGGTCCGGGTCGCCCCCCTTCACTCAACCACCCCCCCCCCCCCCCCCCAGGAAACCCGGTCCTTCACCGCTCCTACAGTCAGCGCCACAGCAGCCGCCCGGCTCTGTGTGACCCCCCCCCCCGCTGATCCCTGGACAGCCACTGCATTGCCCCTCACGCGTAGGTCGTAGCCCCCCGGCGACGGTCGGAGAGAGTTGCCGATGTTGGCGGTGGAACGTTTGAATGTTTAAACTAAAATTCAATGGGTGCCAATTTCCCCCCATCCCCCCCCCCACTTCGACTGTGCGATCGGAGCGAGTGTGATTTATTTAAAGAATACGAATCGAATCATGAAATGCGACGAGCCCTTTCGCCTTGTAGCTGCGCACGAGCCCTGCGTGTGTTCCCGGGGGGGGGGGGGGGTGACCCAGCCCTGACGTCAGCCCTGACGTCAGCGGATCGCCTTTGTTTCATGAATAATAATGAACGAGGGAATGAATGTAATGAGTTAAAAAATTTTTCCCACGGGGAAGGTTGCAATAGGTACAAGTCGTGCAGCTGCTTCTGGGAGGACTTGCTGCAGCGCTTTGCGAGTGATAACGTGGACAGAGGCGGAAGGAAGGCAACGGTCGTGTTTGAGGAAAGATAATGGGCCGGCACGTGGAGAGTTTCATAATTGAAGCATCGCAGCGCTTGCTTGGGCACGGGGGGAGCTCGAGGGAAATGCGCAGCTACAAGATAAGAGTCCCTCGATGTTGGGATTGTGTGTAACTTTAATAAGAGATCTAAAGTGTAACAAATATATGCGTGTGTGTGTGTGAGAGTGTCTGCCCGGTGAGCAGTAGTTTAGCGGTTAGCGCGCTGCACTACGAACCCGGCCACCCGAGTTCGATTGCCGCTCACGGCCAACACCACCAGTGACGATCATTTGAACCGGTCCTGGGCCACCCCGAGGTCGAATATGCCTCAAATGAGTACCTGGTGCGGTGTTTAAACATCGCCACTGGGGAGACAAAGGCGGTCGGGCGTGGTGCTAGCCACCCACCCCCTCTTACGCCGTTCTGGCCTTCACAGGTGCTCGCTAACAGCACTTGCCCCTACAGTCTGTTAAGGCTGTGCAGGGGATCTTTGTCTGTCCCATGACCTGTCGACGAGCCTTCGACACTTTCACGTGGCCTCAAAGTTGCACCTGGCCTGGCACACAGGCGCTGTGGTCACGGCACCGTCACTTAGTGGCGGGATGGGGCCAGGGTATTGGTGACCTGAAGGAGGAGGAAAAGGAACAGTTAGCAGCAGAAGATGCTTAAAACATCACCCAGTGTTAGACCTCGCAGGGACACGAAAAGACAACTGCTCATTGCTGTACGAGTGGTGTGTGTGCGTGAGCGTGTACGTGTCTATTTTTGGGAGGAATTGCGACAAAAAAGCTGTACAAAATGTTTGGAGGGTGGGAGATCGTGATGCTGATGATGCCGGCGATGACGACTAAGATAATTATATTTTTGATTCGGCTCTATCGCCGTGCATGTGAAGAGTGGCGAATGTACGCGTCGGTTCTCGTCGTCGTCGTCATTATTGGTGGCAGCGGTGCGGATGTAACGGATTGCTGGTCGTCGTCGTCGTCCTCCCACGCTTCTCTCCCGTGGGACGATTGCCGTCGACTCTTCTCGGTGTGACTTATGAACGAATCGTCCGTTTTTCCCTCATTGATGTGTCCTTGCCCGGTGGCGTTTCGTTTGAAATCCGCTCGGTTTGAAGGAGGGGGCCGGGTTTAAGAGGCCCTGCAATCTACTTTGCCCGTGCGTGCCACCGCCACTTTTGGAAAGAGACCACCTGACAACAAGAGGCAGCTCCAGAGAGCACCTCTCGTGAGAATGCTCTCGGGAGAGGGCAAGAACAATTAGCATCTTTGAGAGGTTCTTGGTGGCACTCTGATTGCATTGCTCAATTAAAACTATTTACGAAGCTATTTTTGTTTTACCAGGTAAGGCCCCTCACTGAGCTATATAGTAGCTCTTTTTCAGAAGCGACCTGCCCACAAATGATAGCCCAACGAAGTGGCTTATCGCGTGGATATTTATTGCAGCCAAATACTTTAAACGCGTAATGTTGATTCTAAATGTGGAGGGAAAAACCGGAGGACCTGGAGAAAAATCCACGTGACCACAGGGAGAGAGAGACACGCAAACTCCAAATATACAAGTATCAGGGTCGGGATCAAACCCACGACCTCCTGTATACCAGGCGAAGTAGTTAACATTTCACCATCGTGGCGCATCTTGGCAAACTCAAGCTGTCATCTCGGCAGACTTGTCATGAATTTATCTCTAGTTGACGTTCTGTCACTGAAGCGCCTGCCTATCGCTCCTTCTTAATGGGGCCTCCTGAATTGGAGTCTCCTTTGATGGGAGGAGCTGTGATATTTGATATTCACCAACGAGTCTTCCAACGTGGATTTTCAATTCGACGGATGAGTTTCACCGTCTCCAAATCCTCGCCGCCGCCTCATAATCGTGTCCCTCGTAATCATGTCCCACGGCATCGAGTTTTCGCAATCCGAGTGGTGGATGTTGACTCCTCCATCACTGCACCACGAAGGGTAAGCGGCGGCAACTGGCTTAGGGTGGAGGAGGCCTTCATCCAGCAGTGGATTTATCCTGGTGGCTGATTGTGGGGCTGCCGCCGCTGATGATGATGATGACGACGATGTAATTGTCATCGTGACTGCCGCGTGAATGTTCTGATACATGAAATGTATTTCCTGGGTCCGTCTGCTCAATGGGAGCCGTGAGCTTGGGACGTCTCGAGGCCTCCTCCCCACACGGCTGCTCAATGGGATTCTTCTCCCATGGCGAGACTCGGAGTCGAGTCCTCTCTGTGAACCCCACACGTGACGAGCCTTCACCCACGGCATCTCCTCTCCCACCTGTGTCAATTCCCGAGGTGTTATTCTTATTTCCCTCTCTTTCTCTTCCTATTTGTCCCAAATTGGCCCCATCGTTCCTGGCCCCTTTGTTTTCATTGTTCTCAGTTGTCCCATTGTTCCTGCTTTTTTTGTTCTTTGTCCCATTGTTGTCAGTCTTATTGTTCCTGCCATCTCCATTGTCGTTATCGCCTCTGTCCCCGATTCCCTTGTTATGTGCTCAGTTCCATTGTTCCCGCAGTCGTTCCCACCAACTGTTGTCTCGCTTTTGTTTCTCCCATTTTGCCCGTGCCGTGTTGGGGGGGGGGGGGGGAGCGGTGGCGCAGCGGTTAGCGTGCTGCGCTACAAACCCGTCCACACGAATTCGATTCCCGCTCACGGCCAACACCGGTGACGATTATCTGCACTGGTCTTGGGCCTCTCCAAGGTCGACTCAGCCTCAAATGAGTACCTGGTGCGGTGTGCAAACATCGCCACTGGGGAGACGAAGGCGGTGCTCGCTAACATCACTTGCCCCAACAGTCTGTTAAGGCTATACAGGGGATCTTTGTCTTTGCGGGGAGGGGGGGTGGACTGCGATGTGCCTGGGTGGACCCTGGAAACTGGTCACCGCGATGATTGTCGTTCTGCTGTTGTGTTCTCGTTTTGTTTGATGTTTATGTTAAGTCTTTCGGTGTCGCGTTGCGTGCTGAGATCATTTCCGCCGCGCGTCAAAAGCAAAGAAATAAAAATTCAAATTGCACACGTGGGGAAAAAACACGCACGTGTAAAATGATTCGTCATCACTGTGGTGCCGGATACAACACTGGGTCAAGGCCGTAATTATTATATATTGGGGGGGACGCATCCCCCCCCAATATCCCCCCCAATATTCAAATATGCTCAAAATGTCCCCCCCCCCCCCCCCAATATATTGCTATAAATTTAATTTCTGTTTATGTGATTGTGGTTATGGTTGTACTTTATTGATCCCTAATCTCTGCCATTACATACAATGAAACAAGAAAAGGTAAAAAAAGAAAAAAGCAGAGCAATGTAATAAGATACACTATTAGACATTATTGAAAAAATAAATAAAAAGTCCATCCCATGTGTTAGTGTTTTTTTATATTATAGGCAGGAAATGGCAGGAAATTAGTTTTCAAATTTAGATTTTTTTTTTTTTCTGGGGGGGGGGGTATCCCCAGACCCCCTGGAAGATTTGGTCCCCCCCCAATGTTGACTCCATGGCTACTGCCTTGCTCTGGGTAGAGGAGATGGTTCGGGTGACTCGGAGGTCAGGTCGTGGATCCGGCACCGCTGAGGTCTTGGCCGCTCCGCGATCCGTGATTGCAAACTTAACTAAAACTAAAAACGAAGCTATTTAAGTTTTACCAGGTAAGGCCCACTGCGGTATGTAGCGCTTTTTTCAGACGTGACCTGACCATAAATGATAGCTCAACGAATTGGCTTTTGTGTGATATGGCTGTGCTATTGCCTGCCCCGTGTGATATCTGATATTCTGAAGAAAAAAACCGAGTCCAATATCGCTGTGGTGATAGCCCGGTCTCCCTGCCCATCGATGACATCGCTCGAGACGCATCCGCCCTGTTTGGCAGGTCGCAAGAACGGAGGACGGACTCCCTTGCACACACTGCGCACACACGACGCACACACTGCACACACACACTGCACACACACTGCACACTACACACACACTGCACACGCACTGCACACACTACACACACACTGCACACGCACTGCACACACGACACACACACACTGCACACACACTACACACACTTCACACACTGCACACTCTCCCGCGCTTCTACCCACACGGGCGGAGAGGGGATCGAGAACGTCTCCGTCACGCCACCGTTCCAGCCTTAGGCCACGAGGCTGCATCCCTCCAACGCGGCGGCGTCGCTCTGGAGACGGCCGAGCTCGACGGTCAATGTTCGGTCGCCGCTTTGATGCCATTCGTCGTGATTTTATCGCTTTCACGACGGCGTGGGGCCGCGTGAAGGTTGCCCATCTCCCGCGACGAGGCGACACTGGGTGACGTCACAGGGCCTTAGCCACGTGCCTCTGATGACGATGATCCGACTGGTCAAATTCTCTGGTTCTTTCGGTAAAGTCACGGAGATTGAAAATAAATCAAGTGAATACAAATAATAAAAAACAAACCACTAATGTAGACTGTAGCCTGGTTCTTAATCTGAGTGAGTGTACTGGCAGTCTATAATGTAGACTGTAGCCTGGTTATTCAGTTTGGTGAGTGTACTGGCAGTCTATAATGTAGACTGTAGCCTGGTTATTAAGTTTGGTGAGTGTACTGGCAGTCTATAATGTAGACTAGCAATGGTTAAGCTGGGTGAGTGTACTGGCAGTCTATAATGTAGACTGTAGCCTGGATCTTAACCTCGGTGAGCGTACTGACAGTCTATAATGTAGATTGTAGCCTGGTTATTAAGCTGAGTGAGTGTACTGGCAGTCTATAATGTAGACTGTAGCCTGGTTATTCAGTTTGGTGAGTGTACTGGCAGTCTATAATGTAGACTGTAGCCTGGTTCTTAATCTGAGTGAGTGTACTGGCAGTCTATAATGTAGACTGTAGCCTGGTTATTCAGTTTGGTGAGTGTACTGGCAGTCTATAATGTAGACTGTAGCCTGGTTATTCAGTTTGGTGAGCGTACTGACAGTCTATAATGTAGACTGTAGCCTGGTTCTTAATCTGAGTGAGTGTACTGGCAGTCTATAATGTAGACTGTAGCCTGGTTATTCAGTTTGGTGAGTGTACTGGCAGTCTATAATGTAGACTGTAGCCTGGTTATTAAGTTTGGTGAGTGTACTGGCAGTCTATAATGTAGACTGTAGCCTGGTTATTAAGTTTGGTGAGTGTACTGGCAGTCTATAATGTAGACTAGCAATGGTTAAGCTGGGTGAGTGTACTGGCAGTCTATAATGTAGACTGTAGCCTGGATCTTAACCTCGGTGAGTGTACTGGCAGTCTATAATGTAGACTGTAGCCTGGTTATTAAGTTTGGTGAGTGTACTGGCAGTCTATAATGTAGACTGTAGCCTGGTTATTAAGTTTGGTGAGTGTACTGGCAGTCTATAATGTAGACTAGCAATGGTTAAGCTGGGTGAGTGTACTGGCAGTCTATAATGTAGACTGTAGCCTGGATCTTAACCTCGGTGAGCGTACTGACAGTCTATAATGTAGATTGTAGCCTGGTTATTAAGCTGAGTGAGTGTACTGGCAGTCTATAATGTAGACTGTAGCCTGGTTATTCAGTTTGGTGAGTGTACTGGCAGTCTATAATGTAGACTGTAGCCTGGTTCTTAATCTGAGTGAGTGTACTGGCAGTCTATAATGTAGACTGTAGCCTGGTTATTCAGTTTGGTGAGTGTACTGGCAGTCTATAATGTAGACTGTAGCCTGGTTATTCAGTTTGGTGAGCGTACTGACAGTCTATAATGTAGACTGTAACCTGGTTCTTAATCTGAGTGAGTGTACTGGCAGTCTATAATGTAGACTGTAGCCTGGTTATTCAGTTTGGTGAGTGTACTGGCAGTCTATAATGTAGACTGTAGCCTGGTTATTAAGTTTGGTGAGTGTACTGGCAGTCTATAATGTAGACTGTAGCCTGGTTATTAAGTTTGGTGAGTGTACTGGCAGTCTATAATGTAGACTAGCAATGGTTAAGCTGGGTGAGTGTACTGGCAGTCTATAATGTAGACTGTAGCCTGGATCTTAACCTCGGTGAGTGTACTGGCAGTCTATAATGTAGACTGTAGCCTGGTTATTAAGTTTGGTGAGTGTACTGGCAGTCTATAATGTAGACTGTAGCCTGGTTATTAAGTTTGGTGAGTGTACTGGCAGTCTATAATGTAGACTAGCAATGGTTAAGCTGGGTGAGTGTACTGGCAGTCTATAATGTAGACTGTAGCCTGGATCTTAACCTCGGTGAGTGTACTGGCAGTCTATAATGTAGACTGTAGCCTGGTTATTAAGCTGAGTGAGTGTACTGGCAGTCTATAATGTAGACTGTAGCTTGGTCATGTCGACGCGACATTGATCTCGGTAGCAGAGCGCATGGGGAAATGCAGCGTCGCTCGTGTGGATCGGAGGTGTTCTGAAGCAATTGAGATGCCCTCCTCCGCGGGTGGCGCAATTCTTTCCGAGGTGTCTGAATGGCTTCTCCGTCCGGTCCATGCGGGGTCGCTGGTGGCACGGCGGGGATGAAATTGGTGTAAATCGCTGACATGAATGTGGGTAGCGCCACTTTGAGGAATCGGTGGTGATGTTTTTTTTTCCTGTGGATATCCTGATCCACGCCATAATAATGTGGAGTGTCCACCATCATAGCACATAGGTGGCAACCACGTTTAACTCGTAATGATTGAATGAGTTGTTATGCACTTGAGCATGCTGAGAATACGAGGTACATCAACATTATCATCATTGCCAACAACATCATCCCTCCCATATCGCATCCCGAACGAAAAATTCCACCCGCTCCTTGTCATAATAATCATCGCTTTAATGAGTCATCAGCATCACTACGATCCCCATCATAATCCCACCCTGCTCCACGACACGTGCAGTTTCTGATAAAATCATCTTCATCCTCCCCCTCCATCATCATCCTCACCCGCCATTATCATCCGTGATGATGTCATCACCCTGTTGCCTTCCGCCGCGCACCAACACACAACTCGCGCTGGGGACGTCTCGAGTTCATCAAATTCCTCTCCGATCACAGCGCGCGTTGGCGACTCTCGTATCGCGCGTGTCCGATGTCCTCGTCGTGGATCGTTGAATCTATCTGTGTGGAGTTTGAAGTTACCCCTAGTTTACGATTGGCGGGTTCCCCCCACCCCCACACGAAGCCAAACTCGTGGATTTCTTGGCATGGCCCTCCTGCACAAATGTCTTGAGACTCATCGAGGCCATTTCCACGGCTAGTAAGTCGAGGAGGTTTACTGAATCATGCTGAGCCACAGCGCCCGAAGGCCCGACACGCAGAGCGGCCAGCAACAAGCGTGTAATAGACACGTGCGAGATTGTGGTGATTATTGAATTAGGCTCAAAATAATCTCAACTCGGTGGCTGCCGAGTGCAGAAAAATCTGAATCGGCAGAATTAAATTTGCATTCACAGAAAGCGTTCATTGGTGAGGGATTCGAACCTCGGATCGATGGCGAATTAATCGATTATTAGTTCACGGCCCAGAGGTCCACATCCCATGGCGAGCGTGTTAGCCGTCGATGCGTAACGGAGCGCGCGTGACTGGAGTCGAGTCCGCGTGCCGCCGGGCGCTGGCGCTCCTACAGCGCAAGACTACGACGACGCTGCGTTAGTTTCACGGTAGCGGCGATGATGTTGCTGCTGCTGCTGCTGTTTGTGTGATCCCAATTTGGGTTATGTTTGCGGTGTCATTTTTAGAATTCGGACCGTGACGCCGGCACACAATGGCCTGCGCTAGTCGAGTGGCCGCCACGCGATCGTTAACGTCCGCTGCGAAGGAGACGACGCGTCGTCGCAGTAGTAGCAGAAGTTGCATCTTGCCGTTAATACAACCGCAGTGTTAACCAGTGCGGCCAGCCGCTTCGAGCCGCAGGAAGCGGCGAACGCGCTGCCGCTGGGCCCGATCACCTCCCCCCCCAAACTATGGCCACCTCCTGCACGTGACTGTTGTAATATTAAGCGACGGTGCAGTCGGTGCACGTGACTGACCACCTCCGGCTGTCCGTGACTACGCGTGGTATGTGTAGGTGATTATATCGCCTCCCACGCAGCGCAGAGCCACCTCGCGGAGTGCAGGGGACTGGCTTCGGCTCCCGAGAGAGAGCGCGGAGAGGAGGGAGAGCCGAGAGAGCAGGGACAGGAGATAGGGCAGAGCGGAGGACAGCCGGGAGAGTGGGGAGAGCAGATCGGAGGGAGGGGAGGAGATGTTGGGTGGATGGGAAGGGGGAAGATGGGAGACCGAGGAAGAGATGGGCAAGGGAGAGGAGGGGAGATGCGAGGAAGAGGAGGCGGGTTGAGGTATTGGAGACGGATCGTGGTGGGGAGAGAAGGATGCGATGTAGGCGAGAGGGGAGGAGAAGCAGGAGAGCGGAAAGGGGATACGCGACAGAGACGACGACGATGGGAAGCACGAGAGGGGAGAGTAAAGACGGGAGGAGATCGTCGTCGAGAGGCGGGAGAGTGGGGGGGAGAGGTACGAGACGGGGTCGGGCAGGCGGAGATGGAGTGAGTTCGCCCAGGAAGGTGACGACTCGGCCAGGGAGAGCACGATCGACGGGAGAGGCAGGCGAAAGGTCAGAGGTCGAGCGGTGGAGGCGAGGAGACCGGACCCAGCTGGGAGTCAGTCGCGGGAGGAGCGCATGAGCATGCGCGTCGGGGAGTCGTAGGACCCCCTCCGGCGCGGGGACCCCTCGGCCCCCTCCACTCGAGGTCCCCACGGCTGCGGCTGCTGCTGCTGCTGGGACTCGGCAAGGGCCGGGAGCTCGGAGTCGCTGAGGCGGGAGACGCGGGACCTGCGGCGGGCGACGCGAGCTTCGCGGGAGGCGAGGGCGAGGCGACGCTCGGGGCTGGTGAGCAGCGAGACGATGAAGCGAGGGAGCTGCGGGAGACACGGGGAGAGGGAGGGGGGGAGGAGGAGACGTGGAGGGGGGGGGGGTTACAGGGGAGACGCGGGGACGCATCGGGAAGAATTGGGGAAGCACGGCAAGGCACGGGAGAGAGGGCGCGCACGGGGACGCGAGGAAGCGACAAGACACGAGGAGTCACGGACAGGAGACGGGGATGGAGGGGGAGGGGGGATGAGCACACACAGACAAAGATCCCCCGTATAGCCGAAGCAGATTGTTGGGCCAAGTGCCGTTCGCGAGTAGCGCCGATCGAGGCGGGCGCGGCACACGAAGCGGGGCGGGTGGTGGTGGTGGCCAGCACCGCGCCGGGGCAAGCACGCGGGGGAGGCCTCGTGGGCGCTTCAAGTCGGGCCAGGGTCGCAGGTTGGGGTCGCACGACTCGCTCCGAGCGAGGGGTCATCGGAGACGCTCGTCCGGGTGAGCGTGCACTGCTTTAGACGTCCAATATAATTTATAATTATTATTAAGTAATTTAATAATTTACTTCCCCCCCCAACGAAAGCCGCACTGAATCGTCGGATTATTTTTCAGGAGGATGCTGTTGCTGCTACTAAATTGAGGTTTTTATTTTTGAATGTTTTCAGTCGATGAACGACGATGAGTCGTGTTAGTTTATTATTCACGTGGGAGGAGGAGGAAACGCCACCGCCTTGCGCGAAGGGGCAACGCGCTATCCCCGTCAAGACGGAATAAACAGATGGCGATTTATGTATGTTGAACTTCTTTCGCACCGTACGTAGCCAACCGGGCTAATCGGAGGTGCGGGGAAGGACAACAAACTAAACACGTGCTGTACCGCCTTCTCGCGAGCCAGATGTGTGGCTCCTTCGCGACGCCCACGACGGAAGGGAGTTTCACAACATTCATCCGGTGATCCACCAACCCTCGTTACTGCCTCGACAGCGGCGCTGGGTTACAGGCAGCCACGTGCAGCCGCGTAGCCACCACCACCACCTCCTCCACCACTACCCGGCGACGTAACAGTCGGTGTGAACGCGTCGGGAGTGAGTGTATTGCAGGTTCGAGTCTGGCTCAGGTGAGGCTCTCAGGTGAGGCTCTCAGATGAGGCTCTCAGGTGAGGCTCTCAGGTGAGGCTCTCAGGTGAGGCTCTCAGGTGAGGCTCTCAGGTGAGGCTCTCAGGTGAGGCTCTCAGGTGAGGCTCTCAAGCGTGTCGTGATTGATTGACAGAGGAACGACCGAGCGAATCTCTCTGCGTCATCATCGCTCATCCATCACCCCGTGAAACTCACTCCGTGGATCCCGAGTGTGACATTCAACCCGGGTTCCTACCCACTGCACACACTCGGGACCCCCTGCGCACACACGGGACCCCCTCGCGGAGTAAGAGAGACAGGTGCGAGAGATGCGTTTTGCAAGCGGGGGGTTTATTCTGACAGAAGGAGCAGCGCCCCCCCCTTCCCCCGCCGCCCCCCCGTGCGAACCCACAGCACAGACATCACCAGGAGGGGGTGTCACGTGGTGAGGGGCATCGGCGTTGATTACACGCGGGGGTGCTGATTTGTATTGATGACACGAGCTGGTGGTGGGTATGGTGATTTGGATTGATTTCACGAGCTGGTGGTGGGTATGGTGATTTGTATTGATGACACGAGCTGGTGGTGGGTATGGTGATTTGGATTGATTTCACGAGCTGGTGGTGGGTATGGTGATTTGTATTGATTACACGAGCTGGTGGTGGGTATGGTGATTTGTATTGATTACACGATCTGGTGGTGGGTATGGTGATTTGTATTGATTACACGATCTGGTGGTGGGTATGGTGATTTGTATTGATTACACGAGCTGGTGGTGGGTATGGTGATTTGGATTGATGACACGAGCTGGTGGTGGGTATGGTGATTTGTATTGATTACACGAGGTGGTGGTGGGTATGGTGATTTGCATTGATTAGATACAGTGGTGGTAGCCTTAGCGATAATTAGAACCTAGTTATTGATAATTATATGACTAATTATCGTGTGTTATGATTGTCATTAGCTCTTGATTACAAATGATAACGATTATGACGATGCTGCTGCTGATGGTGCTCTGTTTATACTGCACCAAACTATTAGAACGTAACTATTAAACTGTTGTATTTTACCAGGTAAGGCCCACTGAGCTGTGTAGCTCTTTCTCAGAAGCGACCTGGACATTATTTTACGGCTCAAAGAAGCGGCTTATCACGTGGACATGTATCGCAGCCAAATACTCTGAACGCGTGATGTCGATCTCGATGTGGAGGGAAAAATCCGGAGGACCCGGAGAAAAATCCACGCACCCGCGGGGGCAGAGACACACCGCAAACTTCAAATATACAGCAGGCGTCAGGGTTGTATACCAGGCAATGCAGTTAACATCCAGGCTGACATCCATTCCAACAAGGAAGAACATTCGTGCGTACGCATGGATTCTGCCGCATAAGTGCTTTCCAACAGGCCTCTTATTCTGCCCGCCCGCCCGCCCGCCCCCCTATGGAAGTTTTAGATTTAACGGTGGCACACGGGGGGGGGGGGGGCGGCAGAGTGGAGCTGATTTCCAGATCGAGACGTGGAGGGACAGCTCATTTTGTTACAAGTTCACACCGGGTCACCTTTACGACTGTCAACGCGACGCCGCATCCACACACCCCCCTCCCCTTCTGCCCGCCCCTCAGCCCCCCCCCCCCCCCCCCCATGTCATCACGGATGGAACACCAAACTTAAAAACGTAGCTTTTTTTTTTACCAGATCAGGTCCACTCAAATGTTTTTCAGAAGTGACCTGGCCACAAAGTAGCTCATCACCATCACGTGGACATTTATACCAGCAGCCAAATACTCTAAAACGCGTGATGTTGATTCTAAAATGTGGAGAGGAAAACCGGAAGACCCGGAGAAAAATCCACACGACCACGGGGAGAGATGCAAACTCCAAATATACAACAGGCGACAGGGTCGGGATCCGGCCCACGACCTCCTGCACACCAGGCGAGGTAGTTAACATCTCCTAGCCACCGCTGTCGCCGGCGCACCCTCTGGTCTAGAAGGTGTTTGCCCTGAAACGTCTGCGCATGGCGATGTCTCGCTCCATGGCGCGCTCCCACGAGGCGAGCGCTTGGCTCTCGCCTCCTCCGGGCGCCTCCCCGCGACTCCCCGCGGCGTTGCGCAGCCCGAACTGCGGACCTACCAGCCAGCTGAGCGGGGTGTTGTGCACCAGGTGCTCGGGGATGGTGATCGCCAGGCGGCGGGCGACGCGCGCGGCGCCCATGCCGGCACCCAAGGCGCCCCGCGTCGCGCCCCACGCGATCCCGGCGCCGCGCAGCCAAACGCGCGCCACGCGCATCGACACCCTGCGGGCGGGGGGGGAGGCACGGGGCAGAGACGCAAGGGGGGAGCGTGAGTGAGGTACGTGGGGCAAGTTGTTGTGGGGGTCAGCTCGCGTGAATATAAATGTGCCGTTGAACCCGCCACCACCCGGCACAGGCAATTAGTCAGGTTTGTCACGTGACAGTTGTAACTGATGGGCACGTTTTGTATTACGCTCCCCACCCTCCTTAGTGGCCCCCCCACCCTCCTTAGTGACCCCCCCACCCTCCTGAGTGCCCCCCACCCTCCTTAGTGGCCCCCACCCTTCTTAGTGCCCTCCACCCTCCTGAGTGCCCCCCACCCCCACTGCTGACTGACCTGACAGTCGCCATCTGAACTCGCAGGGCCATGCGGGGAATGGCCACGGAGATGCCCAGCACCACCTTGGAGGCGTTGAAGGTCTTGACGGTGGCAATCAGCCAGACCCCCGCGGCCCCCTTCGCCACGCCGAGCGCCGCCTGCAGGACCCCCACGGCGCGGCGAGACACCAGCCACACCCCGCGGTCCGGGTGCTGCGGTCCGGGGTGGGAGAGGGTGGAGAGAGCCAAGGTGACTGTTGTGAAACACTTCTCTCGGGCGATGCTACTGCTGAATTGCACGTGCGGTGAGCCTCGTTCGCACCGTACGTAGCCGACCGTGCCCATCGAAGGTGCGGGGGAAGGACAACAAACTGAACACAAGAAGCAGTTCTAAAGAAATGAGTTTTCAATCTCGATTATTTCAAATTTCATGGCTCCAGAGGCTTCCTAATATCGTAAGGAAGACCGTTGCAAGTGGTGCACAAGCACATTTAACAAATTCTGGATTTGAAGTTTTCGTGACTGCAAGGATCCATACTCTTTGGTTCTTTCGGTAAAGTCACGTAGGTGAAAATAAATGACGGAAGCTTGTGTTGCCTCCGAAACGTCGTGATTTAATTTAGTTATTTTTATTCTTTATTTTTATTCTTATTATTTTTCACCTACAGTACGTGACTTTACCGAAAGAACCAAAGAGTATGCACAGTTAACAACTCAACACTTCCCGTGCCAATAGCACAGTGGCCTTCAAAAGACAATATACGAGGCGACGTTTCGGGCAATAGCCCTTCGCAGCGCATTATGAACCGAGCACGGCAGGGTGGCGGTGGTAGTGGATGTGGTGGTGCGCACCCGTGATGCGGCGCTCTGGAGACAAGGGTTGGTGGATCATGCAGCGATATCCCAATGTAGCCGAACCCTGTGCACGTGTACCCGTTTGTATGTATCGTGTGGGGAACTGGTCCTGGGCCTCCCCTAGGACGACTCGGCCTGAAACGAGAATCCGGTGTGGTGTGTGCCGCACTTGCCCCAGCATCCTTGTGTGGGCTACACGGGTGAGCTTTGTCTTTGTTGTCTACGCATGTAACAAAGACAAAGATCCCCCATATTGCCTGAACACACTGTAGGAGCAAGTGCTGTTTGCGAGCACCTATGAAGGCCGGCACGGCACACGAGAGGGTGGGTGGGCAACACCACGCCCGGCCGCCTTTATCTCCCCAGCGGCGATGTTTACACACCGCACCAGGTACTCAATTTGAGACTGAGTCGACCTAGCGGAGACCCGGGACCGTTTCAGATAATCGTCACTGGGTGTTGGTCGTGAGCGGGAATCGAACCCGGGTCGCCAGGTTCGTAGCGCGGCGCTCTAACCGCTACACTCGCACACACACGCACACGCGCAATGCACGCGCGCGACACGCACGCGCACGTACCAGCCCCAGGGACGTGAGCAGCGCGCGAGGCGCGCGCGCGCCCCGCACGACGAGGACGCGCGCGCGCCGCGAGCCGCGCCGCGCCACCCGCGTGAGCAGCACCGCGGCGCGCACCCCGAGCCCCGCCTCCTTCCGCGGGGGCGGCGCCGCTCCCTCCTCCTGCTGACCCCCCCCTGAGTCATCCACCCCGTCCTTCCCTGGGAACGGAATGACGCGCGGGGGAAGGGGGGAGATGAGGAAGGAGACTCCAATTACGACGGTGATGGACGCATCTCCACATGCCGCCGAATGCGACAAGTAACCAACCCCCATCCCAGGCCCCATTACACACACAGATACATGCTGCCAGCAGTCACGTGATGGTGGACTAAGCACCGTGACTGGCCGTGCAAATGGTCGTGATCGATCTGAGTTGGTTGTGATGAACCAACCCCCTCTTCAGCCCCCTCCCCTCTCTCCACCATCACCCCTCCCCCCCCTCCACCATCACCCACTCCCCTCCCTCCACCATCACCCCCTCCCCTCCCTCCACCATCACCCCCTCCCCTCCCTGCACCATCACCCCCTCCTCTCTCTCCACCATCACCCCCTCCCCTCCCTCCACCATCACCCCCTCCCCTCCCTGCACCATCACCCCCTCCCCTCCCTCCACCATCACCCCCTCCCCTCTCTCCACCATCACCCCCTCCCCTCTCTCCACCATCACCCCCTCCCCTCTCTCCACCATCACCCCCCTCCCCTCTCTCCACCATCACCCCCTCCCCTCCCTGCACCATCACCCCCTCCCCTCTCTCCACCATCACCCCCTCCCCTCTCTCCACCATCACCCACTCCCCTTCCTCCACCATCACCCCCTCCCCTCCCCTCCTTGCACCATCACCCCCTCCCCTCCCTCCACCATCACCCCCTCCCCTCTCTCCACCATCACCCCCTCCCCTCCCTCCACCATCACCCCCTCCCCTCCCTGCACCATCACTCCCTCCCCTCCCTCCACCATCACCCCCTCCCCCCCCCTCCACCATCACCCCCTCCCCTCTCTCCACCATCACCCCCTCCCCTCCCTCCACCATCACCCCCTCCCCTCCCCTCCTTGCACCATCACCCCCTCCCCTCCCTGCACCATCACTCCCTCCCCTCCCTCCACCATCACCCCCTCCCCTCCCTCCACCATCACCCCCTCCCCTCCCCTCCTTGCACCATCACCCCCTCCCCTCCCTGCACCATCACCCCCTCCCCTCCCTGCACCATCACCTCCTCCATTCCCCCACCACCCCCGTTCCCCCTTCACCTGTCCGCCTCTCAATGGCGCGGCTGCTGCTGCTGCTCGCGTCGGCTTCCTCCTCGTCGCCCGTGTCGGGGAGGTAGCACTCGAGCGCCATCTCCGCACGGCTCAGCGTGAGTTCCACGACCGCGTGCGCCACTTCGCCCACCTTGGTGCTCATCAGCGCGCTCAGGCCCGCCGTGGCGAGGCCACGCGCCGACTCCACGGCCACGGAGCCCGCGTCCATGGCGCGTGCCATTACCTTTGGGAGGGGGGTGGGGGGAGATGGGACGATGGGGAGATGGGAGGAGATGGAGAGGTAGGTGGAGATGGGAGATGGGGAGGTATGTGGAGATGGGAGGAGATGGGGAGGTATGTGGAGATGGGAGATGGGAGGAGATGGGGAGGTATGTGGAGATGGGAGGAGATGGGAAGGTAGGTGGAGATGGGTGGAGGAGATTGAGAGAGGAGTGAGGCAGAAGGTTGGTGGAGAGAAAGGACATGAGAATTGTCAGCTGAGGACCAGTCGAAGTAGGTCAGTTTAACTCTAGTAGTAGTAGCAGTACTCGTGTGTCACTGGAGTAAGGGTATCACTCAGTGCCTTGATAGAGAACAAACTCATTGGCGATACTGCTGCTACATTGGCAGTGGCGCACAAATAACAGCAGGCCCCAACACATTCCTCACTCAAGATGGAAACATAAAAAAAGCAAAAATATACAACAGGTGACATTTCGGACAATGACCCTTCTGAATAGCCCTGATGCGCTATGAATAAGCGCCATTGCCCGAAACGTCGCCTCTTACATGTTTGTCATTTTGAAGCAAAGATCCCCCGCGTAGCCTTTCACAGACTGTTGGGAAAGTGCTGTTAGCGAACACCTATGAGGGCCGGCGGGACGGCACGCGGGGGGCTGGGTGGCCAGCACCACACCCGGCCGCCTTTGTCTCCCCAATGCCGATGTTTACACACCGCACCAGGTACTCATTTGAGGCCGAGTCTACCTAGGGGAGGCCCAGGACCGGTTTCAGATAATCGTCACAAGTGTTGGCCATGGGCGGGAATCGAACTCGGGTCGCCGGGTTCGTAGCGCTAACTGCTCCACTACCTATTTAAGGTCGCACACAAACACACACACGGGGGGGGGGGGGGGAGACACGGGGGGGGGGGAGACACGGGGGGGGGGAGACACGGGGGGGGGGGGGGCTCTTGTCGGCTCGGCTCGGTGGAGGCGCTGCCCAGGTTGTTGCCGCCGCGCAACCATCGACGGATCGAGGAGGGACGTCGCATCGACAAGACGGGCGACTTCTTCATCTCAACGGGATCTATAGTAGCGCCTTGGTTAAGACGCTGGGTTAAGGCGCTAACGCGAACCCCGTCGCAACGAATTAACGACGGCGCTACGTGCGAATGTCATTGTGGAGATGAGGTGAATGAAATCAGATGAGAGGAAGCAATGGGGGCACATCTATGAATTCGGTGAAAGCGAAATTGATGAGAGTAGATCATGATGATGATGAATGAAGAGGGAACAGTGGGGGTTATTAAGGGGGTCGTGGGGTGGGCTAGGGAAGAAACACATTCCTGCGGAGGGAGCTGGTAGGAACGTTGGGTTGCTCGGTCAATGGCCAGGGTCAACGTGGTGTATTCCGCAAATATGCCCGACTGTGAGGGCGGGCACAAGCCGGCGTGAGTAGGTTAAACGTTGAGTTTTATAAGGGCACCACGGGGTGGCCAGCCCCTCCCCACCCAGCCCCACCTCTCCCACCCCCCACCCAGCCCCACCCGGCCCCTCCCCACCAAGCCCCTCCCCACCCAGCCCCACCCTCCCCACCCAGCCCCTCCCCACCCTCCCCTCCCCACCCAGCCCCTCCCTCCCCACCCAGCCCCTCCCTGCACGACGGACGGACGGACACAATAATCCCCTGCGGGCTGGTGTAACCAGGAGGTTCCTACCAGTATAAGTGAGGTTTGAGTGAGGAGCGGAAACTTGTGACTTGGACATTGCACGGACATGGTCGGACGGGGTCTATGGACGAGACTCGGGACGGCATGACAGCCAAATTGATGTTAACTACCTCGCCTGGTATACAGGAGGGCTTGGGTTCGATCCAGACCCTGACGATGCCTGCTGTCTTTGGAGTTTGCGTGTCTCTCTCCCTGTGGTCGCGTGGATTTTTCTCCGGGTCCTCCAGTTTCTCCCCCTCCACGTTGAGAAAAACGCGTTTATAGTATTTGCTTGCTATACATTTCCACATGATAAGCCACTTTTTTGAGTTATCATCTGCGGCCAGGTGGCTTCTGAAAAAAAAGAGCCACATAGCTCAGTGGGCCTTACGAGGTCAAATATAAAATAGATGGTAGCAGCGGTGGATAGTGACGGCGCGGTGAAAGCCTTCATCCAGCAGTAGATAGACAATGGCTGAGAATGATGAATGGGATCGCCCACGCCACTTGCCCAGCCCCTCCCCCCGCCCCCCATCCTCCGTCCCCCCGCCCCTCGTCCCATTCCCCATCACCCCCCGCCCCTCACCCCCCGCCCCCTCCACCCTGCCCCCTCCCCTCGCCCCTTCCCCCTCCCCCCGACCCACGGCCCATTCGCCCTCCCCCCGCCCCTCATCCCCTCCCCCCGCCCCCCCGCCCCCCTCACCTTGTCAGGAGTCTGGTGCAGCATGGGCACGCGCTCCTCGATGGCGTCCAGGCCCAGGCACGCGATGTCATTGGCGAAGGCGACTGCGGCGCGGTGCGTCGTGATTGGCGGGATGAGTCGGGGGTGTTGGGGGAGGGTGCAGCAGTGAGAAAGATCGGAATCGGAGTGTTTATTTAGACACTGGAGGAATCCGACGAGCTATAAAGCTCTTCTTCACAGATGCCCATTAGGTTGAAACGGTCACACTTGCCAAGAAGGCATCTCCGCTGGGAAAGAGGAGATGCATACGTGCATACAATAACCCAATTCTCAAAGTGGTAAACATGTTATCTGCATAGAAAGAGAATACGATTATGAGTCGACCCCACAACGCGGATTTAAACTTGTGACCTGCAGATTGCAAAACGGAGTTAGCAATAATCAGGCGCGTGCAGCGCGTCCCGACATAAATTGCATTTGACTGGACGGGTAACGGAATACCCAAGCGGACAATATGCCTCCCTCGCGTATCAGTTCCTCCATCGTGAACGTCGTGTTTTGTTTCTCGACTCATCCCATCAGCCACACGCGGCCTTCCTTCTCGTAGAGCAAAATCTCCGCAGCAATTGGTTCAACACGAGCAACACTCAGCAGAGCTGGGTCTGCTTGGACCAATAGATTGGTTGGAAGGAACTGGATTTATGTTTTTCTTTATATTCAGCTATTTAAAAAAAATCATTTTACCAGATAAGGCGCACTGATCTATGTAGCTCTTTTTTCAGAAGCGACCTGGCCACAAATGATAGCTTAACGAAGTGGCTTATCAAGTGGACATTTATAGCAGCCAAATACTGGAAACGCGTGGTGTTATTGATTCTAAATGTGGAAGGGACTAAACGGAGGACCCCGGAGAAAAATCCCCACGACCACGAGGAGAGAGACACCGCAAACTCGAAATATACAGCAGCAGACGTCAGGGTCGGGATTGAACCCATGTCCTCCTGTATACCAGGCGAGGTGGTTAACATCTCGCCACCGCGGCTCACATATATGCGCATATAATAGACGTTTCGGACAATGGCCCTTCTTCACGGCACATAATGAGGGACCAGAGAAGTATGGTGAATAAAGAGAAGGGCACCATTGACCAAAACGTCTATTTTATAAAGAGCACGTTGCCTTATGAGGATGGAGACGAAGGGGAAGATAAGCAACTTGGAGGTAGCGAATATGATGAGGAGGAGGTAGTGATGGGTGGGACACGTGTGACATCTGTACGGGTATTGTTGTTTTATATTTGCATCAACAACATCAACATTGGTGATCAGAAACTTCATCCAAAACAAATCCTCCGTCTACCCACAACAAAAGACAAAGATCCCCCGTGTAGCCTAAACAGACTGTAGGGGCAAGCGCTGTTAGCGAGCGCCTATGAAGGCTGTAACGGTACACGAGAGGGTGGGTGGCCAGCACCACGCCAGGCCTCCTTTGTTTTTACACATCGCACCAAGTTCTCAATTGAGGCTGAGTCGACCTAGGGGAAGGCCTAGGACCGGTTCAGATAATCGTCACCGGTGTTGGTGGCCTTGAGCAGGAATTGAACTCGGATCGCCGGGTTCGTAGTGCAGCGCGCTAACCGCTACGCCACCGCTCCCCACACAATGCAGGCTCCCTCGTGCTACTGGTTCGAGACTCGCGTGCCTGGCTCGAGACTCAGGGGCTCGTCTTTCCAGCTCGTCAGCTGCCAGCTCGACACGGGTGCCCCCCCCTCCCCCCTACAACATTCCACCACACGTGGCGTGGTGGAGATTGAGGGGCGCGTTTATTGAATTAAAAAATAATCACAAACAGCGCCGCCGCCTCACCCCACTTTCGTAACCGGGTCAAACGGTGGTCGTGGTGGAGT
Organism: Lampetra fluviatilis; assembly: GCF_964198595.1. Classification (NCBI taxonomy): domain Eukaryota; kingdom Metazoa; phylum Chordata; class Hyperoartia; order Petromyzontiformes; family Petromyzontidae; genus Lampetra; species Lampetra fluviatilis. Next base: position 1,671,856 of record NC_136287.1, on the reverse strand, counting down.
TGGGGCGGCGGTGGGGGTGGTGGTGGAGTTGGAGTAGCGGTGGTGGAGTTGGGGTAGCGGTGCAGTTGAGGTGGTGGTGGAGTTTGGGTGGTGGTGGAGTTGGGGTGGTGGTGGAGTTGGGGTGGTGGTGGAGTTGGGGTGGCGGTGGTGGGATCGTAGTGGTGGTGGTGGAGTTGGGGTGGTGGTGGAGTTGGGATGGTGGTGGAGTTGGGATGGTGGTGGAGTTGGGGTGATGGTGAAGTTGGGGTGGTGGTGGAGTTGGGATGGTGGTGGCATTGGGGTGGCGGTGGTGGAGTTGGGATGGTGGTGCAGTTGGGGTGGTGGTGGAGTTGGGGTGATGGTGGAGTTGGCATCGTGGTGGTGGAGTTTGGGTGGTGGTGGAGTTGGGTAATGGTGAAGTTGGGGTGGCGGTGGTGGGGTCGTAGTGGTGGTGGTGGAGTTGGGGTGGTGGTGGAGTTGGCATCGTGGTGGGGGTGGTGGTGGTGGCGTTGAGGGTGGGGGTGGCGCAGGATCCCCTTTGTCTCCCTGTGACCCCTGTGTTCCACTTGCGTGCCCCCCTGACTCCCTCTGTGTACCCCCCTGGTGTGGGGGGGCGCGCTCACCCCTCTGTGCCGCCACGTGCCTCTGATGCAGCTGTCACATGACGCCGCGAGACCCCCTGTACCCCCCCCCCCCCGTGCTGAGACCCCTCCACTCACTTTAGAACGCCCCCTCCCCCAGAAGAACCTCTAACTCATCCCCAGCAGACCCCTCGGTCTACCGTGTGCCCCTTGGTCACCAACTTGCCGTGCCGCGAGTTCTCCAGTTAGCATCGCGGTCCACCACATTCGGAGACCCCCTCCCCCACCTTGCCCCCCACAGTTAGAAAGGACCCCCCCCCCCCCTCTCCCCCACTATCCCGCACCCCCGAGATGCCGGCCGGTGTCCAATGTGAACCCACTCCGCCCAAACATCGAGACCAACCTCCGCCGGCCGCCACGGTCACAGAGGACGCCTGATAATCGACTGTCCCCCCCACTCCACCCCCCCTACTTCTGCGGTATCCTCGGCACTCTCTGCGGGTATCGCGGTACTCGTCCTGAGACCCCTTGACTCGATCCAGAACCCCTGCTGCCAGGATCTGGATTCCCCACGGCACTCACGCTGGCTTACCCCGGCACTCGCATTGAGCATGCCAGTGCTCTGTGTGGGTTGCCGCCGGGTGCTCGGTGTGGGGCACGGCCGGGTACTCACGCTGGGACTCGAGGAGGGAGGCGAGCGGCCTCCCGGTGCGCTTCGCGAGGGCCGCGACCCCGCGGAGCCACAGCTCGGCAAGGCCGCAGAGCGCGGAGAGGGCACGGTTCCTCCGCTTGGCGTCCCCGTACGCGTCCCACGCCACGCGCGAGCCCAGCTCCACCAGGGGCAGCTGGGACACGCGGGTCAGCGCGTCCCCCTACACGCAGAGGGGTACACGGAGGGAGAGGGTGCACACGGAGGAGGTACACGCTGAGAGGGGGACATTGTCGCGGCGGCCGCAGGTAGACGAAGGGGGTCCAGCGGCACGCGCGACCCCGGCTCCACCAGGGGCGGTCAGGACACGCGGGTCAGCGCGTTCCTTTGCACGCAGAGGGGGTACGCGGAGGGTCGTAGAGGGGTCGCAGGGGGTCAACGTCATCGTCGTCACCGGTGCTGGCCGATGCACGCGTGGGTGTCGCAGGGGACTCGGACACTGGGGTCAGCGGGGAGCACACGGACGGGGCTGACGAGGGGACACGCGCCAGGGGTACCCCGTGGGGTGTACGAAGGGACAGGAGACACGCGACGGGGGAAGACGGGGACCCGGCAGCGGGGTCGCCAAGGGGGTTAGCCAGGGACTTGGGCATCGATTTCATGAATGATAATTATGGATTATGAACGTTCCTGGATTATAACTATATATGTTTTTTCATGACAAATTATGTTATGATTGCGATGATGAATATTGAATCGTGATGATGATTCTTATTTAATGATGACAATTGATGATGGTGAGATTAATGTTGGTGATGATGATGGTGGGATTAATGTTGGTGATGTTGGTGATGATGATGGTGGGGTTAATGTTGGTGATGTTGGTGATGATGGTGGAATTAATGTTGGTGATGATGGTGATGATGGTGGTGGGATTAATGTTGGTGATGATGATGGTGGGATTAATGTTGATGATGTTGGTGATGATGATGGTGGGATTAAGGTTGGTGATGATGATGGTGGGATTAATGTTGGTAATGTTGGTGATGATGGTGGAATTAATGTTGGTGATGTTGGTGATGATGGTGGAATGAATGTTGGCGACGGTGATGATGATGGTGTTGGTGGGATTAATGTTGGAGATGTTGGTGATGATGGTGGTGGTGGTGGGATTTACCTTCGGCTTAAAAGCTTCCTCCGCCGGCATCACCGCTCCTTCCGTGCTCGACTCCATGTACACCTTCTGCGAAGCGCGACACAGAGAGAGAGAGAGGAGAGAGAGAGAAGAGAGAGAGGAGAGATAAAGGTGGATGTTTGGAGGGAGCGAGGGGGGTAGGAGTGGGTTGGTGAACAACGATGTTGAGAGAGTCTGAGATGGGTGAGGAGCGGGTGAGGAGCACCCGCTGTGAAGAAGGACCATTGCCCGAAACGTCACCTAATATATTTATTTTTTCCTCTAAGACGCGCACACACATTGTTGTTGTTGACGAATGGTATATATCTGCTGCTGCTGTTGTTGTTGTTTGTGCACGACTGCCGACGCAGCAGCAACAGCAAAGTTGGGAGGCACGGGGACACTACCGGGAGGCACGGCGAGGGAAGGTGTACCCTGGTTGTGTACCCTGTGGTGTACCCTGGTTGTGTACCCTATGGGGTACCCTGTCGTGTGCCCTGGTTGTGTACCTACAGACGGGTGTTGAACGCAGACAGGGATCAAAGTGATGGATTCCAGAGGTGGGCGACAGCGCGGTGGATGCTGGAGCGCGGTTGGAAGGGTGGACTTGACATTGTGTCAGAAACACATTGGGATGTGTCCAGAGAATAAAGCGTTGAATCAAAATCAGCAGTTTGATATCCGAGTAAATAACCCGTTGAGGTATGACAGCTCTCTTTCGAGGGTGACTCTGCCAGCGGACAGAGTTAATAACCAAGATATAAAATATATACATTTAAAATATATTATGTAAATACAACCAAATTATCTTCCAAAACAATCACTCACATTCGCATTTGAAATTTGTTTCGACCTCAATCGTTTTGGACGTTTAAAAGAGTTACAAAAGCCACGTGGTGGTTTCAAAACGTTTGGGGCAGCAGCAACGCGCATAGAACGCCTTGCTTGTGAACCAAGGTCCGTACGAAATCTGGGAATCGTAAACAAACAATCGGACACCTCGTCGCAGATTTTCTTTTCTCTGTACATGCGGCGTGTGTTTGTTTGTTTGTTTGTTTTGGATTTGAATCGGTGCGTAACAACCCTCGACATCGACCCGATGGCTAGGAGGAGACGCCGATAGGTGACGAAAACGGATCGGACGGATCGGATCGGTCGCGCAAAGAGAATGCACGCGCAGAGAAGGAGTGGATGAGACAGACTCGCGCTCGGTTAATTGCAACCGAGAGAGAAATCGAGAGAGAGAAATCGAGAGAGAGCGCGAGAGACGCGCGCACGTGGAGAAACCACACGGCGGCGGTGGGGGGGGGGTCAAGACGTCGATCAATGGGACTGCGTGAGGATTTTTGTTGTTGTACGTGGGGTCTCGTGGAGTGGGGCGTGGGTGGCGGCAGGAGACGCCTCGCTTAAAGGGGACGCCGACGAGCGGCGGTCGAGACTAACGACGGAGCGGCAGGTAAATAAAGCGAGAATCTATTGTTTTATTTTGCCAGATAAGGCCCCACCGAGCTGTGTAGCTCTTTTTTTCAGAAGCGACCTGGCGATCACAAATGATTGCTCAACGAAGCGGCGTATCGTCGTGTGGGAATTCACAGCAGCCAGATGTTCTAGACGCGTGACGTTCATTCTAAATGTGGAGGGAACAAAACCGGAGGACCCGCAGAAGAATCCACACGACCACCGGGGAGAGGAAGGGACACGCCAGGGTCTGGATAGAACCCACAACCTCCTGTATACCAAGCGAGGGAGTGAACATCTCCGAGCCACCGTGGCGCCCTAATGGAACGGACAGCGTCCGAGAGGACGGACGTCCGCTCCGGAGGAGATGGAGCGAGGATGGAATCAGCTCGCGGTGCAAGCGGCCGCATGGATCGAGCCGCGGAGAGATGGCGACGGCTTTGCGGGGGAAAGGAGGAACGTCATCCAGCAGTGGATGGAACATACCTGGTGGTGATGAAAACGATGTTGATGATGTATGTTGAACTTCCTGCTCGCACCGTACGTAGCCAACCCGTGCTAATCGGAGGTGAGGAGCGGGTGAGTGGTGGAGTTGAATGAGATGTGGTTGTTGGTGATGATTTTGGGATGAATGTTGGTGATGTTGGTGATGATGATGGGATTAATGTTGGTGATGTTGGTGATGATGATGATGGGATTAATGGTGATGATTGTGGTGGTGGGATTAATGTTAGTGATGATTTTGTGGTGATGTTGGGATTAATGTTGGTGATGATTGTGGTGGTGGGATTAATGTTGGTGATGATGATGGGCTTAATGTTGGTGATGTTGGTGATGATGATGATGGTGTGATAATAATGTTGGTGATGACGATGGGATTAGTGTGTATAAATACGAACTAAACGAACGATGAGAGATGGTGGAAGTGTTCGCACCGGCCGCACCTCTGTTGGGCTCGCCACCTGGAGACGGGCGACTCTCTCTTCGGGACCCCGCGCAACCCTTCGGCCCCTCCTGCGGTGCTTCCTGACCCCGCCGATGGTGGAGTTCAAAGGGGATCCGTGTCCGTGTGGAACCCGCCGCAGGTCCCCAGCGAAACGGGTCCCCTGTCGCAACGGGGTCTCTATATAGGGGATGGCGTGGTGGGGCGGGGGCGGGGGGAGAGGAGGCGGGGCGGTGAGGGTCACGCGTAGACACACACAAAGACAAAGATCCCCCGTGTAGCCTGTAACAGACTTGGGGCAAGTGCTGTTGGGGGGTAGCGCCTATGAAGGCCGGCACGGCTCACAAGGGGGTGGGTGGCCGCAACCACGCCCAGCCGCCTTTGTCTCCCGAGTGGCGATGTTTACACACCACACCAGGTACTCATTTGCGGCTGGGTCGACCTAGGGGAGGCCCAGGACCGGTGTTGGCCATGAGCGGGAATCGAACTCGTAGAGTTCATAGTGCTGCGCGCTAACTGCTGCACTACCGCTCCCCACGCAGACGCATATAGAGACACGGACACACATAGAGACACGGACACACACACAGTCACACATAGAGACAGAGACACACAGAGAGACACGGACACGCATAGAGACACAGACACAGACACACATAGAGACAGAGACACAGAGATACACATTGAGACACATTGAGATGGGCTCGTATACACAGACACAGATAAATAACAGACACACAGACACACACAGAGACACACATAGAGACGCAGAGACACACACAGACACACATAGAGACACAGAGACACACACAGAGACGCAGAGACACGCAGAGACACACATAGAGACACAGACACACATAGAGACACGGACACAGACACACATAGAGACAGAGACACAGAGATACACATTGAGACACATAGAGACGGGCTCGTATACACACAGACGCAGATAAATAACAGACACACATAGAGACACGGACACACACGCAGAGACACACATAGAGACACAGACACACATAGAGACACGGACACAGACACACATAGAGACAGAGACACAGAGATACACATTGAGACCAGTGGCGGCTCCTGCAAAATCTCTCAGGGGGGGCAAATGTCTGGATGATTGATAAGGATAAGGTCCACCCATGCAATGAATAAATTAACAGCTTAAGCATGTAAAGGCAACTTCACTTCTTTAATATTAATGAAAAATAAAGTGACTCTTACAATACATCTTGTTTGTTTCTATACTCACTATTAAAACAAACCACTCAAGTTTCTTTTATTAAAGATTCCACTAGGTGGCGACAAATTATATTGTTGGATGAAACGTGCTTACGTATGATGACGTAAGCACGTATGATGACGTAAGCACGTTAGGGCGAGCCCTCCCGGAAGCCATAGAGAATGCATTGCAGCGCCCCCGTTCGAAAAAAAACATCTTTGAATGTAAGTCTATGGGACCACTCAGGGCGATTCTCAGCTGGAGGGAAATCGCCCAAAAAGAGGCGGTACTCCACAGAACCTGACATGACGCTGATTGGACTATATCCAGAGGCACAGTGACGGCTAGCGTGACTTTGTGGTTGAATGACATTGGTTGTGCGTCGCCCAATCGCCCTAATGAAGAAACCGCCCCTGATTGAGACACATAGAGACGGGCTCGTATACACACAGACGCAGATAAATAACAGACACACATAGAGACAGAGCCACACAGAGACACAGACACACACATGGAAACGCACACACACAGACACACTGCGACACACGGGGGAACACACGCGAACCGGACCCAAAGACAAAGATCCCCCGTATGGTGTTTAACAGACTGTTGGGGGCAGCTGATGTTAGCGAGCACCTATTACAAAGACAGGACATGGCTCACGATGGCGGTGGTGCTGTTGTGTGGCCACATCCACATTCCACGCCCGGCCGCCTTTGTCTCCCCCAGTGCTGATATAGAAAAGCGGCGACCCATTGGGTCGGGACACCTTGAGACATTGGGGGCCGTCCATAAATGACGTCAGGCACCTGGGGGAGGGGGGGGTCAGACATTTGTGACGATGTGTGACGAGGGGAGGGGGGGTTGAGAAATGTGACGTCACATCAAAATGTGCAACTTTAAATAAATATAGACAACACGTTCTACTTCATTAAATAGACTTTTAATAAATGTTTCTCCTACAACATCGGAGTACAGCGCCACATTAAAAACGCACTACAATGACAATAGTTTAAAGCGATTTGAAGCATGTTTTATTTGGGGGCGGGGGGCAGAGCTTTGTGACGTCATTTATGGACGGCCCCTTGGTGAGGATGGTGAGGAGGGGGCTTTGACCTCCCCCCTTGTGACGTGAACCGCCTCACCACACACGCTGCCCATTAACGTTAATTGGTTCGCTGTCCCTCCCCCCGCCCCATTCCGACGTATCTGTCGAAAAACACATTCCCGATCAATCACAAGCACGTGGCCGTTTATCCTGACAACCACAACAACACAACAACACAACAGCAACATTGTGATCACCGTGACAACCTCCGCGACATCACCCAAACTGCGAGCCCACTCTCCGAGATCGCCGCCGACAATGAAATGTCTCTGTGCACGCTGATCGCGCCTGATGATTGCTTAGCAAGGCGCCGCGCGATGGGCGAGAGGAAGACTGAGCGCCGATTGGGTGAATGAGTGGTGAGTGAGTGGTGAGTGATTGGGTTCTTGCTTGAATGTGTGTGTGTGTGAGTGGCTGTGTGTGAATGTGTGTGTGAGTGGCTGTGTGGGAATGTGTGTGTGAGTGGCTGTGTGTCAATGTGTGTGTGTCACTGATTGGGTTCGAGAATAAGTGGGTGTGTATGTGTGTGAATGATTAGGTGAGTGAGTCAGTGTGTGTGTGTGAATGATTGAATGCGTGAGTGGATCAGTGTGTGTGTGAATGATTGAGTGAGTGAGTAGGTCAATGTGTGTGTGAATGATTGAGTGAGTGGGTGGGTCAGTGTGTGTGTGTGAATGATTGAGTGAGTGGATCAGTGTGTGTGTGAATGATTGAGTGAGTGGGTTTGTGTGAATGATTGAGTGAGTGGGTCAGTGTGTGTGTGTGTGTGTGAATGATTGGGTGAGTGGGTGAGTCAGTGTGTGAGTGTGTGAATGATTGAGTGAGTGAGTGGGCCAGTGTGTGTGTGAATGATTGGGTGAGTGGGTCAGTGTGTGTGTGTGAATGACCGGGTGAGTGAGTCAGTGTGTGTGTGTGAATGATTGAGTGAGTGGGTCAGTGTGTGTGTGAATGATTGAGTGAGTGGGTTTGTGTGAATGATTGAGTGAGTGGGTCAGTGTGTGTGTGTGAATGATTGAGTGAGTGGGTGGGTCAGTGTGTGTGTGTGAATGATTGGGTGAGTGGGTGAGTCAGTGTGTGAGTGTGTGAATGATTGAGTGGGTCAGTGTGTGTGTGAATGATTGAGTGAGTGGGTCAGTGTGTGTGTGTGTGTGAATGATTGGGTGAGTGGGTGAGTCAGTGTGTGAGTGTGTGAATGGTTGAGTGAGTGAGTGGGCCAGTGTGTGTGTGAATGATTGGGTGAGTGGGTCAGTGTGTGTGTGTGAATGACCGGGTGAGTGAGTCAGTGTGTGTGTGTGAATGATTGAGTGAGTGAGTCAGTGTGTGTGTGTGTGTGAGAATGACCGGGTGAGTGAGTCAGTGTGTGTGTGTGTGTGAATGATTGAGTGAGTGGGTCAGTGTGTGTGTGAATGATTGAGTGAGTGGGTTTGTGTGAATGATTGAGTGAGTGGGTCAGTGTGTGTGTGTGAATGATTGAGTGAGTGGGTGGGTCAGTGTGTGAATGATTGGGTGAGTGGGTGAGTCAGTGTGTGAGTGTGTGAATGATTGAGTGAGTGAGTGGGCCAGTGTGTGTGTGAATGACCGGGTGAGTGAGTCAGTGTGTGTGTGAATGATTGAGTGAGTGAGTGGGTCAGTGTGAGTGTGTGAATGATTGGGTGAGTGGGTCAGTGTCTGTGTGTGTGAATGATTGAGTGAGTGGGTCAATGTGTGTAAGTGGCGATGCGAGTAAAGTTCACGGGAACAGTCACCATGGTAGTAGCTGATGGATGTGTTTTGCCAGCGGGCTCCCACCTAATGGTTTAAATCAATGCCGTCTGCTGGGCCGGATGCCCTGTAGACCGATTGGCCAACGAGTTACATTTTTATTTGATTCATACGGACCGAGTGGGCGATTGAAACAGACTCCCGCTTGTTCGTTTATAATTGTATCACATCTGCTCGTCTGCCTTCTCGCGGAGGAGCGGTGGCGCAGTGGTTAGCGCGTTGCGCTTTGTTTTGCCCACATGGCGTCCTGAACGGCCTCGATTCCGTGCCACGGCTGAAAATGAGCGGCGGGTCGCGTCGGAAGCAGTCCTTGCAGCAACCAACACGTACTGTCGAGAATGGTGAGGTATGGTCACACAATCCGCAAGGGAGGGGCGTTCCTAACATCCTTCCCCTTGGCCCCGTTCAGGGTATCGACATCGATAACGCCTTCATACAGAGAGGACTGCAGAGGTTGGGAAATTGTTGGTGGTGCCGGCCACTCACCCATTGGCTGCTGCTGCTTTCCTGCTCGTCTGTGATTCCTCCTCCTGGCGCCTATGAGTCGTCCTCTCTCTCTCTCCCTGAGTCGTCCTCTCTCTCTCTGAGTCGTCCCCTCTCTCTCTGAGTCGTTCTCTCTCTCTGAGTCGTCCTCTCTCTGAGTCGTCCTCTCTCTGAGTCGTCCTCTCTTTTGAGTCGTCCTCTATCTCAGTCGTCTTCTCTCTCTCCCTGAGTCGTCCTCTCTCTCTCTGAGTCGCCCTCTCACTGAGTCGTCCCCTCTCTCTCTCTGAGTCATCCTCTCTCTATCTCTCTCCATGAGTCGTCCTCTATCTCTCTCAAAGTCGCCCTCTATGTCCATGATCCGTCCTCTCTCTCTCTGAGTCGTCCTCTCTCTGAGTCGTTCTTTCTCTTTATGAGTCACTCTTTCTCTCTAAGTCTCTCTGTCTGAGTCGACCTCTCTCTTTGAGTCGTGTTCTCTCTCTCTCGAGTCGTCCTCTCTGAGTCGTCCTCTCTCTTTGAGTCGTGCTCTCTCTCTGTCGAGTCACTCTCTCTCTCTGAGTTCTCCTCTCTCTCTTTGAGTCGTCCTGTCTCTCTATCTGAGTCTCTCTCTCTCTCTATCTGATCCATCCATCGGTGGGTCGATGATCCATCCACCGCTGGATAGATCTGCCAGGATCTACCCACTGCTGGATGAAGGCCCGTCTTTCCCAATCTATGCTCGCGTCCTCACATGTTGTTTTTCCCCGTGACCTCTCGACCCCAAGTGCCACACCGAGCACACGGTGGCGAGATGTTAACGACCTCGCCTGGTATACAGGAGGTCATGAGTTCGATCCATGACCGCCTGCTGTATATTTGGAGTTTGCATGTCTCTCTCTTTTTTTATTTTACGATCAGAGGAAACAAGAAGATGCTCGGTGTAGTCGGCACTTTGCTTCGTTCATCATTTATTGTTTTGTTTGTTTATTTTTTCAATGCTTTGCTTTGTGTGCCCCCCCTTTTAAATGAAAAATTTCACAAAATACTTCACGCTCTGCTCTCATTCTTACCCCTTCCCTCTCTCTCTACCCCTTCTCTCTACCCTCTCTCACTCTCCGTGGCCGCGTGGATTTTTCTCCGGTTCCTACGGTCTCCCCCCCCCCTCCACATTTAGAATCAACATCACGCGCTGAGAATATTTGACTGCTCTACATTTACACGTGACGATAAACCACTTCGTTGAGCTGTCATTCGTAATAGCCAGGTCGCTTCTGAAAGAGAACTATACAGCGCAGTGGGCCTTACTTGGTAAAACCATTATTATTTCATATTGTATATATATTTTAGAGCGGTGGCGCCCACTCGTCACTCTGTCGTGACACCACCCGCGTGGATATCCATGAAGTCACATAGCCACCCCCCATTAACACGGGCCACAGTACGACTGTGGTTTATGTATTTTGTTGAACTTCTTTCGCACCGCACTACTCGGAGGCGCGGGGGAAGGACAACCAAATTAAACACAAACGCATTTTCTAAAGAAATAAGTTCGTCAATCGAGATGATTTAAAAGTGCGTAGCTCCCAGTGGCTTTCTCATTTCGGAAGGCAGAGCGTTCCAGACGGCCGCAGAAGCGCATCTGAAAGCGCGCGATGCGAAGGCCACCGTCTTTGTTCGATGGCTGAGCCAAAAGTCTCTGTGAGGATGATCGAGGTTCGCGTGATGGGTTGTGTTCCTTGACGAGATCAGCAAGGTCGTGTGAAAAAAATAAGAATAGTTTATCCCCTTCCTGCCAATAAAACAGGTGTTGAGATATTATTGGTTCTTTTGGTAAAGTCACGTAGAAATGAAATAATAAAATAAACAGGAACCTGCGGGGTGGGCTGGTAGGAACGAATAACCAAAGAATATAAACATAATGTATTATTACACTTGTTTAGCCAGGAAAGCCCCACTGAGTGTAAAGGTTTTTGTAGGGTCCTGCCAAGTGTTTGCAGTAGGGGGCGATGTTGCTACACCGAATCGGACGATACGAAGGGAGAGTGTGAGGCCTAGTTCTAGGCTTTAGGCCTAGCTGTAGGCGTTTGGCCGCTGTGAGTTAATTTGTAATTTAAATGTTTTAATTATTTATGTAAAAGCTTTAAATGTAAATGTTTCTATTAAAAAACATCAAGGAATGTAACATTGTAAAACATTAACTCCCTTTCACACACGCGGGAGTACGATACGAAGGGAGAGGTTGAGGCCTAGTTCTAGGCTTTAGGCCTAGCTGTAGGCTTTAGGCCGCCGTGAGTTAATTTTATAATTAAATGTTTTTATTATTTATGTAAAAGCTTTAAATTTAAATGTTTCTATTTAAAAGCATCAGGGAAAGTAACATTGTTAAACATTAACTCCCTTGCACACACGCGGGGGTACGATACGAAGGGAGAGTGATAGGCGTAGTTCGAGGCTTTAGGCCTAGCTGTAGGCTTTAGGGCGCTGTGAGTAAAATTAGAATTTAAAAGTTTTAATTATAAAATTTGAATTTAAAAGTTTTAATTAAAAGCTATCTCAGGGAATTATAAGGGAATGTTACACTTGTTTAGCCAGGAAAGCCTCATTAATTTAAATGTTTTAATTAAAAGCTATCTGAGGGAATTATAAGCGTCACTGAGTCTAAACGTTTTTGTAGGGTCATGCCAAGTGTTTGCAGTAGGGGGCAATGTTGCTACACGGTCGGACGGACGGTCGGACGGACGATATAATCTATTGTAGGCTGGTCCACTTCGTTCCTACCAGTAAAAAATATAAAACAATAAAAAATCCTCACGACGTTTCGACTGCAACACAAGCAATCATCATCAGGTGTGAAATCCACAGCAAGAAACGTCGTGAGAATTTTGTTCTTGTTTTTTATTTTTATTATTGTATCATTTCCCTTCTACGTGACTTACCGAAAGAACCAAGAATATGAATCCCTGCAGTCACGAAAGCTTTAAATCAGGTGTTAAAACGTTCAAACAGCAGATCGATAAAAGTTTAAAAGACAACGCGTATATAATTATCGGAGTGTGTTTGCATGTTCATGCGGTCTTTGAACATCTTAAAACCTCTTGTTTTATTGGCAGAAAGGGTAAAACCTAAAATGTATCCCATGATACCGCATTGTGGTTCAAGATCAGCAGATAGTTTCAAAGATTTATTTTTATTTGCTTTGAACCTGTCTACGTGACTTTACCGAAAGACACAAACAATATTAATTCCTGCAGTCACGAAAGCACTAAGTCAAGTAGTATGATTGTGTTCACAGCTAAACACGTGGTGCCGCGGGTGATGATGACGATGCTACTGCTGCGTCGGCAAGCACAATAAACAACTCAACACGTTCGTCAATAACAACACCCGTGCGTGCGTGTGGCCTTGAAAGAAAAACATACGTGATGGCCGACGTTTCGGGCAATGGTCCTTCTTCATAGCGCATAGTCGAAATAATCACGTGCCGAGTATTTCGATTGTTTTGCCGCTATATATATTGCCACGCGATAAGCCACGTCGCGTTGAGCTCTCGTTTGTGATAGTCAGATCGCTTCTGAGAAATAAGATAATAGCTTCGTGGGCCGTAAGATGAAGGAAAAAAATTGTTGAATTTTATTTGTATTTTTTTTAAGTGATTTGTTTACTTTTCCTATACTTTGCACTTCCGATCGTGTTTTGGTATCGCTTCTTGCTGTCGCGTTGTGACCCTGTGCCTCTACTGGACATCCGTGAGGGAAACAAAAGAGTATTAGGTTTTTTGGGTAAAGTCACGTAGGTAAAGAAATCAAATCTAGAATGAAACAAAAGAGCTTTACAGCGCTACGGATTCCCCCTCGGAGGAGGTTGAACATTGGCCACGCCCAGCAGGGACATCACCGCCCCTAGCCCCGCCCCCAGCCCCGCCCCCCCCCCGCTTTGCCCCACCCACCCCATCTCTTCCTCTCTCGGCCAATCAGCGCGGGTCCTATCGAGGGAGGGGTCAGAGTGTGCGGGTTGAGAGGTCACGAGGCACGTGTGCTGGCCATGGCGGCGTGCGGAGTGGGAAGGCTGCTGCTGCTGCTACCCGCGACCTTGGCGCGCGGCGCGCCCGGCGTAGGAGGCGTAGCAGGCGGCCTCAGGCCGTCGGGGGGGCTCCTCAGAGGATTCGCGGGCCTCGTGGGCCCCGGCCTACAGACCCTGATGCCGCCGGCTCCTCCTGCCAGCCGAGGTTACGCCAAGAAGCCGGGTGAGCGGACACGCTGGGGGACGTGGGGATGACGGGGGAGACGAGGGGACACTGTGGGGCACAGGGAGACACGGGGACAGGAGAGGCAGGGGTACGTGGGGAGAAACGAGGACATGGGGAGAAACGAGGACATGGGGAGACAAGAAAGTATGGGGAGCTGATGAATGTTTATAGAAGTATGGGGAGACGAGAAAGTGGTATGCGTCTTCCCCGACGGACGTGGCTGTGTGGGTGACACGAGCCACTCCAGGAGGCGAGGATACGGCGGTGAACGCGGAGACACCAGCACACGAGGAGCGATGCGATGTTGGCGGTGTACGTGCAGTGAAACACCGGGTCGTGCGAATTGAAACGGCAGAGAAATCACGAGAGAAAGACACAAGGACGAAGATCCACCCCCATCGTTGTGTTTCACGCGTTACAAATCTGTGCATAGCATTCTTGTTTTAATAGTGTGTACATAAAGCCTTGCGTGTACGCGTGCTATGTAAATGTTCGTAGATACCACAGCCTGCACCAATAACCACATCCCCCCCCCCCCGCCATGCGCAGCGTTCAAGGCGAAGGGCAAGGCCATGGTGAAGGAGGTGCTCGTCGACCCAGAGTTGAGTCGCGACCCCGAGGTCCTCGTCTCTCACTGCGTGGGCCTCAACTTCCTCCGCGAGGGCAGCGACCCCCCGCTGCGTGCCGACTCCGAGTACCCGCCCTGGTGTGTGTGCAGGGGCGCAACTACGGGGGTTGGGGGTCATGCAGCGTGATGCGACGCGTAGGGGCCCCGGTCGGCCGCAGTGGGGCCACCCGAATCGACAGATAAGCAGCGACATTTTTTGAAAGAAAAACTAGAGTAGAACCTCTCTTAAAGAGCACCCCTGTTAACGATTAATCGCTAAACGGCGTGCCTCCATAGAGCCCAATGTGTAGTGCAGTGTATAGTAGTGTAGTGTCTCCATAGAGTCCATTGTGTAGTGCAGTGTATAGTAGTGTGGTGTAGTGCCTCCATAGAGCCCAATGTGTTCGCTTACCGACCATTCCCCTGTTAACGACGGGATGTTGTTGGTACAGTAAATATTAATGTTTTAATTAACCGCGTTTATTTTAATACTGTGTGTTTATAATTCATATCCATTGTTTAAATATTATGAAGTGCGTGTTTTGGGTGAAAATGTTAACTTTCGATGCTATCGGAACGAATTAAGCCTTTAACGTGTATTTCCTATAATCGCTTAATGACCAAATCACTTAACGACCGGTTACGCAGAACCAATTACCGCCGTTAAGAGGGGTTCTACTATGTAAAAAAAATATGAGAACACTAATAGTTATAGCCTACATTGTGTATACGGTTTAAAAACATCCATAGCTATTTCTGTAAAAGAGAATCGGGAGAAAGGAGGGGGGGCACAGTCGTATCTTACTTAGCCCCCCCGTTGAAATAGGTAGTATCGCTCCTGTATGTATGCATGTATATTAAACTTCTTTTTCACCGAACGTAGCCAACCGTCCTAATCGGAGGTTCGGGGAATATTGGTCGGGTGGGGGGGGGCGTTTGTTTGCAAGGTCACTGGTGAAATATAAGATGGGGTGATGAATGGACAGGGTGATTGGTGGACTAGAATACAGGGTGATGAGTTGACGGGGTGGATGGGGGTTTATTCACAGACCCCCAACTTGAGTCCTTATCACCCTTTCCCATTACCTGTGACGCGAGCGTGAATCCAAACGCTTACTGAGGTGTAATGCCGAACTCTTGAGTCATTGCTGTATCTGCATGAGCAAATAATCCCAATCTGATCATATCTCAAGCCAAGCAGGGATAAGCCAGGTTTACTCTTTGGATGGGAAACTGCCTTTGGTCATGACAGTCAAAATTCATATCAAAAAGGAAAAAAAATTATCAGCTGGAATTGAGCAGAATTTACCCTTTCTGTTCACTACTGAAGCTCAGAACGTGTATGTGGTTATTGTTCATTTTATTTAGAGGCATCTAATTAACATTTTACGGTACTCACCACAGAGAACTGTAGCGACACAACCGCACTCTATGATAGCTAGCGCCAAACTGTGCCACATGCCTTCCCGCATGGCCTTGGGGGAGCCTCGGTACGTCTTCCGACCTGAAGATGTACCGATAAAGTTATTTTATTTCTGTTTTTCTTCCGATTCCGTTTCGATGAGGTACACGTACGTACACGTATGTCATCGGAATGGGAGAATGGGAATAAACTAATTTAACATTTTGGTTCTTCACCTCTACTATCGCTGATTCAGTGCTTTTGCAGACGAGCGCGTGTTGGAAAGCGTTACTCAATCCACGTACCCGCGTGGTTTTTTTTCCCTTTTTCCCCTGTACCACCTGTCCATGCAAGGCTGTTTGAGCTGAATGTGGGACCCCCGTTGAAGCTGGATGAGGTGGAGCCTGACTCGATGGAGTATTTCCGACTGCTGCGGAAGCAGCACATGTGGCGCGTCAACAAGCTGAGCCGCCACAAACGCATCCGATGATGACTCCTCTCAATTGCGGTTTCATTCAGCGCGGGACTCCCTTCAGCTTCAGCCATGCGTGCTGCCGACACCCTGCCTGGGTTCACGTCCAGGCCCCAGATATTTCTATCCCTTCTACCTGTGCTTGGCGGCCTCATTCTCTCCATGAAATAAATATGCCCACCATGTGTGTACTGCGTCTTTATACGTGGTCACATTTTATCGGGATGTAAATACACGTGTTGTGCTGACTCGCACAACGGTGCATAGGCTCCACACGAAGGTCCCCGATCTCGAATGGAGACCTGCGACTGGCGGTATCTATGAAATGTCGCATGTTTCTGGGGAGCGTCTGCAGATGTCGCATTTAAACGCTTATCAAACCCTGCATTGGCCTCTCCTGTCGGCACTGTAACACACTTGACTATGATAACGGCCACACAAACTGGTCATCCATTGAAGCACACTCCAGGCACTAACCAGGATTTACCCTGCTAAGCAGGGGCATCTCGCTGCAATGGCGAGATGTTAACTCCCTGGCCTGGTATACAGGAGGTCGTGGGTTTGTTCCCGACCCTAACGCCATTATATTTGGAGTTTGTATGTTCTCCCCGTGGTCGTGTGGATTTTTTTTTAGGACCTCCGGTTTTTCTCTCGACATTTAGAAACATGCATTTAGAGTATTTGGCTGCTATAAATTTACACGCGGTAAGCCACTTAGTTGAGCTATCATGTGTGGCCAGGTCGCTTCTGAAAAAGAGCTAAATAGCTTGGTGGGCCTCATCTGGTCAAGTAAAAAGTTGAGTTTAGCATCCAAGGTGTGGCAATCGGGTGCAGTCCAAGTCATTTTTGCGTGGGCTACGACCATTCTATAATAGTTTTGTTTATTTGATAGTATCTTGAGCTGGAGATATCACTTGAATTTGGTTTTTATTGCAAAAGGAAAATTGATCTGCACCCTTGAAGTTGTAGCGCTGGGTTTTGCCACAGTCACTCGGCAACCTCTTGGCTCATTAGCAAGTGGGTGCTGCTAAGCTGCTAAGCGCTCGTGTCTCGGTGTCTCTTGAGTACCATTTTTGGCCCTCTTCATTGCCGCTTCACCGTGTTCCTCTTTAAATTGTAAACGTGAGATATCGTTCTCAAACGACGAGTGCAGGTGTGGAATCTTCTGCCTTTGAAGTATGTTTTATAAAATAAAAACATCTACATGTGTATCTTGCTGTTGTCGAGCCCCGTTATGTTGTCTTTTAACCATTATGGGATCACCCAGAGAATTAATCGTTCCAGTCGTAGTTATGGGAATCTAGAATGGTGTAAAACTTCTACGAATGTAGGTTTTTGCGTTTGTGCTGTATGTATTTATGTTGAACTTCTTTCGCAACGTACACAGCTAACCGTGTAAATCGGAGGTGCTGTACAGTTTTCCGATTTTTGTTGTGCCGCTACGCGTTGTTCGGCACCTCGTCCCAACGTTTTTCTCCGCGTGCCGGGGCTTCAGGAAATTCATTCTCATCGACACCTCTACAGGTGGTGACGTATGCCAAGCGATCGTGTTGCTTTTTTGCAGAGGTTTGCGGTTTAAATCCTACAACCAGTTCTAGTTAGTACTGCCGGTGTGTTAACCATACAATATGCTCCCGCCATCTGCTTCACAGGAGATGTTATGCGTCCCACGACTATTCAAAAAGAGTAGGCCAGTTTCGTTCAAATTATAAATTTACCTGCAAAATAATTCCGATTGGCTCGCCTACCAAGTGTACTTATTTTCTTTAACTTGAGTTCCGGACGGTGATCGATTCCTTCATGCATTACTGTGTGCATGTATCGTGAGCCTGGTCTATTTCAGTCGGTGACTTAGTGGGTCGCGTATTGCGTTGTGAACCTGGCCACGGCTGACACTGGTGGGGCAAGGATATCTGACCCAATGATGGGTCTCTTTTTGTGGTGAAGTATGTCAACGCCCACCAATGACATCACAGGAAGGCCTTCAGCCAGCAGTGGATTGAGGAAGGGGTGAAGGTTAATATGAAGGAATTTGCTTGCCAAGGTTCTGTCGGTTTAAGTATGGTCATAGCCCATCATCCTTCGGGGGTTAAGATGAGTACCACTTTGTGGGGAAATCAATAGTGGTTAGCGAGCACCTGATCAGCCGCTTTCCCATTCACCAGGACCTCAATAACGTCCCTCGTCATCGCTTGAAGTCACGCCAAGCCCTTCATCAATGTGAGTTCAACCCCGATGAAGCTTGCAGAGCTGAATGGAGTTCAAAAGGTCTCACAAACACCACCTTGTGAAGACCCAACGCAGAAGATCCCTGGGTTCGATCTTCCACGAAGCTCATGGTCCACCATAAACCACATCAACTCCACAAACCAGGGCAGTAGATGTCGGTATCTGATGCACAAATTGAAAATTAAAACGCTCCAGTGTGCGACTGTGTTTCATCCAGAACAGACCGTAGTGCAACGTTAAACGACGCAATGGCAGATCCACAAATACGAAGGGGACTTCACAGCTGCTCCTGACGCGGTTGTGTGCCTTGATAACCACCTGCACGTGAAATTGGAGTTGTTGCTCTGCATCAGCCATACGACAGAAGGATAGTGATTGTCCTCTGGGAGATACGCCATAGTAATGTGTAATTGCCATGCCTGACGACTCAAGGCTGTGAAGAGGAGATGAGCCACAACTGCAATGCTCGTTGGAGCAGGAACTTTGATTTTGTTACTGCAGTGTAGGCACACTCCAGTAGGGGGCAATAGTGCACCATACCACGCCTGTTCACAAGCAACTGTGCCACCAGTATAACATTTTAATGAAGTAACATTTTTATAAACATTATTCACGTCATTTGTTTAAATGAATGCATTGGTGGCCATACACCCTTCGAATTATGAATACTTTTGATTTCACCTGTGATTAAAAATAAAATAAAAACTAGCGCCCAACGTGGGGCTCGAACCCACGACCCTGAGATTAAGAGTCTCATGCTCTACCGACTGAGCTAGCCGGGCTTACGTGCACACTCACGGGATAGCCCTTACATAGGCAGTGACTATTGGGATTTGTGTCAGTGTGTGTGGGGAGCGGTGGTGTAGTGGTTAGCGCGCTGCTCCACGAACCCGGCCACCTGAGTTCGATGCCCGCTCACGGCCAACACCAATGACGATCATCTGAACCGGTCCCGGGCTTCCCCTAGGTCGACTCAGCCTCAAATGAGTACCTGGTACGGTGTATAAACATCGCCACTGGGGAGACAAAGGCGGCCGGGCGTGGTGCTGGCCACCCACCGCTTCGTGTGCCATGCCGACCTTCATAAGTGCTCGCTAACAGCACTTTCTCCAACATTGTGTTTACTCCGAATGATGCTCCTGCTGTTGTAAAGTGACTCATGCAGCCAGCTATGGCTATACAGGGTTTGGTGGTCCATGTTGTTCATGTCGTTTATTGTGAAAATTCCGTCACAGTTCCTATGATCACTGTTTCATTGCTTTCATAGCTTTATTTTGGTGATTTCTAAAAGTTTTTTGGTTTGGCCATGTTTGTTTGTTGTAGTACGGAGTTAGACCGATGGCTTTAATATAAGTTGTCTTGTGGTTGTTGTTGTTGTTGTTTGACTTGCATCCCACTGGGATTTTTGCACACATCGTTGGTGTACGGTGCTTTTTCTGCAATATTTTGATGTCTTTTCTTGGATTTTCTGTTTGCACATAGTCACATATTCACTTTAAGATGTTTTCTGGTTCATGTTTTTGTTTGTTGCGGTTGCACCCGATTCAAGAGCCGAATGGCTCACTGGGCTACACCTAATACATTAACTTGAAGTCTTTGTCGAGGCTCGTGAAAGACGCAACTGGCCAGTAGGTACTCTTAGGTTTTTTTCGGTAAAGTCACGTAGGGGGAAAAAATAAGTAAATAATAAAATAATAAAAAATAATAATTTTAATAAAATAATAAATCACGACGTTTCGGAGGCAACACAAGTCCCCGTCATCAGGTGGGACAGCTAGATTTACTGTATCAAGTGAGGAAAAATCCAAGAGACAAGCTCTTAAATACAAGTTAAGGGGGAGGGGGGGAGGAGCTTATCTGAATGTATTAGCCAATGAATGGAACGTGTTGGGGGGGTGGGCGGGGCTAAAAGAGAACCAATCGGTGTCCTCGACTTGGGGTTGTAACCAGTGTTGGCTGACAATACAAATACAAAAAAATTAACCCGTAAAAACAAAGTTTTTCACTATAAATCCTTTATATGCGTGGCATCGGTTTTATTTTATTAATCATTTCTGTTTTTCTTGAGTAAGAGTTTCAGTTTTATCACATTGGTATTTTAAATTAAATATGAATTTTTTTTTTCCTAAAAAGTGGAAAATTTTGGAAAAGTGTTTTCACGAAAATAAATTATCACGCACAACGAGTCTGTGTGCAAAATGTCAGCTCGATTGGATCACGGGAAGTGGGTTAAAAAACGACCGAAAGATTTGCACGGTCGTAAGCGCGCAAGCAAGCAAGTTAACTTAATATAAAGGATTTAAAAAGCAGTACTGTTAAACGCTGGGGATGTCAACACTCGGTAAAGTAGAATAGTACCTGTCAAATCAGATGGTACAAATGTGTGTAGTTAAATCTTTCTTACATGGTTAATAACATATTTCCAATGATTACTCAGTTTGTACCCATCATCACGGTTGAAGTTATTATTATTCATATTATTATTATTTATATTATTTTATTATTTACTTCCTTTTTCCCCTCCGTGACTTTACCGAAAAAACCAGTAGGTGGCAGTCGCCCTCCAGCAACCAGCAGAGGGCACGGGGAGGGACGCTCACAACAACGAGCGGAGCGCCGTGCCCCTGGACTGCTGACGAGAAGCTGAATGGCAAAACTATTTAGTTTGTCTTGAAATCAACGCTGCTGAAATGATCCACTCCCACAAGCTAGACCGTGGTCACTGATGGCATGTGTAAAACAAAAATAAGTGTTTTTTCTCTATTTGTTGAGTCGGACGTGTGAATGTCTCTGGTGAGATGTTAACTACCTCGCCAGGTATACAGGAGGTGGTGCCGTGCCAGCCTTCGTAGGTGCTCGCTCGCAGCACTTATTTTCAATGTAGATTAGTCGTAATGCAGATTGGAAACTAATTTCTTTAGAAGTGCTTTTTGTCGTTTAGTTTGTTCTTCCCCTGCACCTCCGATTAGCCCGGTTGGCGGCGTACGGTGTGAAAGAAGTTCAACATACATGAGCTCCACGGTGGCAATGAGATGTCAACCACCTCGCCTGGTATACAAGGAGGTCGTGGGCTCGATCCCGAGACCCTGACGATGCCTGCTGCTGCTGTTGTATATCTGTGGTGTCTCTGGGTTTCCCCTCGACATTTCGAATCAACATCCACGCGTTTAGACTTCAGAGTATTTGTCTGCTATGAATGTCCACACGATGAGAAGCCAATTCGTTGAGCCGTCATTTGTGGTCAGGTGGCTTCTGAAACGAAGAGCTACACAGCTCAGTGGGCCTTTCCTGGTGGAAACATAAAATAGTTTAGTTTTTCCATCATTTAGGGGGTTTTTTGGGTTAGGGGCCGTCCATAAATGACGTCACGCGATTTTTGACGATTTTTGCCCCCCCCCCCCTTCGTCACACTGCGTCACAAAAAGTCTGCCCCCCCCCAAATAAAACATGCTTCAAATCGCTTTAAACTATTGTCATTGTAGTGCGTATTTAATATGACGATGCACTCTGATGTTGTAGGAGAAAACATTTATAAAAAAAAAGTATATTTAATTAAGTAGAACGTGTTTATTTTTCGATTTAAAGCTTTCGTGACTGCAGGGATTCATCTTCTTGGTTCTTTCGGTAAAGTCATGTAGAAGGGAAGTAATAAAATAATAAAAATAAAACATAATAAAACAATTCTCACGACGTTTCGGCCACAACGCAAGCAGCCGTCCTCAGGCGAAGAATGAGAACATTATCAAGCTAGGAGCTTATATAGGTGTTGCGAGGAGGAGCGCAAATTGAGGGCACCCCAATGGGCTCCCCCCTATCTCCGGTTGTAGCCAACATCTTCATGGAGAAATTTGAGACGGACGCCATCCAGACTGCCACTCTACGCCCGACCTTATGGAAGAGGTACGTAGACGACACTTTTGTCATCTGGCCACATGGCCGGCCTGCTCTAGACCAATTTCTCGACCACATCAATTCCATACACCCAGCCATCAGATTCACCATGGAAGTCGAAAATGATGGCAAGCTACCCTTTTTGGATGTCCTAATCAAAAGGAGACCTGATGGTTCAATGAGCCACTCTGTCTACAGGAAAGCCACCCACACGGATGCTTATCTAAAACCGGATTCCCACCACCATCCATCCCAGAAGAATTCCCTCATCAAGACTCTATATCATAGAGCCCAATGCATCTCCGACCATGAACACATTTCCAGTGAACTCAAACACGTACGCCAAGCTCTTAAGGCTAATGGTTACTCCGACTACACAATCCGCAAAGCCATCACTCCAACCATCAAGAAAGATCCTGTTGAGGAGCCTTTCAAGACCATCACCTTACCCTACATTGCTGGGGTCACAAAAAAGATCTCCAAAATCCTGATTAAACACAAGATCCAGGTCCGATTCAACACAGTACATAAAATCCGTGATCTGGTACCATCTGTAAAAGATGTGATTCCAGACATACAGTACCCTGGCGTCTACAAACTAAGTTGCCTCTGTGGTAGCAGTTACATTGGGGAAACCAAACGACACGTCTCAGACCGCATTCGTGAACATAAAGCTGATCTAAAACACGGTAGGACAAACACCTCAGCCGTGGCAGACCACTGTTACAACTCAGTGGGCTCACATGACATTGACTTCTCCAAGACGGAGGTTCTCTGCAAGCCATCTGGCTATCATGAGAGATTCGTTCATGAGGCGATTCACATATACAAACAGAGAGACAATTTTAACCGAGAAGATGGATTCAGGCTTAGCAATCATTGGAAGGACGTAATAAACCATTTCGATACACATTAGGGTGAGTTGAATAATACATAGTGTTATATTAAAATGTATAAAGTATAGGGTGGTTTACAGCAATACAGTATATAATTTAATGTTGGGTTTATCTATGGCAGTATATAGTACTGTATATGCTAAGAGAATAAAGTTTAGATGGAAGTATATTATATACTTCTTACGACGTAGAATTGTAATTTATTATTTGTTGTTAGTAACTCAGCTTATTGTAGAGTATAGTAAGTTTCAGTTTATATTTTATTTTTTTATGTAGTTTTTACTTTGGTTTTCTACGTGGTTGTTTGGTAAATGCAGCTACATATCACTAACATTCCTTTCCTTTATTAACGCTGTTCCTTGCGCCCCCCCGTGGTGCTGTTGATCCTGCATAATGCATGGGCATAATGGGACTTTGAAACCCCTCCGCCCACCTCCTACGCATTGTCCATTGGTATGCTAAATTCCTCTTCATATGCACATTCTTTTGTTAAGGCGCTCCTCCTCGCAACACCTATATAAGCTCCTAGCTTGATGTTCTCATTCTTCGCCTGAGGACGGCTGCTTGCGTTGTGGCCGAAACGTCGTCAGAATTGTTTTATTATGTTTTATTTTTATTATTTTATTACTTCCCTTCTACGTGACTTTACCGAAAGAACCAAGAAGATAGAACGTGTTTGTCTATATTTATTTAAAGTTGCGCATTTTGATGTGACGTCACATTTCTCAACCCCCCCCCCCCTCGTCACACATCGTTACAAATGTCTGACCCCCCCCCCCTAGGTGCGTGACGTCATTTATGGACGGCCCCTTAGATCGCGTAATATAAATGTGTCGTTAAACCCGCCTTCCACCCGACACAGCCAATTGGTAATGGTTTGCCATGTAAACAGAACACAACATTTACAATGCTGCTGTCAGTCGGTCACATTTACCAAAATTAAATATCCCCAACGTCGGCACGTGCTTCGACCAGTTGTCCCGCTGGCATCCACAACATTTACTATCTTGAGCACCGCGTTTCGCCAGTAATTACACGTAAACAGAACACAACATTTACTATCTTGAGCACCGCGTTTCGCCAGTAATGAAAACCGGCGTCATCATCAGGCGGAGAGCCAGAATTGTCAGCAAAAGAACGGAGAATCCACTGTAGCATTACAAATGTGTCTCAATTGCTTGTTCGCCATCATCGTCAACGCGTGCCTGGAATCTTCTCCAGGTGGTCTCCAGAGTCCAGATAGTTCCAAATTCTCACAAGTGTTAACATTTTTTTTTTAAACACCCTGTTTATTCTCGAGTTACACATCACACTTTGATGGAGGGTAAGGGGCCATCCATTGAGTAGGTGCGCAAAAATCTGTCAAAAACTCGACCCCTCCACCCTCCCTGTACGCAGGAGGACTTTTTACACCCCCGCCTCCCACGAATCATATAGAACGGCCGATATTTAATCGACGCAGAAGCGATCAAGGAATAATAATATTAACGTGTTTAAACAGACAGTCCGCCGCCGGACTATCTAACTCATTTGAAGGCCAATATAGACACATTATTATCGAGGCATCACCCCCCCCCCCCCAATTTCCTATGCGTGCATAGTCAGTAGACCCCCCTCCATGCGTACGGACTAAATGGACGGCCCCTAAAGGGGGGGGAGGCCGTCTGGTGGTGGTGGTGGTCATCTCACGCCCTCTGCTGGCCACGCTCCCTCATCGCCCACTGCCCCCGTCTCCGGGGGAGCCGAAGGAATAACGGGACCCAGGGCCCGTGGTGGTGGAGGTGGTGGAGGAGGTTGGTGAGTGCCGGTCGAGAGGGGGGAGACGCAGAGGGGGGGGGGGGCGCAGAGGGGGGAGGGGGACGCAGAGAGGGGGGGGGAGACGCAGAGGGGGGGGGGGGGACGCAGAGGGGGGAGACGCAGAGGGGGGAGACGCAGAGGGGGGAGACGCAGAGGGGGGGGGGGGGGACGCAGAGGGGGGGGGGGGAGACGCAGAGGGGGGGGGGGAGACGCAGAGGGGGGGGGAGACGCAGAGGGGGGGGGGGGGGGACGCAGAGGGGGGGGGGTGGGGACGCAGAGAGGGGGGGGGGAGACGCAGAGGGGGGGGGGGGAGACGCAGAGGGGGGGGGAGACGCAGAGGGGGGGGAGACGCAGAGGGGGGGGGGGACGCAGAGGGGGGGGGGAGACGCAGAGGGGGGGGGGGGAGACGCAGAGGGGGGGGGGAGACGCAGAGGGGGGGGTGACGCAGAGGGGGGGGGGAGACGCAGAGGGGGGGGGAGACGCAGAGGGGGGGGGGGCGCAGAGCGGGGGGGGGGGCGCAGAGAGGGGGGGGGCGGCTTCGAGAAACCGCAGCGGGACTTGGTGGAGAACTCGACCTGCCGAGGACTGACTCGACATCCAAGTTTTAGACTTCGGGGACGACTACGAACTACCCGGGAGACTTAAAGATAAAAACACTTCAAGGGATGCCCAAGACGGACTTGAGGGATACATAATAAACGTTGAGGTTGGTCCTGGAGAGGTTTTAGAAATAATTAAGCGAGACTGAATATACAATATACTGTACCCTACATCAATGTAAGGGAGATTGAAGGGACGCCTCAAAGGGAAATTAAGGAATACTCAGTTAATACGAGAGGGATAGTTTATAGCATTACTCTTGTTTTGCTGACGAGGGGGAATTGATTGAGACTTGAGGGAGAGAGAAAGACACGAAAACCGAGAGACAATGAAGTCGTCGGGCCTAGGACCCGTCCGCGCTCGCGACGCCTCGGCCTCGCCTAGCGGCTCCCCGGCCCGGGTGCAGCCCAAGGCGGGCGAGCTCGGCCCCGGGGGCCCCGGGGTCTCCTCGGGCTCCGCGGGGCCCGAGCAGCAGCAGCAGCAGGCGGCCCGCGCCGTCCTCAGGGAGGCCGTGGACGCCGTGGTGAAGAGCTTTGCCAAGCACACGCATGGCTACGGACGAGGTGAGCGGGGTCTTGGGCCCCTCTGAGGGCCTCCTGGTCTCCGTAGAAAACCCCATGAGAAACATGGCCAAGCCCTGGGTCCCATAGACATCCCCTGGAACTCAGAGAATCCCTGGGTCTATAGAGAACTCGTGGTGCCATTGAGAGGCTCATAGATGAGCCTTGAGTATTATAGATATAAATGATCCATATATAACCTCTTGTATCTCATAGCTAATCCCAGAGTCCCCTCGGCATAGAGAGAATCCCTGATTCCCATAGAAACCCCTGATTCCCATCGTTCCCAACTCCCCTTCGTCAGTCCACTACTTGATAATGACCTCCTAAAGCGGTGCGGGTCGCAGGGGGTTATTTGACCATGTTTCATCACCAGTGGCCCGGTGTAGGTGAATCAGGGGAACAACATGTAGACATCGTCCCACGGAAGTACACTACAACAATGTATCCCCAGGACAACGTGTTTTGTACATCGTGATGACCAGTCCAAAGACTGTACTTTCCAGACTCATATTTGCTTATGTTCCGAGCTTTGGTCACAAGCGGGCCTTTTATATGGGGTCACAAATTGGTATTGGTGTCTGGTCACAAAAATAACACAATTTACAACTCTCATAAATCATTGCATCCTTTAAAATGTTTACTGCTGCTGCATTGACATACAGTATATGTAGGGCGATGGTGAGACACTTAAGTCAGCTTTACAAGGAAAACCAGCAGGGACACACACGAGGTCTGAAATAGACACGGTAATGGATTGCAATTTTTGACCCACCAAAAACACAACATAAACCACATGCCTATACAACACACACGTGCATTAGGGTGCCGATCATTATGCACATGGGAAATTGAAAATTCAGTTTTATGGGAATCACAGCCTCTCAATTGGTTGCTTCGGATGTAAAAGCACAACTGCTGAAAATGACATTCTAATCCTTTAAGATTTACAGGTTGCTCAGTGTCCCCTCTTTTATTCTCTCCATCTATGACTCTATGCCTCTACATTAACCGGAGTGCATTGACTGTGATGCATATCCAAACTCTGTCGTGCAACCGGTAAATATTGAGGGTTTGTCGTCAAACTCGTGGTGGCTTCAGTGTAACAGGAAATTCATGAATCAGGAGTCGTTCAATTGTAAATAACTTATTAGAATGTTTAGTTTGCACCCTTCACGCACGTATTATACATGAGGTGTCTATCCAAGTCAGACACCCTTTTGTTCCATTTTATTCATATTTCTGATGCAAACGTCATAACAGGTAATATGCGCTGGTTTCGCACCGTCTTCATGATGCACATCGCTATGCTTCCTTGCACGATTGAGTTAAGATTTACAAAAGCACCGCCACATTTTCTCGTCCACCTCTTTTGTGCCGTACGTTGTTGTTTGCCGGGCGGTGATGGCTACGCACGCTTTGCAATCCACCACTGCTGAGACGGCGGGGGTTGGTGGACCGCACACATGTTTCGAAATTCCTTTCCCGTAGGCGTCGAGGAGATGCCATATCCTGCCTCGCCAAGAAACCGCAGTACAGCAACGTGCGGACTTGTCCTGTTCCACTTTTATGGTGGTGGTGGTGATGATGATGGCTGGACTGCTTTACGGCACTCGGTAAAAACCGATGAAGTTCTCCAGTGATAATAATAATCACAAATACGCCTCGTTGAAGCGGTGTGCAGATACAAGTCATAAACCTTGCGATTTTGGATGCTGGTGAGGTGCAGAGGCTGTCAACTCAGTGGTGGCCACAATTTATCGGAGGTTGGAAATCTGTCACAGACGCGATTCCTACCTCTGGTCTCAATGTACCGGGGTATACAGTGGTATGCCATACCGACACTTCTCAGAACAAACAAACGCGGGGAGGCCTTCATCCATTCATCCAGCAGTGGTTGGAGGTGAAAGGCGTCGCGTGAACGCGATCTATTATCCTCATTACGAGCGTCGCGCTCGTGTTGTTGCCGGGCAGTGCGGTCACGGTAGGGTGTCGTGGGAGTCTCCCTGGGAGAGTGGCGAGGTGATGAGCCGTTAATTATACCGCGATTGTTACGTGCTCATTGTCCCCCAGCGTCGCCCTGGCTTGAGAGTGCCCTGCCACCGCGAGACATCGCTCACCGTCACGACCGCAAGCCTGCTGCGCGCGTTCTCATAATCTCACACGCCCTGCTCCTCTGCCAAAAAAGTCGAGACCCGGAATAATATAAAAACTGGTGTTCTTTTAATGTGTAGGTGATGGTGAAAATAATAATGATAGCATGCATGCGCATTCCCTGTTTTCATCCCACTGCTGGGTGCGGGCCTTTCCATGCTGTGCGGGTCGTGAGGGCTGTTTGACCATACTTCTTGCTGCGATGGGATGACACCAACGAGTACAATAAAATATAATAACAATGCTCTTTTAGTTCCTCCCAAAAAATCCTCACTTGAGTCTCACTTTTTTTTCACGATGGTTCTTACTCCATTGCGATGTTGAATAATTCCGTTAATGGGAGTTTGGCTTCGCGTGGCAGGGAGTAGCGAGAGAAAACCCATCAAACATATGAGCGGATATTACACAAAACTCCATGCAGATATATTAAATCAGTGTTCATTGCAAAGCCCGCGGGCCACTGGCAGCCCCTGGTGGCCTTAATGCGGCCCCTGATGTGTGAAACGCCCCATCATGCTGTCAAACCCAATCGTTTAAAATGTGTGGCGGTTCTCACACTGATGTCTTTTTGGCGAAAGTGGCCCCCCTCTGAAAATTAGTGACGAACACTGGATTAAATAGTGCCCATTTCCCGCTTGTAATCCAGCAAAGTGCGGGATTACAAGCAAAGTGCTGGATTACAAGCGTGCTCCAAACTGCGCGGCTGTATTTTCATTTTAAAAAACCCGAATGTACAGAACTGGACGCATGAGCCTTTGAAGGGCCCCCAAATTAACACGAGGCTGTGTACATCAAAAAACAATAACGGCCCCTTCCTACGCCCGGATGCCATGGCATTGTGGTCTCGTCGTGTAAAGGAACGAGCCGTAAGTCTGCGTGAGAACTTGGCACGGAGTTTCCATCCACTCCCCTCCCTCCTCCAGCGCCCCCCCCACTCCCCCCGCGAGTTGCCGGCCCCCTCAAACTTAACGGTCACAACTGCCCCCCCCCCCCCCGGAGGGCTGCTGCTGCTGGTTGCTGAAGCAGCAGCACACCCGCCAAACCTGCCGCTTGCTTTGTCAGGGGTTCTTGGCACACCTCCAGACTGCCTCCTGGCAGCCATTCTCGTGCTCCATCTCCAGACGACGAGCAGCGCATATCGCTCTTCGGAGCAGCGACGCAGTGGCGGAGCGGCCTGGCGGTAGGGCGCTCGCCGCTCGTTGCAGAGGTTTGTAGACTGACCCCGAAGGGCCGCCCCGGTTAATACTGCGGGTTTATTAACCGTGTGAAATGCGCTGCGTCTGCTACGCGGAGGATGTTAAAAGATCCCGGGATGTCCTTAGAAAACGTGGAATTGCATGTAGCAGCATCGGTCCCTATTGGCAGACTATACCTGTAAAACATAGCATCTCCGTGATTGTCTTGCGTTCTAAGTGTGGCAGGGGCGCTTGGTGTCTTATCACGGTGACCACCGCTCCTCCGGTGTTGGGTCACGGTAGTGATGGCCACCACAGACATGGCACGGCCACCACAAATGAGGCAGTGCATTTTGAGACGGCACAAACGAGACAGTGCAAACAAGAGATAGTTCAGAAAGTGCAAATCTGACAGCGCTGTAAGAGACCTCTTGGCGTGCTTGTGCATTGCGGTGTCAATCGTCACTGGCTAAAGGAGCCTTGCATTACTCACGTGGCAATGGCTACAACTGTCCGTGCCCTCTTACGTGCGGTGGGTGTTCTCCAGGTACACCACCTTCAGAGCATCCATCACACTACAATAGTGGATTCTTGAATCTATCGGTGCAATTTTGTGTGCGTTGGATGGGTTTCGCCAGGTGCTCCACTTCCCCACCCCCCACATGAAGCCAGCTGCTCAAAGCCCCTTGTCCTTTATTAATCCAGGATAGCCTCACTGAGTCTCAAGACTCTTTGTCGGGAGGGTCATGTGCTCACTATTGGAATTGGCCATACCTCACCGCGCAGGACTCTTCTTGAAAGCAAGCCCGGGGACTCGGTGAGGATTTCTCAGACAAACAACTGACGTTATCTTATTAAACACCAGCGGCTCGCGCGCCAGGCGGGGGAGTTCGAAGGCAGCGGCGAAGAGTGGAGCCGTGTGGGAGGAACGGGAGAGAGAGGAGGAGAAGAAGCTGGGCAGAAACCCAGAAAACCCTTGAAAAACAGGAACGCCGCATTCCACCACCACCCCATGCCTGGTTGCCGAGACAGATAGCGCCGTATTTTACAGCCACCCCCACATGCGATAGGCGCGCGGTGCCAGGCCGGTGAGATTAGACAGCGGGGCGATGGGGCTGTGGCCGTGATAATTTTGGTGCACGAAATCGGTGTTGAAAAATATTTGCCAAGTAATTGCGTCTTCGCTTTACGTCAGCGATGGCTTTCATTGGATGCAAACCGTCAAGCGTGATGGTGGCTCTGACTGTGATGGGACGAAACGAACTAGTCGGAATGACTACACAGACGAAAGATAAATTAATAACGCCAGATACTGCAGTTGCACCGAGGAAGACCAGACCATGATAATTGGCTATTAATAGACATGCAACGATTTACTTAGTTCGCGGGATGGCTGACTGCCTCACAGCAACATTTCATAACTGGTGGTCTACTTGTTTGACCGCTATACTCAACTAGACAAACAGAATGATTCACACACACCACGACTTGATTGAATGTCCATGGCTTACCACCGACTGGGCTAAGACTACGACTAAAAATGTTAAAAATAATTGCCAGCCACATTAACCCCTGCGTTGGGAAGGGGGCGCACCATAATTGCCTGTGGTGTACACCCCGGAGCCCCACCCCACCACCAATCCTCCCGCCCCCCCCCTCGAATCTGTCAAGGCCAGAAACGTGCGTGGAGTTATGGGTGCGCTGAGAGCCAAGCGAGTCCCCTCCACCCCGGGAGGCGCAGTTTTCCTCTGTAATTTAAAACATCACCGGGTGCAGGACGGGGGAGGAGTGGTACAGGGAGCTCTTGAGGAGACTCTTGTCTGCCAGCCTCAAGTTCCCTTTGTGCCTTTTTGCACTTTGCAGATATTTCGAAGTCATCTTTTGTCAAAATCTTGCAATAAAAACAATTATAATATTAGCATACGTTTACATGCCCCTGTTGTCAATCCACTGCTGGATAAGGGCCTCCTGAAACCGTGCGGATTTCAGGGATTTGTATGTATTTATGTTGAACTTATTTCACACCGTACGTAGCCAACTACGCTAATCGGAGATGCGGGGGAAGGACAACAAACTACAAAAATCAGTTCTGAAGAAATTAGTTTTCAATCTAGATGATTTAAAAGTGCATAGCTCCAGTGGCTTCCTAATATCGGAAGGAAGAGCATTCCAGATGGCTGCAGAAGTGCATCCTAAAACACGCGATGCAGTGACTGTCTTTGTTCGATGGTTAGCCACATGCCACTGCAAGGATGATCAGAGTTTGCGTGATGGTTTATGCTGTTTGACAAGATCAAAGTATTGTGGTTCATTTGTGGCGAGCGCTTTGTGTGTAATGAGTGCGACCTTACAACGTATTCGTTCAGCAACCGGAAGCCAATGCAGCTTGGAGGGCACTGGACGGGCATGGTCGGGTCTTGCAGTACCTGCCACGGCACATGCCATAGAATTTGTGTCATCGTCCTGGGCCGTGGCAGTCAGTGTAGGTTGGTGAAGAAGGGGGAGGGGGGGGGCATAGACACGAGGGCTTGTGTGAACCCACTACAAACAAGGTTTAACCATCGACAAACCATCCCGTTGTATTCCGTGTGCGATTCGACGCTCGCGAGGATCTCGGCTAACGGGCGGATCGTCGCGTCGTCGGCCGACCACGAGTGATCCTCAGAAGGCTTCACGGGGCGGGTCGTCGTGTCGCCCCCACAGTGAACGTGGTGGAGGCGCTGCAGGAGTTCTGGCAGATGAAGGCCGCGCGCGGAGCGGAGCTGAAGAACGGGGCCCTCGTCGTCTACGAGTCCGTGCCTTCCAACAGCCCCCCCTACGTGTGCTACGTCACGCTGCCTGGGGGGGCGTGCTTCGGCAGCTTCCAGGTGGGGGTGGCGGACGGGCAGATCGTGCGCAGATTTAAACTAGTTTTGTATTTTTAAGCAGGTAAGGCCCACTTGAGCTGTGTCGTTTTTTTTCAGAAGCGACCAAATTCAAGCAATTTCTCCAGCTCAAGATAATACGAAGCGCCATGAAACATGTGTGCAGGCGACAAACAAAATCATTATATAATGGTGATGACCCATGCCCAAATGAACTGGACTGCACCCGATTGTCAGACCTTGGATGCTAAACTAAACTGTTTATTTTAACAGGTCAGGCCTACTAAGCTATGTAGCTCTTTTTCAAAAGAGACCTGGCCACAATAGCCCAGCGAAGTGGCTTATCATCGTGTGGAAATTTATAGCAGCCAAATACTCACAACGCATGTTGATTTCTAAATGTGGAGGGGAAAAACCGGAAGACCCGGAGAAAAATCCACGCGACCACGGAGATAGAGAGACAAGTAAATGCCAAATATACAGGCGTCAGGGTTGGGTTCAAACCCATGCTTCCCGTATACCGAGCGAGGTAGTTAACATCTCGCTACCGTGGCACACACGGAGCAACTCCATCCGCGTTGTCAAGGCAGTGAATCCGGTTTACCAGAGAAGGCTGATGGGGGGCGAGCGGATCGGCGCGGCCCTTCACGTGGAAGCGGGTATCGCAGAACTATCGCCGAGATCCAGCGACCCGTGAAGCACCACACGGTAGAGGGCGCCACATTCACACCCACTGTGCCACGGAGAGAAGTGTTCATCTCGCGACAATGAGATCGTTATCTTTGACCGGGTTGAAACCATCGATGCAGTACGGACGAGAACCCACCTGATTTAAACCCCTACATCAAACCAGGGATCTCGGCAGCGCCAGGCTCGGTGATCAGACCTCTGAGCCACTCGGTTACAACTGCTCCTCCTGCCTCTCAATGGGAACCCAGCGAATCACCGAGTCGCTCGCATGTTGTCACGTCATCACGATGCGTTCCTCAACAGACGTGCTCGTTTGCGTTGGTCGGAATGCGAATTACATTTACCCCCGCCCCCCCTCGGTTTAATTGCCTCTTCCCACTGATCCTCACCCCGTCTGCCACCCCCTCCCCCAGTACTGCCCGACGAAGGCGGAGGCCCGGAGGAGCGCCGCTAAGATCGCGCTGATGAACTCGGTGTTTAACGAGCACCCATCTCGCCGCATCTCCCCCGAGTTCATCGAGAGCAGCGTTGCCGAGGCCCTCGCCTCCTTCAACGTGAGCGCCCAGCGACAACAGCTGACGATGTCGATGACGTCGAACCTGACGATTCTAATGATACTTGACGACGCCGATTGCGCCGGTGATACTGGCAATGCAAAGGCTCATGATGATGGTGACGCTGATGATACCAATGCTGTCGATGATGCTGGCGACACTTGATACACATTGATGGTGCGTTGCTGACAATTCTGATGAAACCGATGATGTTGATTCTGTTGATACGAGTGATGTGATATGATATTGGTGAAATTGACACTGCTGATAATGGTGGTGGTGGTGATACTGATGATTCTGACTGTAACAATGACACCGACCTCCCACTAGTGTCAAAGATACCATGACGTTATCAAATATGGGCAGGAGGCCATTTGTGTGCCGACGTTGCCACCAAAATAAATAAAAAAGATGCCGAAAATTACTCAGTTGGGATGACACGTCGCCCCTTACTGTGAAACCACTGGCAAACTTTGTGAAACAGCAGCGCCTTCTTCCTTGGCGATATCCTCGCGCTATGAGAATGATGGCATAAATCCCAAATGTAACCATTATTATTATTAGAAGTGTTAATTATTCCAATGTTGGACCCCAGCAGAATGACGCTGACGACGAAGATTTAGCGGTGGGCCGAGTTGACCCCTGGCCATGCCGCGTAGCTGTCGTGTGACGTCAGCGGTGTCACGACGGCAGTAAACACACACACACAGCCGCGACCACAGCGGCCTCCTGGGACAGCTGTCTAATCCCACGGCGACCCGAAATACGAGATTCCTGACGCCGCGCTGTCATTAAAACACCGCCAACTGTCAAATTTCACTCGAGATCTGAGCTCTTTGCTAACACCTGGCGACGCCGGTTGTAATCTCCGGCGAAACCTCTCCTGCAAAATCGTCAACAATTTTTTTTGCTCGCTTTTCAATGTTGCCTGGTTTTTTTACTGAAAGACGAAAATCATCCATAATATAGATTTTTTTTGGGTGAGATCACATAAATATGAATGTGTTGTTAAACCCGCCACCACCTGACGCAGCCAATTATTAAGGTTTTTGTCACGTAAACAGACCATGCCAATTCGTTACTAATACAACACACTGGTGTGTTGGAGAGCAAATCCACACTTTTAATTTAATTTATTGGCGAAACGTCGTACTCAGATTGTAAATATTGTGTGCTGTACTTGTAACGAATTGGCATATTCTGTTTACATGATAAAACCTTACTAATTGGCTGTGTCGGGTGTGGTGATGGGTTTAACAACACATTCATATTTACCCGATTTAACCCAAACAAAACTATTATGGATGATATTGGTCGCAAAAGCCTACGTGTTTAAAACAGACAAAAATCAATCGGCACGTTTGCCCACGCGACAACTGCATCTGTTTGGCCGTGCCGGGTGGCGGAGGCTGCGTGGCTTGAACGACGTTAACCTTACACGGCGATCTGACCTGAGAGAAACCAATCGTGAATCGTAATTTCTTGTTTACATTTGTAACACTCAAAACGCTTCATCTTAGTCATATGATGCGTATAAAACCAGGTGTGAGCATCATAACAATTTTCATTTGCAGCCATGTCTATCCGTTGCTGGATGAAAGCCTCCCCACACAGCGTCGGTCATGGGGGTTGTAGTTTCACCATACTTCACCGTGCCGGTCAGTGTGGGTTTGGGGGGAGGAGGGTAAAACCCACGACCGGTTTAGATATCACTCGCCACTGATGTGAGCCGTGGCAGGGAATTGAACTGGGTTTGCTGGGTTCTAAGCGCAGTGTGTAAAACACTGTACTGCGACTCGGGGGCGAGATGTTGTCTGCCTCCCCTGGTATACAAGAGGTCGTGGGTTCGATCCCGACCCTGACGTCTGTATATTTGGAGTTTGCTTGTTCTCTCTCACTCCCTGTGGTCGCGTGGATTTGTCTCCGGGTCCTAAGGTTTTTCTCTCCACATTTAGAAACATGCGTTTAGAGAATTTGGCTACGATACATTTCCACACGAGCTGTCGGCACACAATTCCAGCGGCTTCGGTTTCAACACGAGCAAAACTCTGGACCGGATTCGACATTTATTTTCGCATCAACAGAGCCAAGCTCGCTTGAACCAATGTTGATGAACTACCAGATACGTATGTATGGGCAAGGACCCTCTCTGTCTGCAAGATATGGGGCATAGTTGTCACAGGCACGAGTAGGTTTGACCATTGCCTGTAATTGTCCACCATCCTCCAGGGGACACACTCAAACGTAACTGTGTAGTGGCGCTGAGTTGTTTCAGCAAATCGATTCAGGGTCAGTTTTGATGTTGTCCCGTCTGTATCGTTTTTTAAATCCTTTATATTAAGTTCGCTTGCTTGCTTGCGTGCTTGCTTGCGTGCTTGCTTGCTTACGACCGTGCAAATCTTTCGGTCGTTTTTTAATTGTCTCGCACTCGTTGTGCGAGACAATTAATGTTCGTGAAAAAAAATTCCAAAAATTTTACACTTTTTAGGCAAAAAAAAATTATTTGACATATATTCAAATAGAACTCATTCATGGCTTTGGCTGAACGTCACAGTATAAGAGCCCAGAGCGTAACCCCTCCACAGGCCGTGGCGGAGTAGCGCAGTTGGTAGCGCCCTCGCTTCCCATGCCAAAGGTCGCGGGATCGATCCCCGCGTCCTCCACAGGCGAATATATTTTTAAATCCTTTATATTAAGTTCGCTGCCACGCATATAAAGGATTTATAGTGAAAAACTTTGTTTTTACGGGTTATACTTATTTGTTCCCCTGTTCGGTACTTCCCCCCCCCTCCACGCAGGGAAACCCCGAGGAGGCAGACAACCCCAACACGGGCATCGGGGCCTTCCGCTTCATGCTGGAGGCCAACAAGGGCAAGAGCATGCTGGAGTTCCAGGTACCCGGCCCGCGCTGTGGTTCCGCTGAGACGCCAGACTCGTAGTGCGGGGGTGGGCAGCATTCCCGGGCATGGCTCGGATCTGGCTCGGCCTCTTGACCGCGGCTCGGCTCGGGCTGGAGCCACTCGCCCGCTCATATCGGAGTTCGTCCGAGTGAATCAGAATCAGAATATTTGTTCATACTGGAGGAATCCAGTCAGCTATGCAGCTCTTTTTCACGGATGTCTAGTTAGGGGCGACTCAGAACGTTAAGAGAGCAAACGATGTAAAAACACGGTCGCAGGGCAAAGTATAGACAGGAAGGGTAAGCAAAGCAAATCACACAAAAAATACAAATAATCTAAATAAACAATCTCAAACGGCTACAACCGTGGCTTGGCTCCGGCTTTGCCTTATGGAAATCTTGTGAGCGTGGCCGGGACCGCCCGGGAGCCAGTTCAAGTAGAGCGTGCCTTTGAGGCTGGCTCGCTCAAGCCAGAGTCAAGCGAGCCTGAGCTGATCCGTGACGAAGAATGAGGGCCGTGGTGTCGACGTGCGATTGTTTGGTACTGGTGTTTCGCCTGAGCGGCAGCGGTGGTGGTGGTGGTGTGTGGGAGCAGTGGTGTAGCAGTTAGCGCGTTGCGCTATGAACCCAGCGACCCGAGTTCGATTCCCGCTCACGGCCAACACCGGTGATGATGATCTGAACCGGTCCTTAGCCTCCCCTAGGTCGACTTAGCCTCAAATGAGTACCTGGTGCGATGTGTAAACATCGGGCGTAGTGCTGACCACCAACCCCCTCGAGTGCCGTGCCGGTCTTCATAGGTGTTCGCTAACAGCACTTGCCCCAACAGTCTCTTACGGCTATACGGGGATCTTTATCTTTGTTTGGTGGTGGTGTGAAGTGGAGTGCATCATGAAGTCACGTGACTTGAAAATGCTGTGTGCTCGCCATATGTTCACACCTACACAATACGCGCGCACGCACACAATAACACACGGCTTGCACGTATGCGTGCACGTACACAAACCACACGCACGTAAACTTATGCACACGCACAAAAATACAATCGCACGCGTGCTTACGAAAACGCGCATACACAGGCACGCATGCTCGCAAAAACACATGCAAGCGGTCACAAAAACATGAATGTGCACACACATACGCATATACACACAAATAAACGCACTCATAAAAACACATGCGCACACAAACAAATGTACACGCGCACACTCATACACTCTCATGAAACACACGCTAATCTGCATATCTTTGCACATCTGGACACATATATACACACCTGCATGCCTGCACGCATGCCTGACCACACGCATGCACGCATACCTGCCCGCACGCACGCACACACGCACACATACATACACACGTACACACGCACGCACGCGCACACACACGCGCACACACACACAGGAGCTGATGACAGTCTTCCAGCTGCTGCACTGGAACGGCAGCCTCAAGGCCATGAGGGAGCGGCAGTGCTCTCGCCAGGTAAACCAACTTCTCCTCCACCACACCCGAACCCTATCCTTCCACCCGCCCCCATGAAAAGAGAAAGGTCCCTCATGTAGCCCTACAAACTGTTGGCAGGCATGTATGTAAACTAAAACTTAACACATTTTTTTATTTTACCAACGTAAAGCCCACTGAACTATAGTATGTAGTTCTTTTCATAAGCACCCTGGCCACAAATGACTACCCAATGAAGTCGCTTATAATGTGGTAATGTATAGCAGCCAAAAACCGGAAGACCTGGAGAAAAATCCACGTGACCACTGGGAGTAAGAACATGCAAACCCCAAATATGCAAGAGTCAGAGTTGGGATTGAACCCACGACCTCCTCTATACCAGGTGAGATAGTTGACATCTCGCCACCGTGGCACCCATGTATGTATGTTGAACTTCTTTCACACCGTATGTAGCCAACCGTCCTAATCGGAGGTGCAGGGGAAGGACAATAAACTAAACAAAAAAGCAGTTCTAAAGAAATTAGATTTTTAAAAATCTACATTGAAAGTCAGTGCTGCTAGCGAGTAGTACCTATGAAGGCCGGCACGACACACACGAGCGGGTGGGTGGCCAACACTGCGCCCAGCTGCCTTTGTCTCCCCACTGCTGATGTTTTACACATCGTATCAGATACCCACTTACGACTGAGTCACCCTAGGGGAGAGGCCCAGGGCTAGTTGATATTCGTCACTGTTATTGGTCGTGAGCCGATTCGAACTCGAGTCTCTGGGCCCGTAGCTCAGCACGCTAACCACTGTGCCACCGCTCCCCCTATACTCACCTGGACACCTGTGACACTGAATGCCATTCACAGCAGGCATGTAACACTGCATCGATTACTCGATCACAATCAAATCTCACACGCATCATTCCGTGGGTGTGACTGATTATGATATTGTGTGCCATGAGTTATTGTGACCATCTACTCCGTCACCTCGCCGCCCCGGCCTTCGGCCCACCCTACTGCTAACCAGGCTCAAGCCTGCTTAGCTGCTCACCCCATCCACTCGCCCACCCCCTCACCTACTCACCCATCCAATTCACCTACCTCTCTTCCATATCCATCCCCCATACACTCACGTACACGACCTACTCCCTCACTCTCAGCCCCACCACCCCCACCACGTTGCCTACTCACTTGTGCACCTATCATCTTGCTCACCCACTCGACCACTCAAAGACAAAGATCCCCCGTATAACCTCAACAGACTGTTGGGGCAAGTACAGTTAGCGAGCACCTATGAAGGCCAGCACAGCACACGAAGGGGGTGGGTGGCTGGCACCACGCCCAACTGCCTTTGTCTTCCCAGTGACGATGTTTACATACCGCAGCAGGTACTCATTTGAGGCTGAGTCGACCTAGGGGAAGAGGCCCAGGCCCAGTTCAGATAATCACCACTGGTGTTAACCGTGAGTGGGAATCATACTTGGGTCGCCAGGTTCACAGCGCATCATGCTAACCGCTTCACTACCGCTCCCCACACTACCCACTCACACACTCGCCTACCTACACCCCCCCCTCCAAACTCACCTTCTCCGCCCCACTCACCCGCTTAATCATCACCTACTCCACTCAACGCGGTTCCCTCTCTCTCTCCCCCCCCCCCCCCCACGGTCCAGGAGGTGCTGGCGCACTACTCTGACCGCTCGCTGGACGAGGAGCTGCGCAGTCAGATGGCGCTCGACTGGGTGTCGAAGGAGCGCGAGCGCCCGGGCTGCGTGGCTCGCGAGCTGGAGGCGGCCGGGCGCGAGCTGGAGGGGGCGCGCCTCGCCGGCCGGGAGCTGCGCTTCCACAAAGAGAGGAAGGACGTGCTGATGCTGGCACTGAGCCAGCTGGGGCCCGCCCGCGCCGCCACCGAGTGCTGAGGGCCGCTCGCCCGCTGGGGAACGGACGACGGACGGGTTGACGAGTGGATCGTGGAGCGGATCGGTGATGGTTGATGATAATGATGGAGGAGGGGGAGAGAGAGCGAGAGAGAGGGGTAAAGTGTTAGAGGTCAGCCAGATGCTAGCTCAAGCCGTGAGCCTAACCAGCGAGCCAAACGGACTTGAATTGTACTTCTAGCTAACACTCTGGCCAACCAAACATTAGCCCTACCCATATCCATACAATAAACTAGCCAACCAGGCCTA
Source organism: Lampetra fluviatilis (assembly GCF_964198595.1). Lineage (NCBI taxonomy): Eukaryota > Metazoa > Chordata > Hyperoartia > Petromyzontiformes > Petromyzontidae > Lampetra > Lampetra fluviatilis. Next base: position 1,631,849 of record NC_136287.1, on the reverse strand, counting down.
AGCCCTAGCTCTGAATCTAACTCTAACACTAGCCCCTCCTCTGTCGCATCACTCGGTCCACTCTTCACTTTTTGTTCACGTTTCACTTGCGACGTTCACCTCACCACACGTCGCTCGCCCCCTTCCCCACGCTCCTTCCCCGCCCACCTCCTCTGCGCTCCAAGGGGACCAGGGGACCCCCTCCTGCCTATCCCACACTACCACCCGACAGGGCTGGGCCCTCGGGGAGCACGTGGTAGACGAGCGATCGGGCAGACGGGCGGGTGAGGGCTGTGGGCATGAGGGATTGTCTCTAACCCAAGCAAGAACCCTAACTCTCACCCTAACCCCGGCATGAGCCCGAACCCAGACTAGAGCCCTAACCCTAGCGAGGGAATCGTTTACGTCCGGAGTCGATGGTGTTAGCGAACATAGGAATGCGGCGCTAAACTAGGTGCGGACGTGAGTGTCCGTCTCTGTACTTTCTGTGCGCGCTGCTTCTCCTGTTGTCTGCTCCCGTCACGGTTTCCATCGTCGCGGCCTATCGACGGCGGCGGCAGCAGCAAGGGCCCCTTAAAATTGGGGCCACGCTCGCTCCACCCTCACCGGCGCTGCCGAGCAACGGCGGCGGGCGACCGGACGACCCCCTCGTTAACACCAGTCGACCGTCGAGTTGAATTTGTTTTGACCTGGTGAGAACTTGAGAGATGACAGTGGTCTTAATTTGCAAGAGTGACTTCACCTGGGTCACCAAAATAACAAAAGCAATATCGTCAGAACTATTGGCCCAATAAAAAATTGGAGCAAAAGCTAAACCATTTTACTTCACCAGATGAAGCCCAGTGAGCTATGAACACGTTTTCAGAAGCAACCTGACCACACGTGATCATCAAAGTGGCTTATATCATCATCGTCACACGTGGGAATGTATAAGTCATATAATCTAAACGCACGTTTCTAAATATGGAATAGGTCAAAACGGGAGTAACCCAGAGAACAAATCCACACTACGACCACCACAAGGAGAGAGAACACGTATCGCCAGGGTCTGGGATCGAACCCACGCTTTCCTGCATACCATGCGAGGGAGATAACATCCCTTCGCTACCGTGACGCCCCAAAATATCAATTGGGGCAAAAACAAGTAAATAGAAATCGGACCAAACGCAAGCGATGATGAGACACAGACGGATGACGGATGGGCCGAGGCTTAGCACCTGCCCGTCCCATACTCGAGTTGCCCAGGGTTGACCTGTGCCAAGTAAATGCTCTGCTGGAATTGTCACGTGCCATTCGGGGTTAGGGTGGAATAAAGGATGGCAGTGCCCAGTCGATGGGTTTCTGACAGGAATCGGGAGACGACCCTCTGCTCGAAAGGTTTTGTCGCAAACAATGCACCGTCTGCTTCTCGTTCACTGCGCCAGTCCGGAATGCAAAAAAAATACGGGCGGGATAAACGTTCGTTTTGGTCTTGATCGGGGCAGGTTAAAACACCACTTTTATAATCGGGGTTTTTTTAAATCGGTTTCGAAGACCTTCCAGATTCATTTTGTGACGAGAATAATCAGAATGTAGTTGAGAACAAATCCTGATGAGAAACCCAGTACATGGTGAGAATAACAGTAGATCCGAAGGCAGAATAACTCGTGTTTGTGTGTGTGTGTGGTCATTTTATACTCTTTTTCATATAGGAATTGAACCTGTACGTTTAATGCTGTTGGTGTTTCAGGACGGTGTTGCAGTTAGGCACGTAACGATCCATGAACAGAATTACCACCTCTCGACGACGCTAATTGGTTCCACAAAACCGGTCGTTAAGTGATTTTGTCATTAAGCGAGTATAGGAAATAGGCTTAATTCGTTGCGATAGCATCGATCGTTACCCTTTTTCTGCACAAAAAACGTACTTTATAACATTTCAACAATGGATATTAATACATGAAGATGCTAACATCAAACACATAGTATTAAAATAAATGTTGGTTAATCAATGTATTAATTAATATTTACTGTACCTACAACAGCCCATCGTTAACAGGGGAATGGTCGGTAAGCGAACACATTGGGCTCTATGGAGGCACTTAAACTACACTACTATAAACTACACTATATACTACACTACTATACACTACACATGGGGCTATATGGGTCGTTAACAGGGGTGCTCGTTAAGAAGAGGGGTTCTATTGTACTACACGGATTTAAACCCGTAATTCATTCACAATGCACTCATGGAATATCACGTGTAGCAATAATAATATAATGTATATGTTTGCGTTCATGCAAATTAAATCTCTCACAATCGCCGAGGAACCACAGACAAAGTGGACGGTAGCAGCCAGTTGGTGAGCTGGCGCTGCCAAAAATTTCCCAAGCTCTGCGATCTCTATATATGAAGGTGTTTTCAGCCAATGCATGAGTGTTTATACGTGTTGGGAGGACACCGGAGCACCAGAAGAAAATCCACATGTATGAGCAAGGGGGAAACCCTCTATCCCGGCATACAGAAGGGACAGATGACGTTTAGGGCACGGCGCCTCCTCGACGCCCACGACATGTGATCACAGGCCACGTGTGTCGCTGATAATTACACGAACACTTGTCGGCCACGATAGATTATTACTATTTTTGTCATTTATCAGATAAGGCTCCACTGACCGAAATAGCTGTTTTTCGGAAGTTACCTGGGAACAAATGATAGCTCAACGAAGTGGCTTATCTCGTGGAAATTTATAGCGACTAAATACTCCAAATGCGTGGTGTTGATTCTAAATGTGGAGGGAAAAGCCAGAGGACCCGGAGAAAATCCACACGACTACGGGGAGAGAGAGCATGCAACTCCAAATTTACGGTTATACAAAGGTTTTAAAGGAATTGGGCAAGTGTAATTGTCACAAATTAGACAACTGTGGAGAGGGAAAATCGTTACGTGCCTACTAATGACGATGTTAATTCGTATTGCTGTTCGTCTTAATTATTTGACACACACCGTCAGCTACATTTCAGTCACTGCACAGCACGCCACCACCTCGTGGCAATTATGAACTTGTGTTGATGTGATTTTGTTTAAAAACCACAGTATTTAATACATTCCACATCGTAGCATTTTTTTTATACGTACGGTTATATTAATCATGATTTTGTTTTTTACTAAAGCACGTGTTTTAACGGTTTGACCACTAGCTGAAGTGTTGTTTGCAATTCAGTATTATCGTCGTACTCCCGCTGTATCTCCTCTGGAGTTGATGTCCACGTGCGCACTATCTATGTATAAACACTACGTCATTTCCACACATGGCCGTTCGTGGTTTATTTGCGACCATGGTGTTTGCGTCGGGGAGGGCATCGCTCACTCATCAACGGCGACATTCCTTTAGCTTGGCAGGCTGGTTGGCTAGATACGTGGGTGGGTGAGTGGGTGAATGAATGGCAGGCAGACCGGGTTACAGGTGAGTGGCTGAGCGGCACACTCGGTGACTGGGTAGTTGGGTGGCAGGCTGGGTAACTGGGTGGGTGGGTAGCTGGGTGGCAGACAGTGACTTCTTGGTTCTTTCGGTAAAGTCACGTAGAATGGAAATAATAAAAAAAAATTAAACAATAATTCTCACGACGTTATTATGTTTTCTTTTTATTTTATTATTTCCATTCTACGTGACTTTACCGAAAGAACCAAGAAGATGAATCCCTGCAGTCACGAAAGCTTTAAATCGAAATTTAAGACAGTGACTTGTTAAGTGGGTTGTAGGTTGAGCAACTGGGTAGGTGGTTGGCGGGGTGGGAAGCTGGGTAGGTGAGTCGGTGGCTGGGTAGGTGGGTTGGTGAGTGGGTATGTAGGTGGGTAGCTGGTGGATGTGATGGTGTGGTAGTTGAAGTTGTTGTGGAAGTGGTCGTGGTTATGTTTGACGCCAGGGGGCGGCGTGGTGCCTCGTGATGATGTAGCTGCACCCCCACCACCCCCTTTTTACCTGTCGCTCCATCCCTCGCCAGGTGAGACGCACTGTAACACAAAGATTATGGAACTAGGACCATGCTGTAATAATATGTTAGTTTTATAAACAGCGTCGTCCCTATTACATATCTCAATCGCTGAGAGATGCCAAAGTTGGTCCAACGGTTCCAACCACGTGCCGACGTTGGGAAATTTTTATTTTAGCAAATGTGACCGACTGACAGCAGCAACAACAGCAAGGATGCAGCGATAGACAAACCGTGTGCCAGCCTCATCCTTATTAGAACTCATCAGCACAGTACAGGCACCAATGCTCGCTACTGCTGCTGCGAGTGAGTGCACGAGTGACCGAGTTATCATCTATGCGCTCGCAGGCGTGGGGGGGGGGGCGCCGAATAGACCCCATGAGCTCGACCTTGAGTACCGTCCAGCTCTGCCCCCGAGTGACCTCCGCATTCCTCCCCAGGTGCGGAACCTCCCTGCCGCAGGTGATGATGGGTGCTGCTGCTGCTGCCGTGCGTTTATATGATGAAACCGAGATGATTTACTTTCCAGAAATACCCCCCATCCCCCCCTACGGGGAGGACATGTCACCGTGACGGACTCGCACGTGGCAGGGTACGTGACAGGGTAATGCCGCCTCTGATTTGTGGGGCCACCTCTGCGTTTGCGTTGAGCGAAAAATCCCTCCCCTCCATTCCATGCGAGTCAGTGGGTGGGTGCGTGGGTTAGAGGGTAACGTCAGTGGGTGGGTTTGTGAAGTCGTGACCGGGTGAGTGAGAGAATGAGTAGTTCAGTTGGGTGACTGAGTGGGTATGGTTGGTTTATTGGTGGGTGAGTGGGTGGGTGAATGAGAGGGTATAGAGAGGGGGTGATGGGGGGTGATGGGGGAGTGGTGATTGGGGGGGGGGAATGTGAGAAACACTTTGGACGGGGTGAGGAAATTAATTAGTTTTTTTCTGGTGAATTGCTGTCCTAATTGAGGGGCCAATTAGTGAGTGGAGAGAGATTATATATTTATGTATTTAATGATAGAGTCGCGAATGTTGTGGGATGCAGGACTCGGCGTAATTCCTCGCTAATTTGATTCCCTGCGTCGCTAGTAGACTGTGTTGTGGCGATTAGCAAAGTGGTGTATACTGGATGTAGTGTTCCGGTTGTAAACCGAAAACATTTTCCGGCGTGATAAAAAAATAAGGACCATTTCGTGGGAAGTCGTTTTTTTATGGATGGAGTTGTCAACGTCATATGAATGTGGAATTTCCATCACGCAGGCTCAGGGATAGAATAGGAATGACTGTGAATGGTGTTCGTCTAGCAGTGGATAGACACTGATTGCTGATGATTATAATGATGATGACATTTCCACGAAAGCCTCACCAAGTCTCAAGACTCCTCGGGAGGGACCTGCTACCTTTGGGACAACAGGGCTCGCAGCGAGCAGTGCACCTCCCTGTGTGCACGGACGTGGAAGATGTCGCTTCACATGGCTTCACACGCACCTTGCGGATGAGGCCCACAATGTCGAAACCGGTCTGGCAGGACGGAGGAAAGACATTTTTGGTTTGCTAGTCTTGGTGTGCTCACCATCACGCCACAGTAGCTCTCTGTCAACAACACTCGCTTAAAATGAAGCTATACATAAAATACTATTTACTATATTTTTTACCAGGTAAGGCTCACTGAGCTATATAGCTCTTTTTCAGAAGCGACCTGGCCACAAATGATAACTCAATAAAGTCGCTTATCACGTGGAAATTTATAGCAGCCAAATACTCTAAACTCGTGTTGATTCTAAAAGTGGAGGGAAAACCCGGAGGACCCGGAGAAAAATCCACGCGACTCCAAATATACAGGCGTGAGGGTGGCACCCACGTATATAGTATATCGTAGTGATATGCAAAAGGGTCAGTGCCCGAAACATCGCCTTTTATTTTTGTTGTCCATTTAAAGCCACACACGTACACACCGTGCTGTTATTGGTGAATGTTTTTATCGTTTTTGTTGTTGCTAATTTTGCTTGTGCACCACTGCCAACGCAGCAGCAGCATTGCGCGTAATTTGTATAATTATATTCCGTTCTCGCGAGTAATGGCGCCAGCAATGATGTTCAGCAGCTAAATGCCAATTTGGAGGTCTGCCAGCCACGACGAGAGGGCTTTAGCAGAGAGACAGAGAGTTCGTGTGGTGTTACTGTTCCTCCTACTCTGTTGAAGGAGCACAGACCACGGTGGGTTTACTGTAGGGTCCATCATTTGAGTTGTATGGCCACAATCGCACGACAGTACTGTGGGTTGTCGTTAATATATCTACATATATATCTTCTGGACTCTATGTATTTCTATGTGTTTCAAGGTATCTCTATGGGTTTCTATTTATCTCTATGTGTGTCTATAGGTCATGCCCTCTAAAGGGACATCTGCACTGGTTAGAAACATTCAGGCTGGCCTACCTACGATCCATCCTGGGTTTAACCAGGCTGGATTGTGTGATGAGCTCACAAATCCTTAAAAGATCTGGACACATCCGCATGAGTGATCTCCTCCTGGGTTATGTAGCTCGCATGCCCAGCCAACGCATGCATAAGCATCTTCTGTTTGGTCGGATAGAGGAGGTTAAACGGGCACGACACGGGTTGGAAAAGAGATGGACTGATGCGGTACAGGAGGATGTGGAGCTTAGTGGACTTCCAAAACACTGGTACCAGCGGTGTCAAGATCGACCTCTATGGAGGAGCCTCGTGAAGGACACTCCCGGGCAGTTGGAGGCAGTCGCCCTCCAACAACAACGGAGGGCAGAGGAGCGACGCTCACAACAACGAGTGAGGAGCCAGGCATCTACAATTTAGCAAAATTGCACAGCAGCACAAAATGGCACAGCCAATGTGTGTATCTGCCAGTCATCTCAGGCACCTGAGTTTGTCCCGTCCCCTATCAGCGAGCCTTGGACACTTCATGTGGCCTCAAAGTGCATCTGGCCTGGCACAGGCGCCGTGGTGAGGTCACCATCACTTGGCGGCTGGTCTTATGGGGTTACTATTAGGGCCACAGTGTGGGTTTCATGGCGGCAATCGCACCACCGTGACTCGTGGCTCTCATTTTACGTTCACGAAGATGTGGTGCAGCATCGGCCTGGTGATGTTCTGACGCAGTTGATGGTTATACCACCAGGAAGAGGAGGAATGTCAAAGCCAGGAGGAGGTGTTTGAATCTCAAAGCCAGGAGGAGGTGTTTGGGTCTCGAATGAGGAGGTGTTTGTTCTATGTCCGCCTTTTCCCACTATGTTCGCACAGCAGCAGCTGCAGCAGCTGCATCCACTCCTCTGGATCTGGGAGAGATTCTAGGATGGGTACCAGCAGCAGCGGTCGTCTTCTTCTGGGTGAGATTATAGGATGGGTGACAGCAGCAGCAGCAGCGATCCCAGAAGGGATGGGGTCGGGACTTGAGTGGGCGGCGAGGTGACGTCGTTGACGTCTCGCTTGACGATGGGTACAGTTGCCGTTGGCAACAATAATTATAAGGAGCTTTTTCACCTTTTGCTCATTTGCAACTGTTTAATAAGCGCTCACTCTGTGAGGTTTATAGCTGCGTGTGAAAGCGTTTACGGGGAAGTGACGGGGTGTGGGGTGGGGGTTGGTAGCTGGGTCGCTCCGGGGATTAAATAGAAGGGGGTCCCCCCTCCCTCCTTGCCCCCACCCCCTGCCCCCACCCCCTGCCCCCCCTCCCTACTCCCCTCCTCCATGCCCCCACCCTCTGCCCCCCCTCCCTGCCCCCATCCCCTGCCCCCCACCCCCTGCCCCCCTCCCTGCCCCCCACCCCCTGCCCCCCTCCCTGCCCCCCTCCCCGCACCCCACCCCCTGCCCCCCTCCCTGCCCCCCACCCCTGCCCCCCCTCCTTGCGCCCTCTCCCTGCCCCCCCCCCATCCCCTGCCCCCCGAAGTTTCCGTTTGCCTGTAAAATCTCAGCCGGTTCGCGCGGTGACGTCACCGGGGGCGCTATAATAGCGGCGATTGTGGCGAGAAACTCGTAAAAGCTCAGAGGTGCAAAGTGGAATTAACCACGAGGTGACATCATGTCTCGTATTAGGTACTCCCTAGCAGTACTCTAACTTGGCCCAACGATCTTTGACCCGCCCATACTGGAGATCTGTGCTAAAGAGCTTCATAGCTCTTCGGATTCCTCCTGCAGTCAAAATAAAGATGTGGCTTCCTCCTGCCAGTCGCAACGCTGAGCTGCCACCGCCCTCCGCCTCGCTCTTGTCTCGCTACTGCCACGGTCACTGAACGTCTTCACTCGTCGATCCCTCCACCAAAGGGAGTTAGGGGCCGTCCATAAATGACGTCACGCGATTTTGGACGATATTTTACCCCCCTCCCCCCCTTCGTCACACGGCGTCACAAAAAGTCAGACCCCCCTCAAATATGACGTCACAAAGCTCTGCCCCCCCCCCCCCCAATACAAAATAAAACATGCTTCAAATCGCTTTAAACTATTGTCATTTAATGTGGCGCTGCACTCTGATGTTGTAGGAGAAAACATGTATTAAAAAGTATATATATAATTAAGTAGAACGTGTTGTCTATATTTATTTCAAGTTGCGCATTTTGATGTGACGTCACATTTCTCAACCCCCCCCCCCCCCATCGTCACACATCGTCACAAATGTCTGACCCCCCCCCCCTAGGTGCGTGACGTCATTTATGGACGGCCCCTTAGTGGCGCTTGTGTTGAAGCAATGCTGATGAAATTGTGCTGCACGCTTGCCAGAGAGAGGGGCCGTGTGGCTGGTGGCAGGGCTGTATTATCCAGTAGGGCGCTGTGGGCACGGTTCCTCGGGCCTACGGGGAAAAAGACTAAATGTTGACCATGTTTTTTTGTTCATAATAGCGGTGTTTTTTAAGGGTTAGATCGCGTAAATATATAAATGTGTCTTTAAACCCGCCACCACGCGACACAGCCAATTAGTAAGGGGTTGTCACGTAAACAGAACATGCTAATTCGTTACTAGCTCAGCACACCGGTGTGTTGGAGAGCAAATCCACAACATTTACAACCCAACAACCTGTATTATGGATTATATTGGTCGCGAAAGTTTACGTGTAAAACATGTTTTTGTTGTTTGTATGATAAAAAAAAATTCGACCAAGATTTCTTCTTGAATAAATATATTTATCTAGCAAGAATAGGCAACAGTGCACATACAAGAGGCAGAGTCATATCAATAGGTTTCTTATTTAATTATGGCACAGACTAAATAATGAACGCATCAGCAGTAAGGACATCTGTCCAGCGGCTGGACGAATTAAAAGTGCAACAAGCGGAGTGACAGTGGCGGTAGTGGTGACATGGGGCAGCAAGCAGCAGCAGTACCAGCTGTAAAACGTTATCAGTGAAGGCCTGCGAAACAGAAATGGTTAGAAGAAGCTTAATCCGGCCCTGGCTGATGGGATGTGTCAAACTAAAAAAAATATTGGTAATATATTTTGTTACTCTTTGGTTCTCTCGGTAAAGTCACGTAAGTAGAAATTAAAATAAAACAAAAAATTATATATCACGACGTTTCGATCGCAACACAAGCAGTCGTCCTCGGGCAGAAAATAACAATCCTGTAGTGGAACTGCTGAACCAGCGAAAGAGCTGTTACAGCAAGAGGTTATATATGTGGCGATGGGCAAGCAAGCGGGGTCTGAGCTGGAAAGGAATTCCATCCCCGCACGCAAGCACGTCAGTTGTGTTAATGGGGGAGATTAGGGAGAGCGAGATTAGGGAGAGAGATTAGCATGAAATAAGCTTCCGTCGCAGCATAAGAGTATCATCCCCGCATATGCGCACAATAGCAGTGTTCATGGGAGATTAGCACTATGTTAATGGGAGAGATTAGGCAGGGATATTAGGGGGGATTAGTAAGTTAATGTCATGTCTATGTGTAACACAAGCTGCGGCGCTGCCAACTGCGCTGTGAGGCAAGCGCGTCAATGCAAGAGAACCACCGCAACGGTGGTCGCGTCAGTGAGACACACAGCCCATCACACAGCCAGAGGCTAAGGTAACAGAGGTGGCCATGTTAGTGAGACCCCAGCCCGTTAATGCAGAGGCACCTAACAGGGCAATGCAACTTAGAGAGTCGGAGATAACAGCCAAACGGCAGGAAGAATGGAAGCACCACAGCAAGTGACGACTTTGCTTGGTTAATAACGTCCTTCCAATGATTGCTCAGCTCGTACCCATCTTCTCGGTTGAAATTGTCTCCGTGTTTATATATCTGGATGGCTTCATGGACAAATCTTTGATGGTAGCCTGAAGGTTTGCAGAGTACCTTGGTCTCGGAAAAAACAATATCATGCGATACTCTTAGTTCTTTCGGTATGAATCCTTGCAGTCATGAAAGCTTCAAATCTAGAATATCGTGCGAGCCCACTGCGTTATAACAATGATCAGCCACTGCAGAGGTATTGGTTCTGCCGTGTTTCAAATCTGCCTTGTGTTCACGAACACGGTCCGAGACATGTCGTTTCGTTTCCCGAATGTAACTGCTGCCGCAGACACAACGTAGTTTGTAGACACCAGGGTATTGCATGTCAGGAATTACATCCTTCACAGATGGGATCAAATCACGGATTGTGTGTACTGTATTGAATCGGACCTGGATCTTGTGTTTGTTTAAGATTTAGGAAATGTTTTTGGTAACACCTGCTATGTATGGCAAGGTGATGGTTTTTGAATGGGTCTTCAGATGGTTGTCTCACCATGGTTGGGGATACACCTTTGCGGATTGTGCGGTCTGAGTATCTATTCATCTTGAGGGCTTGGTGTACGTGCTCTAATTCACTGGCTAGGTGGCGCTGGTCGGAAATGCAGGGGGCCCGATGGTGTAGTGTTTTGATGAGGGAGTTCTTCTGGGCCGGATGGTGGTGGGAGTCAGGCTTTAGATAGGAATCCGTGTGGGTGGCTTTCCTTTAGATGGAATGTCCCAATGAGCCATCAGGCCTCTTCTCGATGAAAACATCCAGGAATGGTAGCTTGCCATCATTTTCCACTTCCATGGTGAATTTCATGGATGGGTGTATGGAATTGATGTGGTTGAAAAACTGGTTCAGTGCTGGCTGGCCATGTGGCCAGATGACGAAAGTGTCTACAGGAAAGCCACCCACACGGATTCCTATCTAAAGCCTGACTCCCACCACCATCCGGCCCAGAAGAACTCCATCATCAAAACACTACACCATCGGGCCCGCTGTATCTCCGACCAGCACCACCTAGCCAGTGAACTGGAGCACGTACACCAAGATTGAAACATATTTTGTTTGTTATGGTCGCGTTGGTCGATGCATCCACCACCACAAAAACCACGCCAGACCGCATTCGCCTTCCCCACAGAGACACAAAGACAAAGGTCCCCCGTGTAGCCTCAACAGACTGTGCGGGGCAAGTCGCTGTGAGCGAGTTGCCACCTATGAATGCTGCCGGCACTGTGGCACACACAGAGAGGGGAGCGTGGGTGGCCAGAAACGACGACAACAACAACAACAATCGCCACTTAAGTGCCGGAGACGTCACCGCGGCGCTTGGTGCCAGGCTATGTGCACGTTAAGACGCACGGATACGGACACACGCGACGCACAACAAATATTTGAGAGGGAAAAAACCGTGAATAAACGTTGGAATTGAAGGGGGAAAAAAGCGACGCGTTTGGAGTAATCACCACAAACAAACCAACAACAACAAACTTTAAAGTGGGAAACATTGAGAGGAAACGGCTCACGCTGCGTCCGTGGTTTTGGCGGGAAATGGCGACACGAACCCCGTTAATAAGACCTCGAGGGAGCGATGGCGGCGTGCGATTCATGTTCGTTACGAGCAGCGATTATTGTGAGGTCCCTTCACTTGAGGGAATTATTTTTACTTTTTTTGAGGGAATTGTTTTTGTTTTGTACAACACAGTACCTCTACTCCCCCCCCACAACATAAACACCGCCTTTGTGTCCCCACTGACAGACACACATACACAGACAAAAGGTCTCCCGAATAGCCTTCAACAGAACGTTGTTGGCGCAACGTTGTTACGTTTACAGGAAACAGGGGCAAGGATTGATGCGTTATTTTTTGTGGGAGCATAGCCCCTGACTTAAATTAATCTCATCTGAGCAACTGGTTCTCGAAAGCGCCGGGAATGAAACTCGGGTGCTCCATACCGTGTCAACCCGTACGGTTTACCCCGTAAAACTCTTTGGTTATTTCGGTAAAGTCACGTAGGTATAAAATAAAATAGATCACGACGTTTCGGGCGCAACACAAGGGTCCATCATCAGGTGGAAAAGCGTGGTCTGCTGCTGAGGCAGACTGTTCTAAAAGGTTTGAAATGGGTATATCTCAGTTATATGCTACCCTTGAGATATATCCATTTAAAACCTTTTAAAACAGTCTGCCTCAGCAGCAGGCCACGCTTTCCCACCTGATGATGGACCCTTGTGTTGCGCCCGAAACGTCGTGATCTATTTTATTTTTATACCTACGTGACTTTACCGAAAAAAACAAAGAGTTTGGATGCCTGCAGTCACGAAAGCTTCAAATCTAGATATTCCCTTACCAACCCAGAACCACCCATCACTGTCAACCCCTGAGCAGTGCCCTCCCTTATTACAGCACAATTCAGATCTTATTGGCCACCCCGTGCCCCTTATGCATCTCAACGTTCATCCTACACAAGGGAGAAACACAAATAAATGGATATTTTCATGTTGTTGTTGTTGTTGCTGCCCTATTGAAACGGCTGTGCGCCGTATGGACCTGAAAGCTCAATTTCCCTGCCCACTTCAGCAATTGCTTCTTGCTGTGGTTGTCCCACCTGATGATGGACCCCTGTGTTGCGCCCGAAACGTCGTGATTTAATTTATTTTATATCTACGTGACTTTACCGAAAAAACCCAAGAGTTTGGTCAGGGAATGTTGCTAACCGCTGCACCACCAGCCGGGCACTGGTTGCTACGCCGCTGCCAATAATCACGAAGCGCAGCGGAGGGTTGGCGGATCACCGCATAGATTTCTTCACAAGCTGATTGCCTCACTCCTACCTATTACCTATTTTTTATTTTTGCCACGCAAAACCCGCTGAGCTGCACTGCGTAGGCCGTTTATAGAAGCCGCCTGACCACAAAGTATAGGCTCGACGAAGTGGCTTATCGGGTGGATATGCATAGCGACAGCCAAATACTCTGAAACGCGTGGCGATGTTGATTCTTAACGTGGACCGGAGGAAAATCCACGCGACCACGGGAAGAGAGAGAGAGGGACACCGCAAACTCCAAATATACAGTAGCAGCAGCAGCAGGCGTCGTCAGGGTCGGGAACGAACCCACGGCACAGCGTTGGTGTGAAGTGCTTTTTTTCTGGAAGACTTTGCAGTTTTTTCCTGGATTTTTCTGTTTGCGCAAAGTCACTTTAAGATGTTTTCTTGTTCATGTTTATGTTTTTTGTTTGTTGCGGTTGCACCCGATTCAAGAGAGGAATGGCTCACAGGGTTATACCTAATAAATGAAATTGAAATGAAATGAAACGACCTCCTGTATACCAGGCGAAGTAGTTAACATCTCCTGGCCAACGTGGCCGTACACTGGCTCGCCAGGAGAAGTGTCCACTAATCTTCATCTTGTCCCAACTGAACTCTCCAGAATCACTGTCTTTATTCATACTGGAGGAATCCGATGGCCTCCAAAGATTCATTTTGTTCAATGATGTCCGGTCGGTTTTTATCCACCCGGCCCTCCGCTCGTTGTTGTGAGCGTCGCTCCTCTGCTCTCCGTTGTTGTTGGAGGGCGACTGCCTCCACCTGCCCAGTAGCGTCCTTCACGAGCCTCCTCCACACAAAGACCCCCCCCCCCCGTACAGCAAGCACCATGCCCGGCCGCCTTTGTCTTCCGAGTGGCGTCGACCTAGAGGAGACCCAGCATCGGTTCAGGACGTTCGTTGCTGGTGCTGGCCGTTCAATGGGAATCGAGCAGTGAGGATCATCTGAACCCCTCTCAGCAAGGGGATTCATCTCAGCCCACTCTGTCCGCTCCAGTTACAATTAAGAGTTAAAGACTAAGATCCCCCCGTGGAGCCTGAACAGATTGTCGGGGCAAATGTTGTTAGCGAGCGGCACCTATGAAGGCACACGTGGGGGTGGGTGGGTGGCCAGCACCACGCCCGACCGCCGTCGTCTCTCCAGTAGCGATGTTTTTACGCACCGCACCGGGTACTCGTTTGAGGCTGAGTCGACCTAGGGGGATGCCCAGGACCGATCCGGATCATTAATCGTCACCGTTTGTTGATGGCCGTGAGCGGGAATCGAACTCGGACCGCTAACCGCTCCCCAGAGTCACCACCCGGCACACCACGTCCAGTATGACCACCCCTGCCACCCACAACTTGTTATGACGGTGGCGACTACGACTCACGTGCCACCAGATACATATCTCGGCAAGCAATTGACACCCCAAGGGGTGCCACTTTGAATCCACTGCTGGATGAGACCCCCCCCCCCCCACCACCACCAACACTGGCGTCGTCGCGTTTTGTGGGGAGGTCCCTTTGGCCATACTTCACCGCGCCGGTCGGTGCGGTTGATTGCTGATCATTTGAGGGGGGGTCGAGTGGTTGGTGGGGGGCGCTGTTAGCGAGCACCTATTAAGGCGATCCGTGTGGTGTGAAACCGCGCCCGGCTGCCTTTGTATGACCCATGCTGAAACGCGTATGTTGAGGCTGAGTCGGCCTCGGGGAGCGCGAGTACTTACTGCTACGACGTTACGCACAGGGACCAATTTAAAGGAGGCCGTTGAGCGACGTGGCAAATGTATAATTAATAGGGGATTATGGATGGAGGGGCGGAGAGGATGTGGGGGCACGTGGCCTGAGGCGAGACCCTTCTCAGCCATCTCGCCTTCTCAGCCATCTCGCCCTCTCAGCCATCTCGCCCTCTCAGCCATCTCGCCCTCTCAGCCATCTCGCCCTCTCAGTCATCTCGCCCTCTCGTCTCACCGCCTCGCCTCTCACCCACTCGTCCAATTCCTCACACGTCTCTCATTCGCCCTCTTCCTCGACTCACCCACTAACTCACCCGAACTTTCTCACCTGCCTCCCTCCCTCCCTCACCTACCACCCCACCCGCTTACCTCACCCCTCACCCCACTCCCCTCACACGCATCAACACCCTCCCCTCACTCTCCCCTCATCCTCCACTCACCCTCCCCTCACCCTCCACTCACCCCCTCATCCTCCACTCACCCTCCACTCACCCTCCCCTCACCCCCCAAGGCTCGCTCGTGGTTTTCCTCTTTTAGTGAGCGGTAGGGATGAGCGTGTGGTGAGCTAATGGTGATGTGGCGAGTGGTGATGTAGCGTGTGGTGATGTAGTGCGTGGTGAGCTAATGGTGATGTAGCGAGTGGTGATGTAGTGCGTGGTGAGCTAATGACGATGTGATGTAGCTCAGTGTTTTGTTAATGTTTAGAAGCGAGCCTCCTTGTCTCATAAAGCGAATGTAAAATCCAGCAGAGAAACATAAAACGCGTGCATTATTCAGAGATGCTGGAGGAGGGGGGGGGGGGTTATATAACACCCCCCAACCCAACACCGCCCTTCCACCAACACCATTGGACACCCTCACTCCAAACCAGATTCCCATATCACATCCTCCACTCTTATTAGATTCGTTATCTCCAGAGAGTGCGAGAGGAACAACTCGTGGCTCACAGCGCCACTGTTTATTCGTTCCAACCACAAACAACTCTCCGATTAGCCACGCCGGGCACTGGCTCCCACACGGTGCGACCCTACGACTCCATCCAACACTGCGGGCCGCCGAGATATGTTCAGCCAGGGATGACAATCAGACATTTCGCGCTGGGTAGCAAAACTATCGAGGCGACACTGAGCCAGGCGCAGTCGTTAAGGAGAAACAAACACCGATTGGAACCCCTCGCTAACTCCCAGTACATCCCCGCGGTGGCTAGGAGATGTCAACCACCTCGCCTGGTAGACAGGAGGTCGTGGGTTCGAACCCGAACCCGACCCTGATGCCTGCTGTATATTTTGAATTTACGGTGTCTCTCTCTGACCAGGGTCGCGTGGATTTTTCTCCGGGTCGTCCTGTTTTCCCCTCCACATTTTGGATCAACATCACACGCGTTTAAAATTATTTTACTGCTCTACATTTCCAGGTGTGGAGCCACTTCGTTGAACTCTCATTGGTGATAGCCAGGTCACTCCCGTTAAAGAGATATACAACTCAAGTTGACCTTACCTGGTGGAATTTTTTATTTCTTTTTTAATATTCTTGGTTCTTTCGGTAAAGTCACGTAGACGCGAATATGAATCCCTGCAGTCACGAAAGCTTTAAATATTTTTTTTTATAGTTTAGTTTAGTCTGGCTTTATAGACTTCCACAGGGTCTTACCGGGGTGTATGGTCGGGATCTTGCACCGCATATTGAGGAGCAGCTATCGCAGATCGGGAGATGCTTAGTGGCCTGCGCCATTCGTTCCGCCACTCTCCTAAAAGCAGCTTCCGAGAAGTTGGTGAAGCTGCCCGAGCGACATCGGCGTCTTCTCGAGCGGCAAATGAGCGACTGGGAGCCGGCTCTCACGCAGCCATCGCCGCGGGAGGATGATCCTGATTAAGCGGCCCGCAAGATCAGTGCCGTACTTAGCGTGGGGACAGGGGGTGCCTTGTCCCCCCCCCTCTCCCCGCCGGCGGCCAAAGCTACGAGTTGGGGCCCCCTAGACGACCACCATGAACCACGTTTTCAACAACAGTGGAAAAGAACACAAACTTGTGTAATGATCTTGATTTGAAGCTTTCGTGACTGCAGGAATCCATACTCTTTGGTTCTTTCGGTAAAGTCACGTAGGTGGAAAAGCACCTGATGACGGACGCTTGTGTTGCGCCCGAAACGTCGTGATCTATTTTATTGTGCAATGATTTGATGAGGCGAGAGAAGTCGCGCTATATAGCCGAGGTGCGACCTGTACGAGACAAATCCAATATTGGGGCCCCACCTGACCGATGGAGGCACGACACTGTGCTGATGACGTCGCCACTTACGCCACTGCTCCAGATCCATTCTCTCCATCGCCCAAACTACGCAGTTTGGCTGGCAGTCGAAGTGATATGCCCACAGTGCCACCCAGCCACGTGGGTCACGATTGCCATGCTGAATACAATCGCACCGTTAGCAATTCACCGATGGATTAGCACTCCTCCACACGTAAACACATGCAGCACGATGATGATGACATGTGTAGATAGGCGGGTTTGTAAATCCACTGCTGGATGATGCGGCTTACCCACGCCGTGCGGGCCGTGGGTGGTTTGGGTGGGGGGGGTACTTCAGCCATACTTCACTGTAATGGACCCTTCTGAGGCTCCCCTGTGGTTATTTAAAACAAAAAAAGATCGCAAATTTTGTTTTGTTCTGAAGATTACTTTGATTTAATTAAACATAACACGAGTACGCAAGCGCTCACATTTAACTATCCACTAATTAGACAAGATGCTAGCGGTAATTAGATTCAACTCTACAGTTCATTTGACTTGAGGCGGGGAGGGGGATATATACAGTATTCTATTTCCCAAAACTGCGACGAAATTATAAAAACAGATCTTGTTATTATTGTTGTTACAATCTGGGCGCAAGGTATGCATTTATACTGGAGGAATCCGATTCGCTCTTTTTCACAGATGTCCAGTAGGATACATTGGAAAGGAAGAGCGTTCCTAAAGGCCGCAGAAGCTCATCTGGCCAAAGACAAACATCCCCCGTAACAGACTGCTGAGCCAAATGGCGTTGACCACACAGAAGCCCGCAGACGACACACGCACGCACACAGTTTAACACGTCAGCTTTCGCGACCAATATTTTCCATAAGAGGGGTGTTTTGGGGGGATTAGATCGCGTAAATAGAAATGTATTGTTAAACCCGCAACCGCCCGACACGGCCAATTAGTAAGGGTTTGGGGGTCGTCCATAAATGACGTCACGCGATTTTGGATGATTTTTTACCCCCCCCCCCCACTTCGTCACACGGCGTCACAAAAAGTCAGACCCCCCCCCCTCAGATTTGACGTCACAAAGCTCTGCCCCCCCAAATTTAAACATGCTTCAAATCGCTTGAAACTATTGTCATTGTAGTGCGTATTTAATGTGGCGCTGCACTCTGATGTTGTAGGAGAAAACATTTATTAAAAGTATATTTAATTAAGTAGAACGTGTTGTCTATATTCATTTAAAGTTGCGCATTTTGATGTGACGTCACATTTCTCACCCCCCCCTCCCTCGTCACACATCGTCACAAATGTCTGACCCCCCCATTCCCTAGGTGCGTGACGTCATTTATGGACGGCCCCTTGGCACGTAAACAAAACATGCCATATTCGTTACTAGTTCAGCGCACCGGTGTGTTGGAGAGTAAACCCCACAACATTTAACAATTCGAGTACGACGTTTCGCCGGTAACGACAACCACCAGCTGCATCAGTAACACAGACAGCCGTGTCCACCAGAGGGCCGCCTCCACGTGTTCACCGCGTCTCCCCGCGTCTCTCCCCGCGTCTCCCGTGCCGCTCCTCCACTCGAGCTTGGTGCCGACGTCTCTCCCTCCTGTGCCCCCTCTACTCCGTATCAGACTACAAACTACGTTCGAGATTACTTACACCTGTACATAATCGGACCTTTTTTTGCCGGTATCAAATTGTGACAAACTAAGACCCAAAAGAATACCATCATAATACCTTGCTGATCTTCACCCACAATGCGGTATCATGGGATACATTTTAGGTTGTACCCTTTCAGACAATAAAACCGGTGTTAAGATATTATTGGTTCTTTCGGTAAAGTCACGTAGAAGGGAATATGAATCCCTGCAGTCACGAAAGCTTTAAATCGAGGTGTTAAGTTGTTCAAACACCAAATAGATAGCAACCTTTTGCACGGAATCGAGTCTGCATTAACCACGCGTCCTTGTGGTGAACATTTAAACAAGCATGCTCTGATAATTACTTAATGCATTGGCTTTGAAACTGATTGGCCTACACCAGAGGCAGCTTTCTTTAGGGCCTAGTTTTAATCGGTGTCAGACCAGAGAGCGTCAACAGGCGACCAGCACAAGGGCATTATTGGACCTCCCTTGCCAGTCGACTGGCAAGGGAGGTCCCATGATGTAGCTGCTCACCCCGAGCTCTCAATGTGCTGGTAGCGCATTGTCTTTGTGCTGTTCGCCTTTTGGCGTTGCCCTCTGGTCTAAGAGTATTGAGACTCGGCTCTCTAAAGAAAGCTGTCTCTGGTGTGGACCAATCAGTTCCAAAGACAATGCATATACTATCAGAGCATGGTTTTTTTGTATGTTCACCACAAGTATATATGGTTAATGCAGACATGATTCCTTGCAAAAAATTTCAGTTTGGTGTTTGAACATCTTACCATCTGTTATATTGTCAGAAAGGGTAAAATCTATTCTTATAGTACAAAAAGGACAATACACTATTGGGGCATTTATAACTCGGGGTGAGCAGCTACAAAATGGGACCTTTTTTGCTCGACATGATTCCTTGCAGAAGGTTTATAATTGGTGCTTGAACATCTTAACACCTGTTTTATTGCCAGAAAGGGTAAAACCTATTCCTATATTTTTCATCTGTCCCTCAACTTGGCTTTTTTCTGGCATCTTTTGGCTCTCAAATTCTGTTTGCAACGGGGTTTTCTCTCTCTTTCTTTCCTTTCGGTTCGCGTGTGTTTAGTTTACGACCGTTAAACACGCCCCGTCTGTTGCGCGATATCGCTCAAGGACCATGGACTCGTCCGCAATATTTGACGTTTCTGTTGTTGTTGATGCCAATGTGCTCAAGCACCACAGATCTCCGCGGCACAACAGCCGGGAAAACTGAATCAAACGTGACTACCATCCGTGTGACAGATCCACTCAACTCAGACTCTCTCTGTCTCTCGTGACCGCGAGGAAGTCAGTCATGCCCGCCATTCGCAGTCCTCGTGGCGACGTCACCCGCGCTGATAGACCTCATCAGCAGTTACACAGCAATCGTGACACGCCACAGCAGAGCCTCCAGTCAACCACAGAGCAACCCCTGGGCACTACCCCTCAGCCTGAGCACAGTCGTAAGCTACCTTCATACTCCATAACCCTACTCACCAGACACGCTACTCGTAACCCCAACCACACTAGGCAACTACACCATAACCCTAACCACACTAGCC
Source organism: Lampetra fluviatilis (assembly GCF_964198595.1). Taxonomy (NCBI): domain Eukaryota; kingdom Metazoa; phylum Chordata; class Hyperoartia; order Petromyzontiformes; family Petromyzontidae; genus Lampetra; species Lampetra fluviatilis. Next base: position 1,611,679 of record NC_136287.1, on the reverse strand, counting down.
ACCCGGATTCTAGCCCTAACCATGCCAGCCAACCTGACCCTAACTCTAACCACACTAGCCAACCTGACCCTAACTCTAACCACACTAGCCAACCAGACCCTAACTCTAACCACACTAGCCAACCAGACCCTAACCCTAACCACACTAGCCAACCAAATCCTAACCCTGTCCACATTATCCACCCAGACCCTAACCCTAACCACATTATCCACCCATACCCTAACCCTCACCACAGTAGCCAATCAGACCCTAACCCTGTCCACATTATCCACCCAGACCCTAACCCTGTCCACGTTGTCCACCCAGATCCTAGCCCTGTCCACGTTGTCCACCCAGATCCTAGCCCTGTCCACATTGTCCACCCAGACCCTAGCCCTGTCCACGTTGTCCACCCAGACCCTAGCCCTGTCCACGTTATCCACCCAGACCCTAGCCCTGTCCACATTGTCCACCCAGACCCTAACCCTGTCCACGTTGTCCACCCAGACCCTAACCCTGTCCACGTTGTCCACCCAGACCCTAACCCTGTCCACGTTGTCCACCCAGACCCTAGCCCTGTCCACGTTGTCCACCCAGATCCTAGCCCTGTCCACATTGTCCACCCAGACCCTAGCCCTGTCCACGTTGTCCACCCAGACCCTAGCCCTGTCCACATTGTCCACCCAGACCCTAGCCCTGTCCACATTGTCCACCCAGATCCTAGCCCTGTCCACATTGTCCACCCAGACCCTAACCACGCTGACCCACCAAGCACCGGCCCCATCTCGAGCCCTACCCTTAACCCCGCGCACTGCCGCTTTGCTCTTCTCGCCCCCCGCCTCTCCCCCCGTGATGAATGCAGCAGAAGGCGACATCTGTTTCCATATAAAGTAACGGAGGGGGTGGTGGGGGGCATGGAGCCCCATTTCTTTAAGAGGATTTACCGGGGGGTAGGGGGTGGGGGTTTGGCGAAGTAGGGTGGGGAGTTCCCTCGTCTCGGCTCCGCGCCTTTGAATGCCTCTCCCCCCATTCCCTCCTCCCCTCCATCCCCTGTCGCCCCCAACCCCTCCCTTCGCATCAACCCCCCCCCCCTCCAAGTCTTTATTCCCGACAAAAACAGAGGCGGTTTATAATGGGGGATGGGGAGGGGGGGTGAGAGGGGGGAGTGGGGGGGTTTGCACGTTTCGTGAACAATAGAGTGAGCGGTGGCGCAGCGGTTAGCGTGCTGCGCTATGAACCCGCCGGCCCCAGTTCCATACCCGCTCACGGCCAACACCAGTGACTGTTATCTATAACCAGTCCTGGGCCTCCCTTGGGTCTACTCAGCCTTAAAATAACACCTGGTTCGGTGTTTAAAAAAAAGAACATTGGCACAAGGGAGACAAAGGCGGCCGGGCGTAGTGCTGGCCACCCACCTGCTAGTGTGATGTCATGGCCTTTCTAGGTGCACACCAATAGCACTTGCCCCAGCAGTCTGTTAAGGCTATACGGGGAATAGTTGCCTTCTATAAAATAATGTTTACAGCACGGCACATGATGTTATTGTTGGTTACAAACCGAGCCCATCAACCCTCCTGCGGTCGTTAAAATTAGTACAACGTTAAAGTCAACAGCGTTTGACTTTAAAAGGGAATCGCTGAATGCCATTGTGCATGGGTTATACAAATATGAATACAATACCGTGTGCTGTTAACGATAAACATACTTACACTTGTAAGCAGAGTAGAGCCACAACCCAGCAAAGAAAACATCATGTCTGCTGACAACATCGCCTATTATATATTTTTTTAAACACATGCATGGGCTGAAAACATCTGACTATATATAGAGGACCGCAGAGCTTGAGTAATCGTTTGTATCGCCGACTCCTCACCGCCTGGCTGCTGCTACTTCTGACTTTCAACCTGGTCTGTGGGTTCCTCGGCGATTGTAAGAGATGCAATACGATATACAGTATATAGATGTGAAACTAACAAATTATGTTAAAATCAGCCACGGTCTATCCACTGCTGGACGAAGGCCGCCTCCACCGCCGCCACCTCTCACGATTCTGCGACGCAACAATCCATCCGGCACCTGCACACGAAATATTTCATCGCTTCATCTTCCTATAGGTGGAACGTCCACTCGGACGCGTTCCATCCCTTGGCCTATAACACGTAGCACCTGTGTTACCAGCGGTGCTGGTGATTGTTGTGGTGATGGCTGGGTCATGTAGCTCGCATGCCCAACCATCGCATGCCCAAGCAGCTTCTGTTTGGCCAGATAGAGGGAGTCAAATTGGCACGAGACGGGCGGGAGAAGAGATGGACTGATGCTACACGGGAGCTGAGTGGACTTGCCGAAGACTGCTACCAGCGGTGTCAATATCGGCCTCTATGGAGGAGGCACGTGAAGGACACTACTGGGCAGTTGGAGGAATTAGCCCTCCAACAACAACGGAGGGCAGATGAGCGACGCTCATAACAACGAGCCGAGCGCCGGGCGGCTAAAATACAGCAATTTGGTATAGTAGGGGACACAGCTGGTGCATCAGCCAGTCAACTCAGGCAACCCATGGCACCTACTGGGGCTGTCTCCTGACCTGTCAGCGAGCCTTCGACACTTCATGTCGCCTCAAAGTGCACTTGGCCTGGCACGGGCGCCGTAATGACGTCACCGCCACTTCGTGGCAAATGGGGGGCTGTATTGGTGGTGGTTGTGGCGGTTTCTCATCTCAGCAGTTCACCCAGACCCCCCCCCCCACCGCTGTCTCGACGCATTAGCCGTCTATGGGCTCGTGCCGTCACCCGTAATGAACGCTGTCCCTTCTCCTATCGATGTCCTCCTTGCCTCTCCGGGGATCCGCTGAGAAGGCGGGAGGGATCGATAGGAATTGTTTTCTTCCCAATAGAGAAGAAAAGAAAACCCCAAAAACAAACCCCGAGCATAGAGCGACCATTGGCGGTTTCCATCATTAACACACAGGCCAATTAGGGCAGAACGGCATTATGGGTAAAACCAAAGGCTTCATTTATAATGGCAACATTTCCAGCTGCCTCTCCATCAGCCTTTCAACCCCCAATCCCCCGTCTCCCAAATTGTGGTGAAAAGTGGTGGGGGGGGAGAGGAGGTATTTTCCGGAGCTAAACCCGTGTGAATTTGTGACACCAAGCCCCTGGGTAAAACACAGAGATTTGCATTTTGATTTCTTGAAAGCGTTGTCGCAATTAGCGCAGCTCTACCTGCGTCACGTGATGGTCGTCATCGTGAGGTGGAGGGGATTTACATTTGGAGCTTTACGAATGCGGTGAGCACTACACCACAGTGCATCAGAGAACATCTGCACCGGAGTTGATCCACTTATAGATGCACCAATACAATTGTAATGCAAAGTCAACGTGGTTTTTTTTCCTACTCAAATGAGCATTGAGGCGTTGGTACTCATGTTTGCAGCTCCAAACCAGTGTTGGAAATTCCACATTCCTATGGCGGGAAGTGAGCCAACTCGCCACGGTGGCGAGATTTTATCTATCTCTCCTACTATACAGGAGGACGTGGGTTCGATCCCGACGTTGACGCCTGCTGTATATTTGCAGTCGCGTGGATTATTCTCCGGGTCCTCCGGTTTTTCCCTCCACATTTATAATCAACGTCACGCGTTTACATTTCCACGCGATACGCCACTTCGTTGAGCTATCGTTTGTGGCCTGGTCGCTTCTGAAAAAGAGCCACATAGCTCAGTTGGCCTTACCTGGTAAAATAAAAAAAATAGTTTACAGTTTAATAGCTGTAGACTCCATTTACACCACTGGGTCATGGTCTGTGCCAGTGTTCACGGTGTTTGAACATGCAATGCCATAGCAGGCAGAGTCCGCACGGATGACACGGCCTGTATGCCTGCACACAGGCCGCCGCCGCTGCTGCTGCATTGGCAGTGATGCGCAAAGCACAATGAACAGCACCGTTGGGCATTTAAAGAAAACATATAACGGGCGACGTTTCGGGCAATTGCCCTTCTTCATAGCACACTGATTATACACTGTGTAACAAAAAAATTATATTTTTTGTTCCTGGGTAGTAAGTGTTATTTTCCAACTGCTTATGCCTCAAAAGTACAGAGAATGGCTATTTATTCCCCACAAACTTTGCTTTTGTGACCAGGACAGTGATATTTTGAAATGTACCTATTTTCAATGACAAAACGTGGTGTGCATTTGTGTTATTCCTTCACGTAAAGTCCTGGTCACAAAAGCAAAGTTTGTGGGAAATAATATCAATTTTCTATACTTTTGAGGCAGAAGCAATTAGAAAATAACACTTACTACCCATGGACAGAAATCGTGTTACAGAGTGTTATGCTGTGGAGAAGGGTCATTGCCCGAAACATCACCTATTATGTATTTGTTCCGTTCAGCCAAACCCGTATTATTTACGAGTGGGTTGAGATGTATTTGATCCCTTCAGCACAAATGCTACGTTGCTTTTCATCATGACAAATATGTCCACGCGTGATAACAATGTTCATATTTTATAACCTAAGCCGATGGGACTGCGTAGTTATTATGCCAACACAGAACGCCCACTTACACACCCACACACGAAGACAAAGATACCCCCGTTTAGTCTTTTAACAGACTGTTGGGGGAAGTGCTGTTTTTCATGAGCAGCACCTATGAATGCCGACACGGCACACGAAGGGGTGGGTAGCCAACGCCTCGCGCGCCCAGCCGTCTTTGTCTTCCCGGTGGTGATGTTTAGTCGTGTACGTGCGCGCACGTACGCACAAACAGCTGACGCACACGCTTCACCTGAACTCTGTTGTAGCCCCGTGTTTGCTGGTGAGAGGTGGGGGTGGGTGGTAATAACCGAGTGTAATTGAGTCGTAAAACGAGGTGGCCTAGACACGGATAACAGGGGACGTAACAAAGCGGGGCTTTCTTCATTGTCTCACTCCATCAAGGACACCTGTGGTGGCCAGGGGGCGGGGGGTGGTGGACGGGGGGGGGGTGCTGGGGGAGTCGAGGTTAGATGGTGGGGAGGAGGGGGTTGGGAGTCGTGGGGTTGAAAGGGGAAGATCAGTTTAACACGCAGGAGGCTTTCGCGACCAATATCATCCATAAGAGGCTTTTTGGGTTAGATCGTGTAAATATATAAATATGTCGTTAAACCCGCCACCACCCGACACAGCCAACTAGTAAGGGTTGTCGCGTAAGCAGAACATGCCAAGCCACAACATTTACAATCTGAGTACGACGTTTCGCCAGTAATTACCACTAGCTTCATCAGGCGACAGCCAGATTTGTGGAGAAGTCTAACTGTTTAGTTCCTTATATAGAGGCGTAGATGTGGTGACCACGCTTCTGCGCTCTTGCGCCACGTGGGGGAGGGGGATTACTTAAGCAACGCACATTATGCATTATGCGAGCCCTTTGAACTTGTTCTTCCTGTCTATCGTGTGTATTAAAATAGCCGTACCAACGGTATGCTGCCCTCTGTAGGCATGCATTTAAATACTATATTATTTGATGATTGGCTTCCGCGCAGCACTAAGGCGGTAGCTACCCGAACGGTTAAAGTTACTTGTATTTGGTTCTTTCGGTAAAGTCACGGAGATAGTAAAATAACTAATAGATCACGACGTTTCGATCGCAACACAAACAATCGTCTTCAGGTGAAACAATACAGCAGGCGGACTGCTGAGGCAGGAGGAAATGTAGCGAGAGAGCTACTGCAGCCAAAGGTTACATAGGTTTGAGGTGGGTACAACCCAAGGGTAAGTGGGCGGGGCTAGGGATGGAATTGGCAAGTAAATGTAAAATCGCAGAGCTCGCACACCTCGGCTAATCCGAGGGGGGGAGGGAGGAGAGGGGGAGGGGCTGTCGTAACGGGCGAGAGGGTGGTCTGTGAAATTTACAGAGGGAACAAGGTGATAGAGAGAAAAAAGAAAAAATATCAAACTTAGCAAACTTAGAAATGTAATGCAACTCAGAGAGTCGGCCAACACAATAGTTAACACTTTACCTGGTTGATCAACGTCCTTCCAAAGTTTGCTACATTTTGTATCCATCTTCTCGGTTGAAGTCATGTTGTGTGGACTGCAGGAATTCATACTATTTGGTTCTTTCGGTAAAGTCACGTAGATATAAAAATAACTAATAGATCATGACGTTCTGATCGCAACACAAGCATTCGTCTTCCATCCCTAGCCCCGCCAACTTACCCTTGGGTTGTACCCACCACAAACCTATGTAACTTTTGGTTGCAGTTACTCTCTTGCAACATTTCGTCCTGCCTCAGCAGTCCGCCTGCTGTATCGTTTCACCTGAAGACGAGTGCTTGTGTTGTGATCGAAACGTCGTGATCTATTAGTTATTTTTCTACCTACGTGACTTTACCGAAAGAACCAAAGAGTATGAATTCCTGCAGTCACGAAAGCTTAAAATCAAGATTTACTTTGATTTCTTTCAATTTAGATAGATTTGTAGTGGGTTCACTGAGAGACACACACACAAACTCAGGAGGCAACACGTTTATTCTATGGGCCACAACGGGATAACGACATAAACCGGGTCAGGACAGTCGTCACACTGCCTGGCCCACTATGCCGAGCATGAAGACCGAAGACCCAGGAGTAGAGGCAGCACGGAGGACTCCATTCCAGCAGACAGCCCCGACCCAGCCTCGGGACCTCCCTTTTATGCCCCCCAGCGTGGCCTGGCTCCGCCCTCGACCACGCTCCCTTCTGGAACCTACCAGAAGGTTCTGGGCCATACCCCACGTGTCCCTTCTGTCACCTTTGGCCCACATCCTGACCCTGGCCTATCACGTGTCCTTGCCAGCCAACCGGGCTGCTACGTCCTCAGCAAGAATTTTGATTTATTTATTTGCTCTCAATTCTCTTATGGCTTTTGCTTCACTGAAGTTAATATGTTTTTGGCAATTTGCAGTTTTCAATAATTTTGGCAACCTCATGCCTAGTCATCTCAGCTTGATTATGGGGGAGATGTCTAACTGCTGATTCCACTTCAGCAATGATCTCATCGACAGGGATTGTACGTGGGTCAACAGCAAAGTTAAGACCTTTAGACAGGACTGAAACCATATCGCTGGATAATTAACGTTAGTCATGTTGATAACCGTTTTGTTTATAAAATGTTAATTTTTAGTTGAGAGTTGTTTATTAGTCAGTCTAGCAAATTAGATAATTTGGGTAGTGTTAGTTGTGTTAAATACATCAGCTGATTGCTGTGTAATTGTGTCGATTTTTTTCCAGTGATCTGTAGAGACACTGTTACTTATTTTTACGTAAGGACATAAGTGATTTTATGAGTGTGACTTAGTTCTTCTTGGTTCTTTCGGTAAAGTCACGTAGAAGGGAAGTAATAAAATAATAAAAATAAAACATAATAAAACAATTCTCACGACGTTTCGGCTACAACGCAAGCAGCCGTCTTCAGGTGAAGAATGAGACACTGCCAAGCTAGGAGCTTATATATAAGCTGAGTTGGAGGTGGAAGAAGAAGAGAGCCTTAACAAAAGAATGTACATATCAAGAGGAAATTAGCATATTCATGGGAAATGCGTAGGAGGTGGGCGGGGGGGCTTCAAAGTCATATTATGCCCATGCATTATGCAGGACCAGCAGCACCAAAGGGAGGGGGGGGTAGCATTAACAAAGGGAGGGCATGTTAATAGTATGTAGAAGCAATGAAACATGTGAATGGGAAAACGGTGGCAGGAGATCCGCAGCGGAGCAAATAATGCCTTCCCTGTGGAGAACACAAGATACACAGTTAATGCCAGTGAGTGGACTGCGGTCTGAAAGTCACCATAAACGTGAACAACAATCAGTTAAGATCCGAAGTGGTTTATTACGTCCTTCCAATGATTGCTGAGCCAGAATCCATCTTCTCGGTTGAAATTGTCTCTGTGTTTGTATATGTGGATCGCCTCATGAACGAATCTCTCATGGTAGCCAGATGGCTTGCAGAGAACCTCTGTCTTGGAGAAGTCAATGTCATGTGAACCCACTGAATTGTAACAGTGATCTGCCACGGCTGAGGTGTTTGTCCTACCGTGTTTCAGGTCAGCTTTATGTTCACGGATGCGGTCCGAGACATGTCGTTTGGTTTCTCCAATGTAACTGCTACCACAGAGGCAACTTAGTTTGTAGACGCCAGGGTACTGTATGTCTGGAACCACGTCTTATACAGACGGAACCAGATCACGGATTTTATGTACTGTGTTGAATCGTACCTGAATCTTGTGTTTAATCAGGATTTTGGAGATCTTTTTTGTGACCCCAGCAATGTAGGGTAAGGTGATGGTTTTGAAAGGCTCCTCAGCAGGATCCTTCTTGACGGTTGGAGTGATGACCTTGCGGATTGTGTAGTCGGAGTAACCATTAGCCTTAAGAGCTTGGCGTACGTGTTTGAGTTCACTGGCAATGTGTTCCTGGTCGGAGATGCATTGGGCTCTATGGTATAGAGTCTTGATGAGGGAGTTCTTCTGGGATGGATGGTGGTGGGAATCCGGTTTTAGGTAGGCATCCGTATGGGTGGCTTTCCTGTAGACAGAATGGCTCATTGAACCATCAGGTCTCCTTTTAATTAGGACATCCAAAAAGGGTAGCTTGCCATCTTTTTCGACTTCCATGGTGAATCTGATGGCTGGGTGTATGGAATTGATGTGGTCGAGAAATTTGTCTAGAGCAGGCCGGCCATGTGGCCAGTTGACAAAAGTGTCATCTACGTACCTCTTCCATAAGGTCGGGTGTAGAGTGGCAGTCTAGATGGCGTCAGTCTCAAATTTCTCCATGAAAATGTTGGCTACAACCGGAGATAGGGGGGAGCCCATTGGGGTGCCTTCAGTTTGCTTGTAGAAGGTTCCATTCCAGGTGAAGTATGTATTGGTTAAGCAGTGTCTCACCAGGGGGGGTACCCCAGCATTCAGTCCAATATGAACCAAGTCTTCAATGATTGCGATGGTGTCAGGCACAGGAACCTTGGTGAACAAGGAAACCACATCAAAACTGACAAGCAGGTCGTCTGGGGACAGGGAAATCCCCTTGATTGTCGATACCAGGTCAGTAGAGTTTTGTACCGCAGAGGTGGTTTTTCCAGTGAAAGGCCGTAGGATTTCAGACAAAAAACGAGCCAGTTTGTAAGTGGGGGAGTTGATAGTAGAGACAATGGGACGAAGAGGTGTATCTTCTTTATGTATCTTTGGCAAGCCGTACAATCTTGGTGGCCTGGCTGCAGAAGGTTTCAACGAGAACTGTTTGGTCTGATCAATTAATGCGGTTGAAGCAGAAATGATTGTGTTGGTTTTGGAGACGAGGCTGTTGGTGGGGTCTCTTTTTATTTTTGTATAGCTGCCATCGTTGAGTAGTTCTTGAATTTTGTTGTTGTGTTCTATTTTGTCCATGATGACAGTGGCATTGCCTTTGTCGGCTGAGAGGATGACAATGTCATCCCTCTTTTTTAATTGGGCTAATTCAAAACGCTTATCTTTGCTGATGTTGCTAGCTGGCATCTTAGCGTTTTTGAGGGTTGCAGAGATTTCAGATCTTGCTACGTCTGCAGCGATGTGACTCAAGCCCTTGAGAGCTACATCTACTCGAGCAATTATATCATTAACTGGTATGTGTCTAGGTGTGATTGCAAAGTTTAGTCCTTTAGCTAAAACGGATTTCAGACCTTCAGAAATAGGACTGTTACTGCGATTAATTACGACTTTGTTAACATCTAGCTTTTCAATGTGTGGGTCCGGTTTCTTGTTTGAGAGGCGGTTGAATTTGGAAATCAAGTTGTCCTTACATTTAGTCGACATAGCGGCAGCTGAAGAGGCAGTCATTTTTTCTACATGTTCCCAATCCGATGTGGACATTGTTGCACTCAAAGATAAGTGTGATTTGTAGAGTGTCTTGTCTAACTGATCTAGTTCGGTGCGCGTAAGTCTGATTTTCTCTGAGATAAGAGCTAAGCTAGTTCTAGACAGAATTCGTTTCGCATTAGAAGAAGTTACAGCAGCAGATGTTAGTGTAAATGCGTTTGGTATTACCTTAGAGTCGCGGCATCTCTTCAGAAAGGTGAGAGACTCGATTAGCTGAGCCTTCTTATCACGGAGCTTGTTGAAGGATCTCAAAGTTATGTGGAAACCCTCCCCGTAGAGGCGGTTAAATTTCGATTTAAAGCTTTCGTGACTGCAGGGATTCATCTTCTTGGTTCTTTCGGTAAAGTCACGTAGAAGGGAAGTAATAAAATAATAAAAATAAAACATAATAAAACAATTCTCACGACGTTTCGGCTACAACGCAAGCAGCCGTCTTCAGGTGAAGAATGAGACACTGCCAAGCTAGGAGCTTATATATAAGCTGAGTTGGAGGTGGAAGAAGAAGAGAGCCTTAACAAAAGAATGTACATATCAAGAGGAAATTAGCATATTCATGGGAAATGCGTAGGAGGTGGGCGGGGGGGCTTCAAAGTCATATTATGCCCATGCATTATGCAGGACCAGCAGCACCAAAGGGAGGGGGGGTAGCATTAACAAAGGGAGGGCATGTTAATAGTATGTAGAAGCAATGAAACATGTGAATTGGAAAACGGTGGCAGGAGATCCGCAGCGGAGCAAATAATGCCTTCCCTGTGGAGAGCACAAGATACACAGTTAATGCCAGTGAGTGGACTGCGGTCTGAAAGTCACCATAAACGTGAACAACAATCAGTTAAGATCCGAAGTGGTTTATTTCGTCCTTCCAATGATTGCTGAGCCAGAAAAGACGTGGTTCCAGACATACAGTACCCTGGCGTCTACAAACTAAGTTGCCTCTGTGGTAGCAGTTACATTGGAGAAACCAAACGACATGTCTCGGACCGCATCCGTGAACATAAAGCTGACCTGAAACACGGTAGGACAAACACCTCAGCCGTGGCAGATCACTGTTACAATTCAGTGGGTTCACATGACATTGACTTCTCCAAGACAGAGGTTCTCTGCAAGCCATCTGGCTACCATGAGAGATTCGTTCATGAGGCGATCCACATATACAAACACAGAGACAATTTCAACCGAGAAGATGGATTCTGGCTCAGCAATCATTGGAAGGACGTAATAAACCACTTCGGATCTTAACTGATTGTTGTTCACGTTTATGGTGACTTTCAGACCGCAGTCCACTCACTGGCATTAACTGTGTATCTTGTGTTCTCCACAGGGAAGGCATTATTTGCTCCGCTGCGGATCTCCTGCCACCGTTTTCCCATTCACATGTTTCATTGCTTCTACATACTATTAACATGCCCTCCCTTTGTTAATGCTACCCCCCCCCTCCCTTTGGTGCTGCTGGTCCTGCATAATGCATGGGCATAATATGACTTTGAAGCCCCCCCGCCCACCTCCTACGCATTTCCCATGAATATGCTAATTTCCTCTTGATATGTACATTCTTTTGTTAAGGCTCTCTTCTTCTTCCACCTCCAACTCAGCTTATATATAAGCTCCTAGCTTGGCAGTGTCTCATTCTTCACCTGAAGACGGCTGCTTGCGTTGTAGCCGAAACGTCGTGAGAATTGTTTTATTATGTTTTATTTTTATTATTTTATTACTTCCCTTCTACGTGACTTTACCGAAAGAACCAAGAAAATGAATCCCTGCAGTCACGAAAGCTTTAAATCGAAATTTGTGACTTAGTTCACTTATATTGTGCTGTATTCTCTCTTTTAGCAACAATTCACTAGCTTTATGTAGTATTTTATTAGTTTACTAGCAGAAGTACCCGGCGTTGCCCGGGTGAAAAATATATTTCTTAATAACCTTACATATATACACAGATGGGCTGCTACCCCTGCCCCCCCACCCCCCCAGCCACGATCTCCTCGGCCGCTGTGCAGTAATATGTACGGCCTATAGTGTGGTGGGGTGTCGAGGCCTAGTACCGTGCAGAGCCTCCGGCCTCGCCTAGATTGCCCACCCGGCTGAGGCTGGGTACTGGGGCCGTTACCCCCCCCCCCCCGCGCTACAATAATACTGTCTAATCGCTATAATTTTATTATCTACCGACCCTATAATAGTAATTGCACACATTGGGTGGAGGGGAGTGAAGAGGACGTGAAACTTTGATGAATTTACCTCAGAGTCGCGTGTTAATGCGTGCGCATATTTTTTACGGGAATTAAAAATGGCGTCCACCCCGCAGCAAATGCGTCGCTACCCGTTGCCAGGGGCAACCGCCGTGGAAAACCAAACGGACCAATCGTGTCTCGCAAATCCCTCACATTTCGTCCAATGAAACTGCGTATGGTCCGGCGACACACAGACACACACACAGACAGACAGACAGATTTGCGATTTTATATATATAGATAGTGACTTAATGTGATTAGTTAATTTAATTGCGTGTATTACCTTTGAATCTCTGCATCTTTTGAGAAGCGCCAGTGAAGACAACAGCTTCATCTGCTTAACAGTTAGACTTCTCCACAAATCTGGCTGTCGCCTGATGAAGCTGGTTGTAATTACTGGCGAAACGTCGTACTCAGTTTGTAAATGTTGTGGCTTGGCTCTCCAACACACCGGTGTGCTGTACTCGTAACAAATTGTCACGTTCTGTTTACGTGACAACTCTTACTAGTTGGCTGTGTCGGGTGGTGGTGGGTTTTAACGACACATTTATATATTTACGCGATCTAACCCAAAACACCTCCATTATGGAAGGGGAAGATGATTAAAGCCACCTCATCACAAAGAGGAGGGTCCTTGCGAGCGTGGCTGTGCTGCTGATGAGACGCTGACAATTGGCACTCCCTGAAGGCCGTGGCGGCTGATGGATATTGCAAACAAATTATTTCGTGTTTTTGTGTGTGTTTTACGTGGAGAGACGGGCATGTGAAGGAGGTATCATATTTATCGTCCGCTTATTTATGTTGCTGCTACGAAAAACCATCGAATATTTAATGTATATACTGTGTATTTGTCATTTTATGGCTGTGTTATTGACGAATTTGTGTGCATTGCCCTGATGTTCCAACCAGATCACGTGCGGCGGGCGTGCACAGGCCCCGCCTACTCTCTCTTAGCCACGCCCACCCCTCTCTCTTAGCCACGCCCACACGAAGAGCGGCCCCTCCCCATTGGCTCTTTCCGAGACAGGCCCCTCCCACTGCTCAGGTAGGACGTTGACGGGTTCAGGTGACAGCCAGAGAACTGTGGGAGGTGGAGGTGTTTGTGTGTGTATGTGTGTATTCCCGCTCACGGCAAACACCAGTGACGATTATCTGAATCGGTCCTAGGCCTCCCCTAGGTCGACTCAGCCTCAAATGAGTACCTGGTGCGGTGTGTAAACATCGCCGCTAGGGAGACAAAGGCGGTCGGGCGTGGTGCTGGCCACCCACCCCCTCGTGTACCGTTCCGGCCTTCATAGGTGCTCGCTAACAGCACTTGCCCCTACATTCTGTTAAGGCTATACGGGGGATCTTTGTCTTTGTAGGTATAGGTGCCCGCATGCCCAGCCACCGCATGCCTAAACAGCTTTAGTTCGGCCGGATCGAGGAGGCTTAACGGGAGCGACGCGGGCTAGAGAAGAGATGGAGTGATGTGGTACAGGAGGATGTGGAGCTGAGTGGACTTGCCGATGACTGGTACCAGCGGTGTCAAGATCGCCCTCTGTGGAGGAGGCTCGTGAAGGACGCTACTGGGCAGTTGGAGGCAGTCGCCCTCCAATAACAACGGAGGGCAGAGGAGCGACGCTCACAACAACGAGTGGAGGGCCGGGTGGATAAAGCACAGCAAGTTAGCACAGTAGGGGGCACAGGTGGTGCATTGGCCAATCATCTCTCAGTCAGTCGACCCGTGGCACCTGGGTCTGCCCCGTGACCTCCTGCCAGCGGGCGTTCGACACTTCACGTGGCCTCAACGTGCACATAGCCTGGCACAAGCGCCATTGTGACGTCAACGCCACTTAGTGGCGAATGGCGATTGTTTTTGTTAGAGGTCCTCGCTAACAGCACTTTCCCCAACAGTCTGTTAAAAGGCTCTACGGGGGATATTTGTCTTTTGTGTGTGTGTGTATGCTCAACTTCTTTCGCACCGTATGTAGCCAACCGCGCTAATCGGAGGTGCGGGGGAAGGACAACAAACTAAACACAAAAAGCAGTTCTCAATAAATTAATTTTCAATCTAGACCAGGGGTGGGGAACGTCCGGCCCGCGGGCCGTACGAGGCCCGCGAAATCATTTGGTGTGGCCCTGCCAAGGCAACCGCAGGCGGGACTCGAAATTCAATACATCTAGGAGCAAACCTGGAAAAGCAGTTGCGAGTAGCAACATCATCAATATCAGCTAACGTCACACGCCTCACCAAAGAGAAGCAATTCCAGCCATCACATTAGGGGTGAGTTAATTAAATGTATGACCAAATATAACAGGCTACTTTTTAAGTTGATCATTTTGTATGGCCCGCGAATGATGTTATAAATATCCAAACGGCCCTTGGCAGAAAAAAGGTTCCCCACTTATGATCTCGACGATTAAAAAGTGCATAGCTCCAGTGGCTTCCTAATAGCGGAAGGAAGAGCGTTCCAGACGGCCGAAGGTGGCGACAGAGGAGCGTTGTGGTTGTTGTTGGGGAGATCTGCGGTTAGTGGTTGGTGATAGGAGCTGGCTGGTCGGTCATGGTGGAGAAGGCGGTGGGTGGGTGGGTGATTGTATGTTGAACTTCTTTCGCATCGTACGTAGCCAACCGTGCTAATCGGGAGGTGCGGGGGAAGGATGGGTTGAGAGGTGGTTGCCATGTTGCTGGAACTTTTCAAGTTTATTTTGTTGAAGCAAATGAGGACTCGAGAGACGAGAATGAGTCTCATCAGTCTGCCAGGAGGGGGGGGGGGTGATTACTGCTGCTGTGTGCACCCACGCTGAGTAATTTGCGGTGTAATTATATATTTTTTAGAAACTTGGCAAACTTGGACCCTGACGCCAACAAACAATGGCCTGCTCTTGCCAACGACGTCACGGGGGATCTTTAACATCGGATTCCTCGAGCCTAAATAAAGATTTTGATTCACATCCACTGCAAGTAGTATTGCCGCGGTCAATACCACGCCGCAGTGTTTACCGGGGCGGCCGCTGGAATCGAACCGCGTGAGCACCTGCAGCATGCGGCGAACGCGCAAAAGGAGATCGTTTGCCTCCTTCCCAAACCCCTCCCTTCATATAAACTTACATTTAAAACGGAATGTTCTTACGCGTCCCATTGTCAGGTGTCGACATTTACTGCCTCGTCCACGGAGTCGGGCTCGCTGGAAGCACGCTGCTGGTGGACTGCCAGCGCGGTGTTCTGTGCGAGGTTGCCGGAGAAACACGAGGTGCGTTCCAGGAGGTGGCGGTGGTGGTGGTGGGGAAGGGGTGGGGGGGTCAGGCCCCCCCACCCATCCCCAACCCCCCCCCTACTGCCCACCCTTTCCGCCCCCTGACCACGCTTCATAAACCCGTCTCATCCCACTGCTGCATACACCACATATTGTTCCCGTGGCATTCGGGGAGGCACCCCCCCTCCTCCTACCCCCTCCCCCCCCAAAGCCCCCCTCCCTCTACTCCGCCCTTTCACCCCCCCCCCCCACCTCGCATTTTACGACGTTGTCGGCAAGTAAATAATTCTCCCTCCCTCGCCATGAGATTTAAACAAATCGATTATCGATGTGGTGAACATAGCGCCTCCAGTGGCTGTCGGGTTCCTTCCATTCTCACTTGGCGTGGCGGCGGGGAAGCTGACCGGAGCCCCATGGCGTAAATCGAGGGAGGTGCCCACGTCTGTATCTCGCCAGATCACCGGCAGCACTGATACTGGCATAACGCTTCTGCCAGGAGGGAGGCGGATATGTGGTGCGCTTTTGCGGTCGTCTGGAACGCTCTTCCTGCTGATATTAGGAACCCACTGAAGCTCCACACTTTTAAATCATCTCGATTGAAAACTCATAAATAACTAAGTTTCTCCACTTTTAATTTTGATTTAAAGCTTGCGGGACTGCAGGGATTCATATTCTTGGTTCTTTCGGTAAAGTCACGTAGAAGAGAAACAATACAATAATAAAAACAATAAAATCTCACAACGTTTCGACTGCAACACAAGCAACCATCATCATCATTTATTATTTTATTTTTTCCTTTCTACGTGACTTTACCGAAAGAACGAAAAATATGTATCCACTTTGTTATTTAAATTCTACACACGGGACGCTGGTGATTACACTGAGCAACGTGTCGAGGTTGGCGGTTTGGAGGGATGTCGAGTTGGTGGGTTGGTGGATTGGTGGGATGGAGAGTTGGTAGATTGGTGGGTTGGAGTGATGGCGAGTTTGTGAGTTGGTGGATTGGAGAGCTGAAGGGATTGCAATTTGGTGGGTTGGTGGCTAGGTGGGTTGGAGTGAGTAATGGGGAGTTGGTGGGCTGGAGGGATGGCGACGTGGTGGATTGGTGGGATGGCGAGTCGGTGGGTTGGTAGATTGGTGGGATGGCGAGTTTGTGAGTTGGTGAGTCGGTGGGTTGGAGGGATGGCGAGTGAGCCAGTGGACGGCCTGACGAATTTATCAAACATTGAGGTAATTACTCGGCCTACAGCGCTTGCATGCAAATCCGCTACGCGATGTGGCTTTCCAGTCTAAGCCGGCCTAAAATTAGCGATCATTATCTTGAGCCTTAATTGTCGTGCTCCGTGGTGAAACGCCCATTTAATGGTCCCGTTAGCCTGCAGGGGGTGGAGGTGAGGGGTATTCTTGCTGGCCAAACGGCCACTGGGAAACACTCAGCTCGCGTTAAACCACAGAGCGATTAACATGGGTTGCAGTACAGCATATACGTAACGGTAATTAGCAATAATCAGTGTCATGGCCATCCATTTATGTAATTGATGCTCCTATCAGGTGGGCGAGTAGGTGAGTGGATGAGTAGGTGGGTGAGTAGGTGAGTGGATGAGTGAGGAGTCGGTGAGTGAGTTTATGGCTACACCACCAGTGTCTTCGAGGAGGAGGAGAATTATCAGAGGCAGGAGGAGGTCTGCGATGATTTTTTGTGGTCTCGAATGAGATGTTTAGTGAGGACGTCGTATCTATGTTGAATTTTTTTCGCACTGTACTAAGCCAACTGTGCTAATTGGAGTAGTTCCACTCTGTTCGGAGTTGTTCCACACGACCGTGATAATCCGCGTTCCTCCACACTGTTGGCACGGCAGCTAAACAGCAGCAGCAGCTGCGTCATTACGGATGTCGGAGGATGGAGTCAGCAACGCGACCCCAGGAGCGGGAGAGAGATCGGGACTTGAGGGTACCGTGAAATCCGCGTGCGCTACCTCCTTATGGCTCTCAGTGGAATCCCATGCAGCTCGCGGCGCCCCTTACCGTTGTGAGTTCCTTGCTGCTGCTGCTGTTGTTGTTGTTGTTTCTCAGGCGTGATTGGTTGGTGGTAGTGGTGGTGTCACCGTGACTGGGAGTGGTACCACGCAATTAGGTCAACACAAACCCGCCATGGCCCTAACATCATAAACAGCGTGGGTGGATACGGGGGTGGAAAGTGGGTTTGAAACTGACGGTGCTGTCGATCGGAACAGGACGAACTGCGTTTGAAGTTTGGCGTTTCGCTTTCAGAGTACTGTTGACCGATCTCAATCGGTTTGCATAACCGGTAACCGTATGAACAGGCGGTTTTGCCACGCATATACAAATGGTTATGGCAAACAAACAAACAAAAAATGTTCAACGTTTAAGTGAGAAGCGGGAGGGAGCTGCTGCTGCTGCTGCTGTCCACAGCGGTGGCGCAGTGGCGATTACCGCTTTGCACGCGCGGTACAGAGGTCGCCACAGGTTCAACTCGGCGCATGCAGCTGACGCAATATGGGGGCGAGCTTCGCAAATGGCAATTCCCGCTCACGGCCAACACCAGTGACGATGATCTCAATCATTCATGGGCCTCCCCTAGATCGACTCAGCCTCGAATTAGTACCTGGTGCGATGTGATAATATCGCCACTGGGGAGACAAAGGCGGTCGGGCGTGGTGTTGGCCACCCAAGATTTCGTGTACCGTTCCGGCCTTCAGAGGTGCTCGCTAACAGCACTTGCCCCAAAAGTCAGTTAAGGCTATACGGGGGGTCTTTGTCTTTGTGGTATGTGTGGTTGAGCAGCGGGGGGGGGGGGGGTCAGCGCACTGCGCCACGAACCCAGCGACCCGAGTTCGATTCCCTGCTCACGGGCCAACATCGGTGACGAATATCTGAAGCGGTCTTGGGGCGGCATCCTCTAGGTCAACTCAGCCTTAAAGCGAGCACAGTACCCGTTGCGGTGTGCAGACATCAGCATTGGGGAGACAAAGGCGGCATGGCCGTGGTTCTGCCCTGTGCCCTCAAACAAAGGGGGTGCTCGCAAACCGCAATTGCCCCAACAATCGATAAGCTTACACAATGGGGTTGGGGGCAGAGGTGGGGGGGGGTGACACCTTTATCTTTGGATTGCCTGGTCACGTGAGTCTATCGGCGACGTGCGAGGTTTGCGGTGTAATGTTTTACTGCCCGGGCCATCGAGTTGTGAGCCGCCGAGCGGTGAAATTGAATTTGACTGCGGCGGCGGTGACGACGACGCGTTTGTGGCCGAGATTGGCGATTGTGACGTCGCGCACCGTGAGCGCGTGTCGGCGCGAACTCGCAAACCTTGAACCCACGACCACGTCGGCAAGGGGAGTGGAGTCATGGCACGGGGAAACGAGGAAGGGAGAAGAGAGGAGAGGGAAGGTCGGGGCCGGGGGAATGAGGAGAGTTATTGGAAATGAGCGGAGGAAGGAGCCGAAAAGCGAGAAAGACCTCACAGAGAGAGAGAGAACGGCTTGACGACGACATCACAAGAGACTGGAGGGATTCAGAGTGGGGGTGGCCACACACACGTGCAGATGTCGCGTGATTTCAAGTTCAAGTTCATTTATTAGGTATAGCCCTGTGAGCCATTCGGCTCTTGAATCGGGTGCAACCGCAATAAACAAAAAAGAAAAACATGAACAAAAAACATCTTAAAGTGAATATGTGACTGAGTGCAAACAGAAAATCCAAGAAAGACAATAAAATATTGCAAAAAAAGCACCGTACACAAAAATGTGCAAAAATCCCAGTGGGATGCAAGTCAAACAACAACAACAACCACAAGACAACTTAGATTAAAGCCATCAGTCTAACTCTGTACTACAACAAACAAACATGGCCAAACCAAAACGCTTTTCGAAAATCACCAAAATAAAGCCATAAAAGCAATAAAACAGTGGTTATAGGAACTGTGACCGAATTTTCACAATAAACGACGTGAACAACATGTACTACCAAACTCTGCAGCCATAGCTGGCTGCATGAGTCACTCCACAATTTATTTAGGGGAGGCTTGAGCTGATTTGTACCGTTGTATGGTGTAGTGTATAGTAGTGTAGTGTATAGTGTAGTGCATAGCAGTGGAGTGTATAGTAGTATAGTAGTATGTATGTTGAACTTCTTTCGCACCGTACGTAGCCAGCCGTGCTAATCGGAGGTGCGGAGGAACGACAACAAACTAAGCACGACAATTTATTCTAAACAAAAATAGTTTTCAGTCGAGATGTAAAAGTGAATAGCTTCAGTGGCTTCCTAACATCGGAAGAGCGTTCCAGACGGCCGCAGAAGCGCATCTGATAGCACGCGATGCAGTGGCCACCGTCTTTGTTCGACGGTTCGCCAAGAGCTGCCACTGCGAGGATGATCGGAGTGCGCGTGATGGTGGTTTATGCTCCTTGACGAAGTCAGCGAGGCAGTGTGGCTCATTTGTGGCGAGCACTTTGTGTGTAATCAGTGCGACCTTACAACGTAGTCGTTCAGCAATCGGAAGCCAATGCAGCACTGGACGGACACGGTCGGAGAGAGATGATTTTAGTTTCGTTCGTATTTATCGCGAGCTCAACTTGGCAGCATTATCTAATCTCTCGCGATTAATTCCCCACCCATTCGTTGGGGGGAATTAGTGTAATCAGCAGACCGTAAATAATTCTGAATTATTTTTGCTTTCGCCAAACGTGCTGGTGAGATTACAGGCAGCAGCAGTCAAACATCTCGTAAAGTACTTGAGGATAACGTCACCCCCTCCCCTTTCCACCATCACTGCCATGTCCCACACACGGCGTTGTTCCAGGGCCCTCATCCAGCAGTGGATTGACACACGCCCTGCACAGGTGTGTACCCTGTGGTGTGACTCCGTTGCCCAATGTTTGTTAATGATTGGGGACGCGGAACACAGGACTCGGGGGGCGGCTTGGCCTGGCCTTGCCCGGGGTTCATGATTAACCCGACCTGGTTAATGGAGACGTGGGAGCGGTGGCTGTGAACTAGTGCTGCCCCCCCCCTCCTAGGTAGACTCAGCCTCAAATGAGTAACCCGGTGCGGTGTGTAAAATCATCGTAACTGGGGAGACAAAGGCGGTCGGGCGTGGTGCTGGCCATCCACACCCTCGTGTGCCGTGCCGGCCTTCATAGGTGCTACTCGCTAACAGCACTTGCCCCGACAGTCTGTGAAGGCTACACGGGGGATCTTTGTCTTTGTGAACACAATTTTCGATGTGAAACAAAAATGCGATTTCCGGTGTAATGTTAGTAACGAAGAATTGCCTGCAAGAGACTGCACCTGCGAAGCGACAAACCGCACGGCGACACAAGTCACCGCGTGGTTCATCGATGTATTGCCCTCGTTCCTCATTTAGTGCGGGTGAAGGCGCAGCCACTGCAAGTGCTCACTAATCACGCCACTGATGGCGGAAGGCGCCTACCACTGCAGAAAGCTCTAGAGTTGTATTCGGCTTACTCTCCCACGCTCACCACGACGTCTTGGAAGAGGTGGGCGTACCCACACTTTACCCCACCACACGCGGCCTGTCAATCGACTTCGCTGTGATGTACCCAATTATGCTGTTGCGTGTGATGGCAGCAGCAATGACGATGTGGCTCAGGAGCTCGACGCCATTGTCAAGGTCCTGCTGCTGCTGGTCACGACGAGAGGGCTTCAGCAGAGAGAGAGAGTTTGTGACGACAGGGTGGTCCAGATGTCTTGTGACCCCCCCTTCCTCTCTCTAAAATTGTTCTCCTTTCCATATTTATGTTTTAAATGAATCTTAATTTTTTTTCTAATTAAGTTTTACAGAATTAAATGGGGGTCACATTATATCTGGACCACCTTGTACAGTGGATTCACTGTACCGTCCATAGTTTGAGTTGCATGGCCCAGTCGCACCACAGTGGCTTATCTTGTAACTCTGTGTAACTCTATGCATCTCTATGTAACTCTGTGCAACTCTATGTAACTCTGTGTATCTCTGTGAAACTCTGTGTAACTCTATGCAACTCTGTGTATCTCTGTGTAACTCTATGTATATCTCTATGTAGCTGTGGTTCCCATAGCCGTCTTAACTCGCTGAGCCAGATGTGGAGTAACCGTGCGCCTAACGAGTGGGATCGGTGTGTGCGAGCTGATCTGCACCTCAAACAAACTCTAGCGCAGGCGGGAGGAAAAGCAGAGTCCTACAGCGACGGGGGAAGGGGGGAAACGGTAGGTGCAAGATGGCAGCCGCAGCTTTGAACCTGCATGTGGCTCAGCCGTATTGGTCGTTTAGACTGTCGACTAGAGGCAACAGCAACATCCGGCAGCACCCTGAGCGACCAAGCAGCCTTTCCTAGGGACAGCACCTCTTGCTCCTGATGGAGAGAGGCCTAGAAAAGGTGGCCTAAACAAAGCTTGCCTCAACTCACCCGGGTGGCTTGCCGCAGCCAACGGGCATCTCTTTACGCGGTCACAAAGAAACCAAACTTCTCAAAATGTGCATGCTGGAATGTTCGCACAATGATGGATGAAAACAACCGCCTACAAAGACGCTCGGCTCTCGTGGCAAGGGAGTTTCCCAGACTTGACATTGACATCGCAGCACTTAGCGAAATTCGCTTCGCAGAGCAGGGATCCCTGGCTGAACACGGGGTGGGCTACACCCTGTTCTAGTCAGGGAAAGCCAAAGAGGAGAGACGCCTATCAGGCATTGGCCTCATGATGAAGAACACCATCACTGGCAAATTCCTGTGCCTGGGTGGCTCAGGCGGTACCGGTCCAGCTCCCGACAGAGGAATGGCAACCTCTCCTCCGAAGTGAGCGTTCAAAGATTCCACGTGGCCATCCGTAGTGGCTTTTTATTGTTTCTGGAGGAGCACCTAGGGTAAGGATTCAGTTTTTTGGCTCCGCCAAATGTGGTTGGCCAGGAAACGTTAAAGACGCCTGTTCATTAAGCTTGTGCCTCTGCCTCTGGCACAAGCTCTGGCACAAGCTCTGGCACAAGCTTAATACATTTTTAAAATCGTCGTTTGGTGGTAGTCAGTTGAAGGTGGAGGGGTTACCAGCCCCTTGCACCCATCCAGAGCCTCCATTTGGCCACTGTGGTGGTTACAACCGCCATCAAGGGAAAGGCCAATCTAAATTGGCCCTCCCCCTACGGCACTGCCCACCACAGCGTTGCCATCCGGCACCACGAGGAGTTAGGGGGTTGTTTTTGCCAGACTCATCAGATGGCACAACCCTTGTGACAGACAAGGAAGCTATCATGCATCAATGGTCAGAACACTTTAGCAGTCTCTTTGCAGACAAGCGAACAGTCCAAGAAGCATCCATAGCCAAGATACAACAATGCGAAGTGAGGACTGAACTGGAAACACCACCAACATGGGCAGAAATTGCATCTGCCATCAAGAAACTAAAATCACACACGGCACCTGGTATTAATGGGATCCCAGCCGGAGTGTACAAGGAGGGAGGAGATGCACTTCTAGAAAACGTCACAGACCTTTTCTCATCTTGCTGGGCGAATGTCGCAATACTGGAAGAGCTCCGGGATGCAGTAATTGTCTCCCTATACAAGAACAAGGGGGTGAAATCTGACTGCTCCAATTACCGTGGAATCACCCTTCTCTCTATCACAGGCAAAATTCTGAACAGTGTCCTACTGGACAGATTAGTGCCAATCATTGCCGAAGAAGTCCTCCCTGAAATCCAGCGTGGCTTCAGGTCAGGGATGGGAACAGCAGACGCGGTCTTTGTCCTGAGGCAGTTACAAGAAAAGTGCAGGAAACGGAACATGGGCCTCTATGCTGCAATCATTGACCTCAACGAGGCTTTTGACACAGTCAGTCGTGATGGTCTCTGGAGAATTCTGTCCAAACTGG
The DNA here is from genome assembly GCF_964198595.1 of Lampetra fluviatilis. NCBI lineage: Eukaryota > Metazoa > Chordata > Hyperoartia > Petromyzontiformes > Petromyzontidae > Lampetra > Lampetra fluviatilis. The sequence continues at coordinate 1,588,477 of NC_136287.1, read as the reverse complement.
GCTGCCCTCCCAAGTTCCGTTCCATCGTGCAGCAACTACACGTCGGACAGAAAGGCCACAGGGTCAAACACAACGGAAGCCTCCCGATCAACAATGGGATCAAGAAAGGTTGCGTGCTGGCACCAACACTTCAGTCTGATGCTCCAAGGGGGCAAAGGAGGGACTGACAGGAGGCCTCTACGTCCGATGTTGGACCGATGGCAGTCTTGTTTTCAATCTCCGGTGTCTCTTTGCCAAGACCAAAACCACGGAGCAACATGTTCTGGAACTGCTCTCTGAAGATGACTGCACTCTTCCTGCACACACGGAGAAGGCCCTACAACTCATTGTGAACTGTTCCTCTGAGGCGGCTATTGCTTTTAGCCTGATCATCAGCCTAAAAAAAACAGAGGTGTTATACCAGCCCCCACCTCGTAGAGTGTACACCGCACCATCAATCACCATGGACAACACCCATATCAACGCAGTGGAACAGTTCACATACCTGAGCAGCGTAATATCCAAAGACTCATCCATCACCAAGAACATTGACAACAGACTTGTCAAGGCAAACTGCAGAGCCACTCACTTCGCCTCACCACAAAGATGTAGGTTTCCAGGGCAGTTGTAGTAACCACCCTTCTATACGGCTCAGAATCCTGGGTCCTGTACCGGAAACAGCTTAGGCTGCTGGAGCATTTCCACCAGCGTTGCCTGCGTTCAATCATGAACATCAGATGGCGGGACTATGTCACAAACAACATAGTCCTGGAGAGAGTTCTGACACCCAGCACTGAGTCCATCCTGCTGCTTGGTCAGCTACGCTGGGCTGGCCACGTCTGGGGCATGGAGGACAACAGGATGCCCAAAGCAGTCGTCTACAGCGAGCTGTGTCATCAAGGACCACTGCAAACAGCAACTGACTGCTGCGGGTGTCGACACCCGAACTCGGGAGCTCGGGGCTGGGCGGTCCGCAGCCCAAGCAAGCGGCTAAACTAGCAGAGCGAACGAGGCACGGCGCTTAAACAGAAACACGGAGGCGCAGAAAGACGACCACCATGGACACGTCCTCCTGCCAACCGCATGGACCTCGTATTCCTCCATGATCTTCGCAAGCGAAGAACCAGCCGACGATGTATCTCTACGTATCTCTGTGTAACTCTGTGTAACTCTATGTAACTCTGTGTAATGCTATGTTTCTCTATGTATTTCTGTGTAACTGTGTATCTCTATGCATTTCTATGTAACTCTATGCATCTCTATGTAACTCTTTGGATTTTTCGGTAAAGTCACGTAGATATAAAAATTATAATAAAAAATAAAGTGAATCAAAATAAACCAAAAACCACTAATGTAGACTGTAGCCTGATTCTTAATCGGAGTGAGTATACTGGCAATCTCTAATGTAGACTGTAGCCTGGTTCTTAACCTCGGTGAGCGCACTGGCAGTCTATAATGTAGACTTATTCTGGTTCTTTCAGTAATAAAAAATAAAATTAAAATAGAATACAAATAAAAAACAAAACCCACGACGTTTCGATCGCAAGACAAGCAGTCGTCATCAGGAAAAGGGGGGTTAGTCTCCTAAGGCAAACCAGGCAATCATGGCTGGTGTCGGGGTTGATTGCCTGGTGGCCCTTTGATTGGTGTAGACCTACTGCCGGTGTCGGGGTCTTCTCCTACATTAACATCAGCTGCCCCGCCCATTCTGCTGACTCACTTGGGCTACGCCTATCCCTGAACTTCTATAAACAGTTTGCCTTTAGAGGCTAACCCCCCTTTTTCTGATGACGACCGCTTGTGTTGCATCGAAACGTCGTGCTATTTTAATTTAATTTATGTATTACTGAAAGAACCAGAATAAGCCTACATTATAGACTGCCAGTGCGCTCACTCAGTTTAATAACCATTGCTACAGTCTACATTATAGACTGCCAGTGCGCTCACTCAGTTTAATAACCATTGCTACAGTCTACATTATAGACTGCCAATACGCTCACCAGCTGAAAACCCAGGCTACAGTCTACATTATAGACTGCCAGTACACTCACCAAGGTTAATAACCAGGCTACAGTCTACCTTATAGACTGCCAGTACACTCACTCAGCTTAATGACCAGGCTACAGTCTACATTATAGACTGCCAGTACACTCACCCAGCTTAATAACAATTGCTACAGTCTACATTATAGACTGCCAGTACACTCACTCCGATTAAGAACCAGGCTACAGTCTACATTCGTGCTTTTATTGTATTTGTTTTATTTTTTAATAAACTTTCTTTTTATTATTGTATTTCTATCTACGTGACTTTACCGAAAGAACCAAAGAATATCTATGTAACTCTACGTAACTCTATGTATCTCTGTAACTCTGTATCTCTATGCATCTCTATGTAACTCTACGTAACTCTATGTATCTCTGTAACTCTGTATCTCTATGCATCTCTATGTAACTCTGTGTAACTCTGTGTAACTCTATATAACTTTTTGTAACTCTGTGCATCTCTACGTTACTCTATGTAACTCTATGTATCTGTACGCGTATGCATCTCTTTGTGTCTCTGTGGGTTGCTGCATGGCCACAGTCGCACCCACTGTGGCTCGCGTCTTTAATTTTCCCATTCACGAAGGCGATGTGGCACTGCATGGGCCCGCTGCTGCTGCTGCAGCTCGCGACGTTCTTCTTCTGCTGGGTGCCCGCAGAGGGAGAGATGCGGGGTGGAGGTGCGGGATTTCAGAAAATCGCTCCCCAATGTTGCAGCTGCCGCGCCGGGAGATGGAACCGAACCGGCGAATCCCTCTGGTCCAGGGGGGGGGGAGGTGCTGCTGCTGCTCACCTTTCACACATTGGCATCTCCCTCCGTTTATCATTCTTTCCATAATGTTTATTACGGAAGGCAGAACGTGGTAACCCGGCTGTTATTGGGGAGGAGGTGGCGGTGGGGAGCGGTTTTCCATTCGGTTACCGGTTTTTGGGTTACCGGTTTTGGCAACCGGAATCCGCGGTGGTTCAGGGGTTATCGCTCTCCGTGCCAAGGTGGGGGCGGTGCGAGGCGTGTCGCCAAACCGGATCCGAAACCGGTTCTGCGGGAGATCAGCGGGGCCGAGATGATGGCGAGATTAAGACTGAGAGAGGAAATGTTGTGTTAATGTTGCGTGGTGAGCGTGCGCGTGTGTGCGTGTATGTATGTGTGTATGTGTGTGTGTATGTGTGTGCGTGCGTGTATGTGAGTGCGTGTGTGCGTGTTTGTGTGCGTGTGTATATATGTGAGTGCGTGTGTGTGTAAGTGTGTGTGCGTGTGTGTGTATGTGTAGTGGGCTCAAACGGAGGCTCAGACGTTCTCTTGGAGGCAACGCAATGATTAATACCAACACACCAACACAAACTGCCCCTTCACCAGTTAACAAACTACGGTGGTGGTCCACCAGGCTAACTCCACCAACTGCACTGGGAGTAGCTACGATGGACGGGACCCCAGCTTGGGTCCCGTATTGGTGACTTGTCTTCGGCCGTAACGCGTGGAGTCTTGAGGATCACAACAGAAGCCGGTCTCACTGGGGGCCCGGCTCGTATATCCCGTGGGCGGGGCTCGCTCCGAAACCTCTCCACGACCCCCTCTGGAATCCTCCAGGATGATCTCCCAACTCGACACGTGGTCACTCCAGCCCCCCTTTGGGGGTCATCGGGTAGACACCTCCGGTCACGTGTCCTCCGGGGTCAACCAGAGTTCCATGGCCCCTTGAAACCCCGTTCCGAGGCCGGCACCCTATCCTGTAGGGGTTGGCACTGCACGCAGCGCGTGGTGCCATCTCCTGCTGCCAGCCAGTGCTCCCCGAGCCCCCCGCCAGGGCCGGCACTGCATCCACCCTCCTCAGCGGTGTCTGCGATGTCGCGACTTCGCGCGCCGTGCCTCTCGGAGGCCGGCTTCACACAGTGACCGACAGTGACATCCAACGATGTCACTGCATGCGTGTGTGTGCGTGCGTGTGTGTGCGCGTGTGTGTGTGCGTGCGTGTGCGTGTGTGCGTGTGTGCGTGCGTGTGTGTGCGCGTGTGTGCGTGCGTGTGCGTGTGTGCGTGCGTGTGTGCGTGCGTATGTGCGTGCGTGTGTGCGCGCGCGTGTGCGTGTGTGCGTGCGTGTGTGTGCGCGTGTGTGCGTGCGTGTGCGTGTGTGCGTGCGTGTGTGCGTGCGTATGTGCGTGCGTGTGCGTGTGTGCGTGCGTGTGTGCGTGCATTTCTTAATAAGTGCTCGTTCCAGCACTTGCCCCCGAAACGTCTGTTGATGCCATACGGGGGATTTCTGTCTCGTGTGTAGTGGGGGGGGGGGTAGCGGCGGTGCAGTGGTTAGCGCAACGGCTCTACGATTCCCGCTCACGGGCCGACACCCGTGACGATTATCTGAACCGGTGCTGGGCCTCCTCTAGATCGACTCAGCCCCAAATGAGTACCTGGTGCGGTGTGTAAAGCATCGCCACTGGGGAGACAAAGGCGTGGGTGATGGCCACCCACCCTCGTGTCCCGTGATGGTCCTCATAGTTGCTCGCTAACAGCACTTGCCCCAACAGTCTGTTGAGGCTATAAGGAGGGAGGGGGGCGATTGGGGATCTCTGTGTGTCTAGTGGGGAGCGGTCGTGATTCGCCCATGAACTCTCTCACTCCCAATCGCGCCTGCATGTTCTCCAGAACCTCACACACACACAGGCAAAGGTCACCCGTGTAGGCATTAACAGACTGTTGGAGCAAGTGATATGAGCGAGGCACGGTACACCAGGGGGTATATATAATACCTTTGTATTCCTAATACTAATGTTTACACACCGCTCCAGGTACTCATTTGAGGCTGAGTCTACCAAGGGGAGGCCCAGCACCGGTTCAGATAATCGTCACGGGTGTTGGTTCGTAGCGCAGTGCGCATACCACTACACTACCGCTCCCTATCACACACTTGCAACACCCACACTCACCCACCCACACTCACCCACGCACACTCACCCACCCACGCACACTCACCCACACACACTCACCCACGCACACTCACCAACGCACACTCTACCCACACTCACCCACCCACACTCACCCACGCACACTCACCAACGCACACTCTACCCACACTCACCCACGCAAATTCACCCACGCACACTCACCCACCCACACTCACCCACCCACGCACACTCACCCACCCACACTCACCCACGCACACTCACCAACGCACACTCTACCCACACTCACCCACGCAAACTCACCCACGTACACTCACCCACGCACACTCACCAACGCACACTCTACCCACACTCACCCACGCAAACTCACCCACGCACACTCACCCACCCACACTCACCCACGCACACTCACCCACGCACACTCACTCACCCACGCACACTCACCCACCCACACTCACCCACGCACACTCACCCACCCACACTCACCCACGCACACTCACCCACGCACACTCACTCACCCACACTCACCCACGCACACTCACCCACCCACACTCACCCACGCACTCACCCACACACACTCACCCACCCACACTCACCCACCCACACTCACCCACGCACACTCACCCACCCACACTCACCCACGCACACTCACCCACGCACTCACCCACCCACACTCACCCACGCACACTCACCCACCCACACTCACCCACACACACTCACCCACGCACACACGCACACACGCACTCACCCACGCACACTCACCCACGCACACTCACCCACGCACACTCACCCACGCACACGCTCGCGTGCGCACTGTACCCGTGGTGAATGTGCACACTCATCCCGCGCGCAGGTGACTCGGTTACGCAAGACCCCCCCCCCCGCCTGGGTGGGTGCCCCCCCCCCCGCTGCCCCCCTCCCCCCGCTGCCCCCCTCTATCTCTGCGGTGAATTTTGTTTTCTTTTCAGAGTTAAATCTTCAGTCTCTTCTCAGTCTTCATTGAACACAAATATATGAACCACTGCTGAGCAACGCCGACTACCTCCTCCATCCCTCATTTGCCGACGGCCACCATCCTGCCTGGCAGCAGCTTCGTGCTGACGACAAAAAGCAGCTGCTGCTCCTACTGCTGCAGGAGCTGCTGCTGCTGCTGCGTCAGCCGAAGCAGCACCTGCAGCAACTTCACATGAAGGTGCAGCAAGCAATTAGCTGTTTATGCTTGAGCATTGCAGCGATGATGTTCAAGGAGGTCCATGTCTATGTCGAGGTCTGATGCTGCTTCAGGCCACGACGAGAGGGCTTCACCAGAGAGAGTTCGTGTCGTGTCGCTGTTCCTCCTCCGTTGAAGGAGCGCAGACCACAGTGGGATTAATGTGCGGGCCGTCGTTTGGGTTGCATGGTCACAGTCGCACTACTGTGGCTCGTCTTCCATTCTCCATTTACGAAGATAACTTCATACATTTGCCTGTTGATGTTCTGATGCGGTTGATGGATACACCAGTGGTGAGTGGGTGAGTGAGTGGGTGAGCAGGTGAGTGGGTGAATGTCTGAGTGAGTGAGTCGATAGCGACACCAGTGTCTTCGAGGAGGAATGCCAATTAGCGATGAAAAGCAAACAGCCATCACGTGCCTAGCGAGGAGCAATATAGTTGGTGGAGTAAACTGATGTTAGACGCTCTGTGATATTATAAAAACATGAATGAGAAACACACAAAGACTTTGTGGCTGCACTGCCACTCGCTCAGCCGCCGCCTCCGCAGCGCTCCGCTCTCGCTACTGCCACGGCCACCGAGCCTCTTCAATGGTCCATTCCTGCACCCACGGGAGCTGGTGCTGCTTGTGTTGAGGCAACGCCGCTGACATTAGTCTGCACGCTCCCCAGAGGGCCCGTGTGGCTGATGGGATGTGTAAACAAATACACCCCAGACCGCATTCGCCTTCCCCAAATACACAAAGATAAAGATCCCCCGTATAGCTCTGAACAGCCTGTTGAGGCAAGTGCTGTTAGCATGTAGCAGCACCTATGAATGCCGGTAAGGCAGACGACGGGATGAGTGGACAGCACCACGTCCGGCCGTCTTTGTCTCCCTGAGTGTCGATGTTTACTACACACCGCACCAGGTACTCATTTGAGGCTGAGAAGACCTCGGGGAGGCCCATGGCCGGTTCAGATAATCGTCACTGGGTGTTGGGACGTGAGTGGGTAATCGAACTCGGGTGGCCGGGCTCGCAGCACTAGCGGCTCCGCGCCTCCGAAGACTACACAGGGACACACGCACGGACACGGGCCAAGAACTTTAAAAAAAATCAAAAACTGACAAATGTGTCATCGGAGCGTGGGAGGCACGAATGCTCGGAATTTACACCGAGACGGAGAGAGAAGAACGGCGATCGCAGCAGCCACGGAAGAGGTGGTGGGGGGGGTTAAGGAGCCGGGCGTGCGGTGGCTTGGGCCGCAGGAGAGCATCGCCAGGAGCGGATGGACGATGACGGTGGTCGCGGTGGTGGTGGTGGTCGTGGTGGTGGTGGAGCAGGAGGAGCAGGAGGACGACTCCGTGGTCGAGACGTATGACGGCGTAGCAGCCTCAGAGTGGAACGCGCCCCCCCCCCCCCCCGCAACACTGGGCCATCCACTGCGGAGATGGAGCGGTGGAAGTCGGCCGCTTGTGCGCACGCCGCTACTCCAATTAGCACGCGCGGCTCCGTGCGTTGCGAAAGAAGTTCAACAGACACGAAGATCGTCCCCCTCGTGCAGCCTCAACAGACTGGTGAGGCAAGTGCTGTTGGCGAGGAGCTATGCAGGCTGGCACGGCACCCGAGGGCGACGGTGGCCAGCACCACGCCCGAGCGCCTTTGTCTCCCCAGTGACGACGTTCACACACCGCACGATGTTTTCCAGGCTGAGGAATTTCTCCTCCCCCAAAACCTCACAGAATGCTCAGCAAATCTGCAAACCTGTTCCTGGGGGTCGGAGATTGGATCACCGTCCTTTCCCCTAATTATGGTGATAGGCGTGGCACTGCAAGTTACCTTTTTGATGGAATTAAACAGTGACGTGTGATCGCGGGCCACTGAGATAGATTACATCTCCTCAGCAACCTGCGACCACCACCCGCCCTTGCAATGCCTCATTGCTCTCCGAACCTCCAAGCAGAGGCTGCGGTAAGCCTCCTCTTTCTCTGACGTGGATGATGTAGACGATGAGAGTGGGCCTATTGCTTTTTCTCAGCCAGCCTGAACACCTCCGTGTCCTCTGTCAGCCAGGGTCTCTGGGGAGGTCTGGACCGTGTACCCAAAGCAGCCATTGCAGCTTCATGAGCCACAGTCCTAAACCTCGCCCAATTCCCATCGACATCAGGAGGAGTGGGGGATTATGCCAACCCCATCTACAAGCGATGATGACATTCTCACTTGCAACTTTCATCAGCGAGCTGAGACCAGGCCACTATGGGTTTGAATGGGGTTTTGGGTGGAACACCCACCACCAGAGTGGAAGAATGGCAGGCGCATCTTACAGATGACAAGTCGATGGTCGGTCGGCAGATCAGCTCCACGGTAGGTCCTGGTGTCAAGGGCATGGCCCGCGTCCGCTGGTCCGTCACTATCTAGTCCAACAGATGCTCTTGCTTGGACCCGGCCTGCATCCATGATGTATGGATGTGTAGTGGTGATACGCGCTGGTGGTAGGGATCGTGGGGTAGCACGTGGTGATTGGCTGTGTGTTGGTGACGCGCGCTGACGGTGAGTGATCGTAGGTCAGCGCGGGGTCATGGGTTATGTGATGGTGATTGGCTGTGTGTTGGTGACGCGCGCTGACAGTGATGGATCGTGTGGCAGCGCGTGGTGATTGGTCGGCTAGGGTGGGTGCTCACATCGCGGTCCGCATAGGCTCCGTCTCCTTGGAGCGGAGGGCTATATAAGGCGGTGCGCGCGGGCGCTCGGGGAGAAGTTGGTGACCAGTGAAGACGGAAGACGGAGGAGGAAGAGATAGGGTCCTGAGACACCTAGTCCCGCTGTCCTTGTAAGGACCGGGGCCCTGTGTGGCTCAGAGGCGGGACCTTGGGACCTGGGGGCCGGACGTCCGTGTGAGGACCGGGCCGCGGGACCCAGTGGTCGTGATCCGTACCCAAGCTGGGGTGGGTCTAGAGGTTCCCCCGGATGCTACGGGGCTGGAATGCCCGTGTGTGTGTAGCCGGGTGGAACGGGTAGCGTGAGCTGTAGATACCACCCGTGTCAGGTGGAACGTGTAGCGTGAGCTGTAGTGACAACACGTGTTATTGTGACAACCCAAGTGTGAATAAAGTGTGCTACCCGTCAAGTGGTCTCCCGCCGTAGTTTACTATACTACAGATGCGCTGATGATGGAACAGCGTGAAGGTAGTTACATGCCTATGGGCTGCACAAAAATCTTGCAACCTCCTACCGTTATTGAGCTGATCTGACCCATGCGTTCCAATCACTCCAGACCAGATTCCAGCATCATGACCAAATCGGACATTAAGGTCACCCAACAGGATTACTCTATTCCGAGGGGCCACTTTAGCTAGCACCTGTGACAGGAGGTCATGAAAGGCATCTGACTCATCAGCCTTGCCTGTATCCCTCCACTGATGTTCATCTTCGGTAGTGGCATAAGTAACCAACAACCACTCCTCACCTCTGGTTGATGGGAAGGTGAGCCCAAAGTAGCCTGGGGCTTACAGCTTCCAACACCTCACCGCCATGCTCCCACGCCCTCTTCATTCGTTTGTTCAGAAGAGCCACACCCTGTTGTTTGGCAGTCTCCTGCCCCGAGTAGAGGACTGTCCACCCCTCATGGTGGCAGGAGCCAGAGCTCGTCCACCAGATCTCCTGAATACCACAGAGATCCAGGCAGTACTAGTCCAGCTGCTGACAGAGGAGTGGCAGCCTCTCCTCTGCAGTGAGCGTTCGAACATTCCACGTGGCCACACGAAGTGGGTTTTTGCTGTTTCTGAAGGGTAAGGATTCAATCTCCTGGCTCCGCCAAAAGGGGTTTGGCCAGGAGACGTCATAGACGCCTGACCCCCGAGGGCCTCCGGCACAAGTTCAGTTGGATATTTTTTTCGTGGTTTAGTGGTAATTAATTGAAGGTGGAGGGGTTACCAGCCCCCTCGCACCCGTCCAGAACCCCCTTTGGCCGCTGTCGTGGCTACAAACACCATGAGGGAAATGGCCATTTGAAATTGGCCCTCCCCCCATAGCACTGCTCACCACAGCATCACTGTCCGGCATCAACGAGGAGGAAGGGGGTTCTTTTGCCATACACACGTGTCCACACACACGTGTCCACACACACGCACGCCCCCCCCCAAAAAGCAGTTCCACAACCCCACGCCCACCCCCGCCCCTACAACTCCGCCCCCACTACCCAAAAAAAAATCAGAATTCTCGAGAAACAGCGAGTTGTTTTTTATTATTACAAAATATGTACAACATTTTAACGATGAAACGTCTTGTTAGGCAAAACCCGAAGCTTTAAGTTCAAAAGCGCCTCTTTTTGATGTCGTGTCTAAAAAAAAAGTGCATTACTCGTTTTTGTATCTTGATATATCTCTCTATATACACACAAAGACAAAGATCCCCCAGGTAACCTTCAACCAGGCTGTAGGGCAAGTGCCATGAGCGAGCACCTATGAAGGCCGCACGACGCACAAATGACATGGGGGGGGGGTGTAGCCAACACCAACGGCCGACCGCCTTTGTCTCCCCAGTGCCGATGGGGTTTGTTTCTGTACACACACAGCGCACCAGGTACTCATTTTGAAGTCTGCGTCGACCGAGGAGGGGAGGCCAAGGAACCGGTTCAAGATAACTCGCCGTCACTGTTATTCGGAGCGCAGTGCGCTAACCGCTTTGCCACCGCTCATCCCCCCACACAGAGAGATTGAGTTGGGCCTGCGGCCTGCGGCCTCACTGAGCGGCTGTGGCTCGCTGCTGTTGCCAAATTCGGAGCTGGGCTTTGGGAACGTCCGTTTATCGTCCTGGGATGTTGCTATCATCTCCCCGGTCTCTCTTTTCAACGTTGTTTATAATACACGGCGGAGTTCTGGGCGGCTCCAAATTCATCATCGCATTGTGTCTCTGTTCCTCTTTTTCTCTGTGTTCGGTGAATAACTTGGCCCTGGGTCTGCTTCCCCAAGTACTACCGCTTAGCTATTGCTTGTATGACAGCAAGTAAGGCACACTGAGCTACGTAGCTCTTCTTCTGACGCGGCCTGGCCACAAATGATAACTTACACGAAGCCGGATTATCACGTGGAAACTTACAGCAGCCAAACACTCGAAAGCCTGGTTCAGTCCACGGAACTCGCTGTCGAGGTGTGCAAGGGAGTTTGGGAGGGCCGGGGATTGGGGCTGATTGAAGGCCCCGCGTCTGCTGCACTACTGCGTGCACAGCGACCTATGGAGAGAGGGCGCCATGGTGGCGAGATGTTAATTACCTCGCCTGGTATGCAGGAGGTCGTTGCTTCGATCCCGATCCCTGATGCCTAGATCTCTCCCCGTGATCGCGTGGGGTTTTCTCCGCTCCACATTTACAATCAACATCAGGCGTTTAGAGTATTTGGCTGCTATAAATGTCCACGTAATGAGCTACTTTGTTGAGCTATCATTTGTGACCTGGTCGCTACTGAAAAAGAGCTACACAGCTTACAGTGGGGGCCCTACCCGGTGAGATAAAGTTATTAGAGACACGTGTCCCGGGGTTCTGGTCTACAGCCCTTAAACGAAAGGCAGACAATTCAACAAAAAAATAGAGGACATTTTTTTTTCGTGGGGGGAGAAATAAATAAGTTCTCTAAAATCGAATACTTTTGTCTCGAAATATGGCAACAGCCCCGAGCGAATGCCCCCCCCCCGCCAGGTATAGTTTCGCCCCCGGGGCCACTGCCACCACCCACAGATCAGCTTCCAGCGGCAGCCAGTTCCCACCGGCACGGAGCGTGGGGAGAACGTGGAGAGAGATAATTCGATTAGGGGACTTGTGTTTTTTGTTTTCAACAGACACGCAGCGGATTACTCACCCGGCCGCCCGAGCGATGGCTATCAGATGTAATCTCTCTCTCCTCTTCTCTCACCCCCCCCCCTTGCTTGCTCTCTCACAAACTCTCAAGCTGAGTGGCATCATGTGATGCACACGGCCAACCCCACTCGCTCGGCCAGTTTCCGTGCCAGGCAGCCTGGCAGCCAGCCAGGCAGACAAGCTGGCAGACGGCGAGGCAGGCAGGTAGCTACCCTCGAGTCACATCATTATAATAAAGCCAATCACCCAGACAAGTAAGCAGGCAAGCACCTAGCCAGTTGACAAGCCAGCCAGTTATCTAGGCAGATGTTCAGCCAGTGACCTAGCCAGAGAGGCAGGCAGGCAGCCAGACAGTCAACGAGCTCGTCATCCAAATATCTACATTGTCAGGTAGTCAACCAGTCACATGGCCAGCCACTTGACCAGGCAGCTAGCCAGTCAGTCGCCTTACCTACCCAGCCACTCAGCTACCAACCTACAGCCAACCAGGTAACGAGACAGCCAACCAACCATCCAGCCACCTAGCCAACCAGGTAACGAGACAGCCAACCAACCATCCAGCCACCTAGGCAACCAGGTAACCAGACAGCCAACCAACCATCCAGCCACCTAGCCAACCAGATAACCAGACAGCCAACCAACCATCCAGCCACCTAGCCAACCAGGTAACCAGACAGTCAACCAACCATCCAGCCACCTAGCCAACCAGGTAACCAGACAGCCAACCAACCACCGAGATAGCCACCAGCCCGAGCCACCCAGCCACTTGAGCAGCTGAGCCACCCACCCAGCAAGCGATCCGCCCTCCGTGGCCGTGACCCCACGCTCTCTTGACAATCTCTCTCTGAATCTCTCCGAATCTCTATCAACGGCTTCCGTGTCGTTGTCCCGCGTGACCTCCCGACGCCCGCAAGTGCTCGTCCGTCACTCCGCACCCTTGTTCACGACACGAGACGACAACGCCGTCGCGTCTCTCGCCCCCACCCCACCCTCTCTCTCAAACTATACGCGCGGACACACACAGACACCCGCACGCACACACGCGCACACACACCCGCGCACACACACCCGCGCGTGTGTATGTGCGATCTCTTTGTCCAGGGGGAAGGATGCGGGCGGAGGGATGGGGAATGATTCTTTAGGCCCAGCCTGATTGTGATGTCACCGCTCGCCCCAGGTCGGGTATCGTTGGGCGAGACGTCTTTGATGTTTACACCAAGCTGAGCCCAGTGCTCTGTTATGTCTCTCCGGGTGGAGGACGGGGGAGGGGCGGGGGAGGGGCGGGGGAGGTGGGGGGGATTCTCGTCGGTCGTGCGGCTCCGAATAACGGGGCCGGGTGGACAACCCGAACCCGCGTCGTCCGCGAGCCACGGTGATGTTTGCCGTCTGAAGCGGGGATGGGGGTGGGGGCGGGGGGGGAGCGGTGCCCCTCCAGGAAGCACCTCCAGCAGACGAGTCCTCGATCGGCCGATTAACCCGACCCTGGCGATCGCGCCCCGCGCGTGAGGACGGGACACCTCGTCCATGGTTTCGTGAAAATCCCTCGCGTAAAGTGCCCCCCCCCGCCCAGACTTTGTCTCCCCCGCGAGCCTCTTCGGCTAAACGAGCGAACGCCACTGTAACGACAAGACGGAACAATCGAGAGTCGATACAAGTGAGGTGACACCGGTTAGAGTTCTGGTCAAGGGTTAGGGGTCAGCGGCGTTCAGATCATGGACCCCATGTGGCCACGGTTGCTCAATGCAGATGCCTCCCCTTTTCGTCCCCAAAACGCCGACAGTTTCCATCCGTGCGGCGTGGAAACCCTCCGTGTCCCACGAGAGGCTGGGCCTCACCCCAAGTCTCCGCCGCTAATGAGCCGCTCGCAGCATTTGGCCTTTCGTGGGATTTTTTTTCGTCTCCTCGAGTGTTTTTTTGTACAAGTGTTTCTCGTAGTTTTTGTTCCTCTGCGTCTTTTGTCACGAACTCTCTCGCTCTTCACGAGCGACTCTCAAACGCCGAACTGTCTCGGCACCACCCCCCCCCCCCGCCGAGAGGAACGGCCTCTCGCTCCCGTGCTCCTCCTCCACCGCTACTGCCGCCACCACTCCATTAATGCCCCCCCGCCCCCACCAACAGAACTCACGCTCCACACTCAGGAACCCCCTGACCCCGCGACCCCCGCCGCTCTCCACGGGTCTCCACGGCGACGACGGTTTTCACCGTGAAGGGCATTTTGTCTCGGTGGAAGGCGGCGATACAAAAAAAGAAACCACGGCGCTCGGACCATGCGCACGCACGCACAGAAGCGCACTCGCTTCACGCGGCGTCCCGGCCCCTGCGGCCGCCCGTCACTCCACGACGCTCGCGAGGGCTTCGTCAGGAACCCCGACGACGAGGGCCCCACCCCCTCGCTCTGGGTCTGCCGCCGTAGAGTTCCCGCCGCCCACCCCCACCACCCCACCACCGCCACGCACGTGCGCAGGGGCGTTGGGCCGTCCGTCCGGCCGGGCGGGCGCATGGCGACGGCTCCAATCGCCGCGAGTGCCGGCGGCGTCGTCGTCGTCGTCGCCGCTCCGGGCCGCCGGGTGCCAGCGCCGGGCGAGGAGAGAGTTCTCTTGCGAGCGTGCCGGGCACGCTTCGTCCCGTTTCGCTATACGTCCCCCGCCGTCGTTCGCCAAGTCCTCACGGTCGAACAAATCCCACCCCGCGGGTTCACGGCGCTCGCGGTCGCGCAACCGAGTTCAGTTTGTTTCGTCTTGGAGTTTTGTGTTCTTCGCTCCGCCGCGCTCCACCGCTGCCCAGGGCGGCGGCGGGCGCTACGACGCGAGCAGCAGCAGCAGCGGCGGCACGGCGAGGGAGGCCATGACGGTGAGGAGCCCCCCGCGGTGGGGGGCCCGCGGGGCGTGCCCACGCCGCGCTGTCCCCGTCTGGTGCGCCGGAGACGCTCCCTCGGCCACGCCGTCTGCCGTGGGGGGGGGGGGGGGGGGGAGTGGAGGAAGAGTAAGGGAGGGGGGGGGGTTGAGAGGTTAATGAGTTAATGAATTGGTCTTCTCGGAAAGACAGACCTGTTCTTCACCTGAGGACGGCTGCTTTCGTTGTGGCCAAAACGTCGTGAGAATTGTATTTTATTATGTTTTATTTTTATTATTTTATTATTTCCCTTCTACGTGACTTTACCGAAAGAACCAAGAAGATGAATCCCTGCAGTCACGAAAGCTTTAAATCGAAAGTTAATGAGTTATTGACGAGTTAAGGAGCAGCGCGCTCACGAGGGAAGAGACGCTGCGCTCGCCTCCCATTTTACAGCCCTGAGCCAGTGGTGCTGGAAATTCAACATTCCTATGTCGGGGGACAGGGATGATGGGCCGAGTCAATCCGACCGGGATGTGGACATCACAGCCTTGCCAATGATCGCGAGCCGCTCGCTCTGCCGCTGAGTTACCTGGACGACCACCAGGGCAGTGCATTATGGGGCAGGGTCACAGTTAGGGTCAAGGTCCAGGGCAGGGCCCTGCACCGCAGATCCGAGCGCCCCCCGCCCCTACACCCCCCGCTCCCCCCTCCCGGGAAGACCCCGCTCCCAAAAACATTCTTTCAGCGGAGGGGCGGGGGAACATCGCGGTACCCCCCATGTGTCACCCCACGTGTCACCCCACATATCACCCCACATATCACCCCACGTGTCACCCCACGTGTCACCACGCAGGAACATCGCGGTACCCCACGTGTCTCCGCACGACGCCGTGGTGGAGAGCACTCGGAGCTAAAATACAAAACCCAGAAGATCCGCCGCCTTCGTCACGCACCTGTCCCGACCCCCTCCACACACGGGGGGGGGAGGGGGGGGAAACAAAACTTGGAAAACAATACCGCGTGTTTATTCCTTTTCACTCACGCGGCCTTCCCTCTGGGGAGCGCATCATCCCGGCAGCACCGGTTCAACACAGGCAATGCCCTGGGACCCGCTTCGAAGCTCAGCGTCTCATCGGCAGGCTCAGGATCCTTTGCGCCTACGCCGCCACTTTCAGGGCGGGAGACTGCGTTCCTGTCCCTCTCTATATAAATAAAAATAGTGTTGCCAACGTCCCATCGGTCACGCAGACCTCTGCAGCAATTTCGTTTCGTTAATCCACTTCTGGATGAGGGCCTTCCCACACAAACACGTGTGTATATACATATACTTTATATATACTCTATATATATATGTTGTTTGTGTATATATACTGTGTATATAAACTCAACTATTTTTATATTAGCAGGTAAGGCCCACTCCGCTATATAGCTCTTTTTCAGAAGTGACCTGGGCACAACTGAATGCTCAGCAAAGCGGCTTATCATATAGAAACTCATCGTAGCTAAGTACTCTAATCGCATGCTGATTATAAATGTGGAGGGCCCGGAGAAAAATCCACGCAACCACAGGGAGAGAGAGAAAGCGCAAACTCCAACTAAACAGCAGCAGGCGTCAGGGTCGAGATTGAACCCACGAACTCCTGCACACCAGGGGTCAAGGTAGTTCACATCTCACAACGATGGCTTCAACAATACACCCATAGACAACCCCTTGCTTGAGACAATCCACTGTTGTCATCGCATCGTTTCTACACCGTGATGATTGCAAAGTTAATTACAAATATATATTGTGTATGTAATGCGGGCGTAAGCGACCTTCCGGATGTGACGTCACGGGGGGTGGAGTCATGTGACGTGGGGGGAAGGTTCGGGGCCTTAAGCGGGTAAACCGGAAGGGGAAGGCAGTCGGGGTGTGAGCGGAAAAGAGTGAGGCCACGCGGGCGAGTGTGGAGAGGGGGGGCGCCGACGGCCATCGGGAGCCAACCCCGAAGAGGAGAGGAAGCTGCGGAGTGGTGTGCAGCTGCAGAGGAGACAGCCAGGAGGCGTGGGGGGAACTGGTGTCGGAAGTGCAACGGCATGTCGAAACAAGTGAGGAAGAAAGTTACTCCGGCGCCTGCATCGGCTTCTTCGTCCGACGACGACGAACTCCCTCCAACCACGGATCCTGTTGGGGTGGTGGAGGAGAGCCCGGCTGAGGCGACCACGGGAACAGGAGTGGAGGATGTTGGCGCGGTGGCGGGTCCGTCGACATCATCAGACGCGGATCAACGATGGCAAGCGATGGCGGTACAACTGGAGGCACTTAAGGACGTCCTGGCGCATCTATGCCATCTCGTCGCGCCAGGGACGATGGATGATGCAGTTGGTGCTCCGCGGGCCGCCACGTTGCCTGTCCTGCCGCCGCCATTGCCCACGCGGCAGGAGGCCGCCATTTTGCGCGCTCCGTGGCGCCAAACCGCCATCTTGGCCACGCCGCGGGCCGACGCCATTTTGAATTTGCCATCACAACCACCACCATTGGAAGACGGCGGGAAGAGGAGTCGGAGTCGCCACCTTACAACGGTTAAAGAATTTTCCGTCGGTGGGGACTGGAGCGCGTTCGCCTGCCGCTTCTTGGCGGCGGTACGCACGGCAAGATGGACCGATGCGGAGGCTTTGGAGGTGTTGCCGACTCTCCTGGACGACGAATCTGTCCGATTCTTCCGTTCCATAACGACCGATAAGAAGGCAACTTTATGTGGTGTTTTTCAAGAAATGGCCGATGCTTATGAGCCACCAGATGATGCGCATCGGCGATTCGCTCAACGACAACGAGCACCAGAGGAGTCGCCCGTGGCGTTCAGGGGTGCGGTGCTGGAGCTGGCCATGGCAGCTTATCCTGAGACGCCACAGGACCTGCTCGAGCCTCTCATATTAGGGAAAATGTTGGAGCTGTCTCGGGATCTAGGGATCCCCATGCCTGTGTGTGGGCATGAGAAGCTAACTTCCCGGACGGCTGCTAAGTGTCTCGATGCGCAATTCAACCTCCGTCGCTGGAAACAAGTGACGGCGTGGACGGGGGGGCCCGTCAAAGAAGAGGATGCGCTGGGGTGGAACCCTGCGCAGGCTGTCTATGTTCCGGATGACCGGGGCCCTCAACAACTGACGGCCGCCTCCGCTCCATGGACGGGACGCGGCGGGCCGAGACCGCGCGCGGCGCTACCAGAACGGGGCCGTCAGGAGGCGAGGCCTGCGCTTCGGCGCAACGAGGCCGAATGTTTCCGCTGCGGGCGTAGGGGCCACTACGCCAGAGACTGCTGGGCCCGCTTCCCGGCTCCGCCGCAGCAGGAGGCCTCGGCACCGGTCAAGTCGGCTAAAGATCCTCCGAAACAGACAGGCCGGCCGTGACATTGCGGGGGACGAGGGGCCCTGCTCGGAGGACGCCTGCCAGGTCTGCGGGACCTTCGAGCCCTGCAGCCCTTCCGACCCAGCTGCGGGCACGGTCACAGGACAAGCCCAAGACTAACTCTTTAGAGACACGGGACGGCAGTGGACTTCCAGCTGCGACAAGGGGATTACCCCCTGTCGTTCCTCGACTTTCATCGCGTTCCCGTTCTGCGAGTGGGCCGCCGACCGTCCGGGACGGGCCGGCGACCCGCACACGTTCCAAATCGCTTACGTTTCGTTGATTGTTGTTGTCTTGTTAATTTTTTTCTTACAGTTGTATTTATTGCATGCTTTTTGTACGTTCGTTGATGTTAATTGCGTTGTTGTTGTTGTTCTTGCTGTTACATTGTATGCTTAGTGTCCTTTAGGGGGGGAAGCTCGGTTCGCCGCATTACGATTTGCTATTGGTCAGCCGAGGTCGGCTGGGATTTTTCTACGGGGGAGGGTGGTGTAATGCGGGCGTAAGCGACCTTCCGGATGTGACGTCACGGGGGGTGGAGTCATGTGACGTGGGGGGAAGGTTCGGGGCCTTAAGCGGGTAAACCGGAAGGGGAAGGCAGTCGGGGTGTGAGCGGAAAAGAGTGAGGCCACGCGGGCGAGTGTGGAGAGGGGGGGCGCCGACGGCCATCGGGAGCCAACCCCGAAGAGGAGAGGAAGCTGCGGAGTGGTGTGCAGCTGCAGAGGAGACAGCCAGGAGGGCTGCGTGTTAGAGGCAGCGGTGTGGCTGCCAGGAGGAGCTGCGGAGAGAGAGAGAGAGAGCAAGAAGCTGTCAGAGCTGGAGTACAGCCAAGGGGGGCTGTGTGAGAGAAACAGCAGCAGAGCTGCTGTTGTGGATCGGGCCGACATTGGAGTCAGCACCGTGGAGAAGCTACAGAGTAAAGACAGCCGTGTGGGTGTACAGCACGAACCGAATAATAAAGGACACTGAGCCAGACATCGTGGTCCAGTCGTTTATTACATGTAGATAAAATGTTCGATTAGAAATATATAAAATATATATTCAGCTTCGTCCGCTGATTCACTCCGGTTCCTCGCTCACCAGCGGTCAGTCGCCCTTCTACCTCGACTGCCATGGTCACAGCTCCCCTGGATCTCACTCCTTGACTTCTCCACCTGACACTGTCTTGTCCACCACACTGTGATCAACCACCACCACCACTACACTGTGATCAACCACCACCACCACACTGTGATCAACCACCACCACCACCACACTGTGATCAACCACCACCACCACACTGTGATCAACCACCACACTGCAGGTCACAACAACACACTTACTCACCTATCCACTCACTCACCCCCTCACCAACCCACTCACCCAACCCCTCACCCACTTACCCACCCCCTCACCCACTCACCCACCCCCTCACCCACTCACCCACCCCCTCACCACACTGCAGGTCACCTCACTTCTCTCTTCACTTCCTCCCTCTCACTGCTCCACTTTACAATAACTCCTGCTCCCGTCATCTTCACCCCCCCCCCTCCCCTAAGGTGTCGCAGCAAAAACCTTGGCTCAACTCAAGAACACAAACGATACATCGCAACTTGTGATACTCGTGCTGCTTGTTGCTGGCATCTTAACGCATGGAGGAGGGGGGGGGGGTCTGAGCCCTGTGCTGACTCAGCAAACGGCGCTTGAAATAAATAAATAAATCGGTAAATAAAATAAACTTCCAACTTCCGTCGCTCCACAGCGGAACGCATCAATTAAGTTTCAACAAAATCAATTAACGCCCGCCCGCACGGGAAGCGCCACTCGGCGAAGCGGAAAATAACTCGGCGGCTGGGGAGCGGGGCACTGGGGAGGGGGGGGGCATGAAAATCTAAACGGCGACAAAATCCTCGCTCGGCCCGGGGAAAGAAAAAAAACTTCCCTTGCGTTGTCGAGAGCGGTGGCGATCGGCTCTCTGGGACCGCAGCGATAGTCACAGTCGGAGAGTCGCGGAGGCACAAACAGAAGCCGCGGGAACATTCTCATGGGGGCGCGGCGTCTCTCAGGGGTGCGTACGGGGCAGCTGGTCGGGCTAGAGGTGGTGGGGGGGGGGGCGACGGAGGTCGAGGGGGGGCCGCGGGGATATATGTAGAAAAAAAAAGTTGCAGTGGGGAAAATAAAAAATGAAACTAAATCGTTATAAACACCGCGATGGCGATGGCAGCGAAGCGCAGAGCACTGGGGCATCGCTAAAAAATTCATTGGTTTTCAGATTTTGACTTTTAAATTGAACGCCGAGGACGAGTTGTGGAAAATTGGAAGTGCGGCTTATCCAGCGAGCGATTTATCTCACGGGCCGCAGAGAGCGGACGCGGCTACGCGGCCGCGGGCGGGTTTGAGGTGGGGGGGCCAGGCTGTGAGAGTGGGCGAGTGGGAGAAAGAGTGGGCGAGCGGGCAAGAGAGTGAGAGAGGCAGGCGAGAGAGTGGGCGAGCGAGCGGGAAGGCAAACGAGTGGGCGTGAGAGTGGGCGAGCGGGTGAGAGAGCGGGCGAGCGAGCGGGCAAGTGGACGTGAGAGTGGGAGAGAGAGTGGGCGAGTGGACGTGAGAGTGGACGTGAGAGTGGGAGAGAGAGTGGAAGCGCGTGACCTCGCAAGCCAACAATAATGGGGGCAATTGGGCGCACGAGTGAGGGAACGTGAGGAAGCAGCTTTTCTTCTTGTTAAACCTTTTCGCGGCATTTTTTTTGCAAAACTTTTAACTGGTCCGCCGCTCTCACATCTACGAGAAAGAGCTTTGTAGCTCATGGGATTCCTATTGTATGAATAAATGTTAAGATTCTCGGTGTCGCGTCCCGGCGCGGATGTAACGTCTGTACCCGCGACGCGGCCGTCAGCACGCTCCACCGGGGGGGGGGGGGGGGGGGGAGAAGCCGGCGGTCAAACCCCGGAGTCGAACCCAGAATGTGAGCGCTGCCGAGTTTAAGCCTCGCTTCTCAGACCGGCGTGCAACGTGGCAGCACGCGGCCCCAGGTGCGCCGCTGTGTTTTAGGACCCCACAGGGAAGGACCTCATTCACCCCCCCCCCGTCCTTGCCCCGGCACAACACGACAGCAGAAGCAGCAGACAACCCTCCGTCAATCCTCTCTCTGTCGCGCAGCCGCAGTCGGGCAAACGGGCGCGAAGGCGCAGACACAGGGACACGTGCAGAGACACGCAGAGAGAGACGCAGAGATACAGACGCGGAGACACTCGCACAGACACCGAGACCCTCATGCGGTTGGGCAAATTCTTCTCGCGGATTTTGACAGCGCACCCCCCCCCCCGATTTCCTTGATCTCGATATAAGATCAGCACCAGCGAGGAATTGTGAATTCGCTCTCCGCAACAATCACCCACCCACCCCAGTGAGTTTCTGAGAAGCATTGCATTGGTGGGCGGGTGAAGTAGCAAGTGTATGAGTAGGGAGGTGAGTTGGTGGGTAGGTGAGTGAATTAGTGGGTAGGTGAGAGAATTAGTAGGTGGGCGAGTGAGAAGGTAGATGGGTGAGTTAGCAGGTAGATGAGTTCGTGGGTAGATGACACGTATGGTTGGGTGAATCAGTGGGTAGGCGAGTGAATCAGTGGGCGGTACAGCGAGTGGGCGAGTTAGCGGCTGGGGTGGGTGCGTCAGCGGGTGAGGAGTAGGTGAGCGGGCGGGTGAGCGGGCACTCACCCTGCTGATTGCGTGGCCGTGGCTTCCTCTGCGGGGGGCTGCTGGGGGTGGGGGTGGTGGTTCGGGTTGCTGATTGGCGCGCGGCGTGGGGCGGAGGAGGGTGGAGAAGCGGCGATGGCGCGGCAGGGTGGTGAAGGGGAACGCACACAGGGCGGGGATGAGGAGAGGGTCACACGGGGGAATGGCAACAGCATGGCGCGATTCTCAAATACGGAGGAGGAGGAGGAGGGGGTGGGGGGCATCACAGCAGCAATAGACTCCATAGAGTATATGACAAAGAGAGCCATCAACTCACACAGAGACCCACAGACTCACAAAGAGACCCATAGACTGACACAGAGACCGATAAACTCACACAGAGATCTGTAGATTCATACGGAGATCAATAGACTCACATAGAGACCAATAGACACACAGAGAGACCCATAGATTCACACAGAGACCAAAAGATTCACACTGGGACCAATAGACTCACACAGAGACCCATCAACTCACTTAAAGACCCAGACTCACACAGAGCTTCATCGGGGTTGGACTCACATTGTTGAAGGTTAAGCGCATGGGTTGGTTTCACCTGAAGCCTTTTAAATAGACCCCCTACATACCTACTATAATCACCCAGGAATGTCTGTCCTTAATGCTCGTTACGTCACTCCACATCGACCAGCCCCCCTCATTAATAATCATGAGCAGGTGACGTCCTCCAAATGGACACGCCCCCCCCCCCTCCATTAATAATAATTAGCGGGTGACGTCACTCCACATGGGGGGCCGAGGCGCCTCCTCTCCCCTCCTCGGCGTGAACTCACAACCCTCACTACAAAGGCAGAACCCTCACGTCACGCCATCTCCGTCACGCTATTGACACATTAAAGTAAAAAGGACGTCATGATGAACAAGGGATTATAACCTTAACATGAATTAAGTCTGTGTCACCGCGCCCGTACTAATTGCACACTAGTTGATGCAATGAATATCACGTCACAGTCTGCCTTTCGCTTGCAAGTTTCAGATTTACTGCAATACACCCGTCCTTGGATGGGCAAAAGGATCGTCAACAATAATAACAATAATCCCATTCAACCTTTTCTCTCTTAAATATCAATGAAGTAAACCAACTTTGGGGTCTCAATGAGGGGCCAATCACCTCCCACGCCCCCCACTGAGGATTTTCCGCTGATTGGAAGGGGAAGGGAGGGAGGGGGTGAGAGGAGAGGGGCGGGAGAGAGGGGGGGTAGTGGGAGGGAAGAGGAGGGAGGGGAGGGGTATTGGGGGGACTAACTTACTTGGGGCGCAGCAAACGGACACTTTGAGACGCAGGCACTTGTGGTTGTTGCTGCTGTTGTGGTTGTTGTTGCTTTTGTCTTTGGAATCTGCAGATGCGGCTGCAGTACACACACACACAAAGACAAAGACCCCCCACAATGTAGCCTTTAACAGACTGTTGGGGCAAGTGCCGTTAGCGAGCACCTATGAAGGCCGGCACGGCACACGAGGAAGTTGGATGACCAGCACCATGCCCGGCCGATGTTTAACACACCGCAACAGGTACTCATTTGACGCTGAGCCGACCTAGGGGAGGCATATGACCAGTTCAGACAATCACTGGTGTTGGCCATAAGCGGAAATCGAACTCGGATCACCGGGTCCGTAGCGTAGCGTGCAAACCGCTACACCACCGCTCCACACGCACACCAATTAACACAGAAACACGTATACACAAGGGGAGCGGTGCTGCAGTGGTTAGCCCGTTTCCCTATGAAACCACACATCTGAGTTTGAGTCCCGTGTGTGCGCACGTGTCAATGGAGGAAGTGTCCATGGTGTGTGCGTGTGGATGAGAGGTGGATGTGCGTGGGTAGAGAGAACAGCTGATGCATCTGCCAGTCATCTCAGTCAACCCATGACACCCGGGTCAGTCCCCTGACCTCCTACCAGGAGCGAGTCTTCCACACTTCACGTGGCGGCCTCAAGGTGCACCTAGCCTGGCACAATCGTCGTGGTAACGTCACCGCCACTTAGTGGCGAATGGCGGTTGTTGTTGTTGTTGTGTGTGTATATATATTGGTGTGTGTTTGTGTGTGTTTATTGGTGTGTGTGTGTGTTTAATGGTGTGTGTGTGTTAATTGGTGTGTGTGTTTATTGGTGTGTGTGTGTTTATTGGTGTGTGTGTGTGTTGGTGTGTGTGTGTGTTTATTGGTGTGTGTGTGTTTATTGGTGTGTGTGTGTGTTTAATGGTGTGTGTGTTTATTGGTGTGTGTGTTGGTGTGTGTGTGTGTTGGTGTGTGTGTTGGTGTGTGTGTTTATTGGTGTGTGTGTTTATTGGTGTGTGTGGTGCCGGAGGCAACGCTGTGGTGGGCAGTGCCTTGGGGGGGAGGGCCAATTTAAATTTGCCTTTCCCCTCATGGCGTTTGTAACCACCACAGCGGCCAAATGGGGACGGGTGCGAGGGGCTGGTAACACCTCCACCTTCAATTAATTACCACTAAACCACGACTGATTTTTTTTTTAATAAGCTTGTGCCGCAGGTACCGGGGGGAACCGGCGTCTATGACGTCGCCTGGCCAAACCCCATTTGGCGGAGCCAGGAGACTGAAACCTTACCATCGGGGCTCCTCCAGAAACAACAAAAAAACAATACGTGTGGCCACGTGGAATGTTCGAACACTCACTGCGGAGGAGAGGCTGCCACTCCTCTGTCGGGAGCTGGACCAGTACCGCTTGGATCTCTGTGGTATTCAGGAGGTCCGGAGGACCGGCTCTGGCTCCTGCGACCGTGAGGGGTGGACAGTCCTCTTCTCGGGGCAGGAGACTGCCAAACTACAGGGAGTGGCTCTTCTTCTTAACAAAAGAATGAAGGAGGCGTGGGAATGTGGCGGTGAGGTGTGGGACGCTGTAAGCCCCAGGATACTTTGGGCTCGCTTTCCCATCAAAGCAGAGAAGTGGTGGTCGTGGTTACATATGCCCCCACCGAAGACGAACAACTGTGGAGGGATACAGACAAGGCTGATAAGTCAGATGCCTTCTATAACCTCTTGTCACAGGTGCTAGCGAAAGTGGCCCCTCGGGATAGAGTCATCTTGTTGGGTGACTTCAATGCCCGAGTTGGTCATGATGCTGGCACCTGGTCTGGAGTGATTGGAAGGCATGGGGCAGATCAGCTCAATAACAACGGCAGGAGGCTGCTAGATTTTTATACAGCCCATTGGCTTGTAATTACCAACACGCTGTTCCGGCATCAGCGCATCTACACAACCTCATGGATGCATGCCGGGTCCAAGCAAGAACATCTTCTGGACTACATAGTGACAGAACAGTGAATGTGGACCCATGTCCTTGACACCAGGACCTACCGTGGAGCTGATCTGCCCACTGGCCATCGACTTGTCATCTGTAAGATGCACCTGCCATTCTTCCACTTCGGTGGTGGGTGTACACCCAGGACCCAATTCAAACCCTTAGTGGCATAGTCTCAGCTAGCTGATGAAAGTTGCAAGTGAGAATTTCATCATCGCTTGTGGCTGGGGTTGGCATTGTCCCCCACTCCTCCTGATGTCGAGGGGAAATGGGCGAGGTTTACGACTGTGGCTCATGCAGCTGCAATGACTGCTTTGGGCACACGGTCCAGACCTCCCCAGAGACCCTGGCTGACAGAGGTGTTCAGGCTGGCTGAGAAAAAGTGACAGGCCCACTCTCATCGTCTACAGCATCCCACATCGGAGAATGAGGAGGCTGACCGCAGCCTTCGCTCAGAGGTTCATAGAGCCGTGAGGCACTGCAAGGATGGGTGGTGGTCGTGGGTTGCTGAGGAGATGGAGTCTGCCTCAATGGCCAACGATCACAAATCGCTTTTTAATTCCATAAAAAAGTAACCTGCAGCGCCATACCTATTTCCATCATTAGGGGAAAGAACTGTGATCCAATATCTGACCCCCAGGAACAGGTTTGCAGATTTGCTGAGCATTTCTGTGAGGTCCTGGTGGAGGGGAAATCCCTCAGCCTGGAAAACAACGTGGGACAAAGCGGGGATGACCCTGCTGAGGCTGCAGTCCCTCAAATATTGGAAGAAGAAGTCACCCCCTGTGAGTGGCAGGCTGAGGTGCCATCCGTTGAGGAAGTGCTGAAAGCGATCCAGAGTCTGAGACCAGGAAAGGCACCGGACAGAGATGAACTCCCAAGCGAAATGCTGAGGGAGGGTGGCGTTTGTGCACAGACTGCCCTACGTGACATCATAATAGTCTGGAGCACCGGACAGGTTCTGCAGGATTGGAAGGATGCGCTGGTGGTCCCCCTCTTTAAGAAGGGGGACTTCACAGACTGTAACAACTACAGGGGCATCTCACTTCTCAGTGTGCTGGGAAAGGTTCTGGCAAGGATTATTCAATATCGCCTTGCTAGACACGTTGAGGCTTGCGGAGCCCCAATGCGGTTTCAGGAAAGGGCGGTCCTGCACAGATGCCATATTTTTTGTCCATCTGCTACAGCAGAGGTGTAGGGAATTCTAACAAGACCTACATCTCTGCTTTATTGACCTGGTCAAGGCCTATGATACCATTTAGTAGGCCTGGGCTCTGGGTTGTTCTTCATGCCTTCGGAGTCCCTGACCCTCTGCTCACGATCATTAAGGGCCTTCATGATGGTGAGCAGGCCCGGGTAAAACTCTGTGGCTGGGAGTCGGAGCCATTCCCTGTACACCTTGGGGTGCGACAGGGATGTCCTCTGGCTCCCACAATGTTTAACATCTATTTCGACCACGTAGTTCGTGAAGCCTTCAATAGCTGTACCGGAGGAATTTCCATTTGGTACAGATACAATGGGAGGCTGATCGATGCCCGGGTGCGATCAAGGGATGGCTCCCTATTGCTCGAACATGTTATATATGCCGATGATCTGGTAATTGCTGCTCACACTGAGGAGGAGTTGGAGGTGCTGCTGCTGAACCTGGAGCTTGCCACTAAGAAGTGGGGCCTTACCATCAGCACCACCAAAACTAAGCACACCTGTCTGGGTATTTTGTACCATCGGACACTCCACCCCCACAACTCCAAATTGGTGATAGGACAGTTGTGGAGAGAGTGGAGAGTTTCCCATACCTGGACAGTGTGCTCATGACCAGCTCCGGTTTAACAGCAGAGGTCTCACTCCGAATCCGTCGAGTGGCATTATCTTTTCATCGGTTGCTTAACGCTGTGTAGAAGCTACCTGGTCTCTCGCTCCGCACGAAGCTTCAGGTCTTCTCGGCCACAGTCATTCCCTCCCTTCTCTACGCTTACGAAACGTGGACCCCCCTAATGGAACATATTCGCCGGTTAGAAACATTAAGGCTGGCCTGCCTATGATCCATCCTGGGTTTAACCAGGCAGGATTGTGTGAGGAGCTCACAAATCCTTGAAAGATTTGGACAAAGTCCCATCGGTGAGCTCCTACGGCAGGCAAGCTGGGTTGGCTGGGCCATGTAGCCCGCATGCCCAGCCACCGCATGCCGAAACAGCTTTTGTTTGGCCGGATCGAGGGGGCTAAACGGGTGCGGCACGGGCAAGAAAAGAGATGGAATGACATGGTACAGGAGGATGTGGAGCTGAGTGGACTTGCCGATGACTGGTACCAGCGGTGTCAAGATCGGCCTCTGTGGAGGAGGCTCGTGAAGGACGCTGCTGGGCAGTTGGAGGCAGTCGCCCTCCAACAACAATGGAGGGCGGAGGAGTTACGCTCACAACAACGAGCGGAGCGCTGGGTGGCTAAAGCACAGCAAGTTGGCACAGTAGGAGGCACAGGTGGTGCATCAGCCAGTCGTCTCAGTCAGTCGACCTGTGGCATCTGGGTCTGCCCTGTGACCTCCTGCCAGCAGGCGTTCAACACTTCACGTGACCTCAAGGTGCACATAGCCTGGCACAAGCGTCGTGGTGACGTCACCGCCACTTCGTGGCAAATGGTGGTTGTTGTTGTGTTTATTGGTGTGTGTGTGTCTATTGGTGTGTGTGTTTATTGCTGTGTGTGTGTGTGTTTATTGCTGTGTGTGTGTGTTTATTGGTGTGTGTGTGTTTATTGGTGTGTGTGTGTGTATATATATTGGTGTGTGTTTACTGGTGCGGTTATGTATTGGTGTATGTGTGTATTGGTGTGTGTGTGTGTGTTTATTGGGGTGTGTGTATGTGTGTTTATTGGCGTGTGTGTTTATTGGTGTGTGTGTGTATTTATTGGTGTGTATTTATTGGTTTGTATTTGTGTGTGTGTGTGTATAGAGTGGGGAGCGGTTGGGGAGCGATAGTGTAGCAGTTAGCGCGCTGCGCTACGAACCTGGCGACCCGGATTCGATTCCCGCTCATGGCCATCATCAGTTACTATTATCTGAAACGCTCCTAGGCCTCCCCGAGGTTGACTCAGCCTTAAATGAGTACTTGGTGCGATGTGTAAACATTGCCACTACAGATACAAAGGCGGTCGGGTGTAGTCTTGGCCACTCACCCCCACGTGTACCATTCCAATGTTCATAGGTACACACTAACAGCACTTGCCTCTCCAGTCCGTTAAGGCTATTTGGGGGATCTTTGTGTTGATCTATGTTGGTGTGTGTGTATTTGTCTTTGTGTGTGTGTGCACTAAGATCCATCACCTCCGCAGCTCAATCAAGTGCAATTTCGTCTCGGCTGTCAGTGTAAATCACGGCCCTGCAGCCTGCAGGGCTCCTGTTTAATTCCCTCTTTCAGCGCCGTGTGTGTGTGTGCGTGTGAATATGCATGTGTGCGTTTGTGCACGAGTGCATACGGGTACATATGCATGCGTGTGTTTGTGCACGAGTGCATACGGGTGCACATGCATGCTGGTGTATCTGTGTATGTGTGTTGCTCACGAACAGCACTTGCCCCAAAAGTCTGTTAAGTGTATATGGGGGACCTTTGTCTTCATGTGCTTGTGTGTGGGTGTGCTGGCCACCCACCCCCTCGTGGGCCGTGTCGGCCTTCCTATATAGGCGCTCGCTAACAGGCCTTTTGTCTTGTAAGTGGGTACAAAGACAAGGGCTGTTAGCGAGCACCGATGAAGGCCGGCACAGCACACGAGGGGTTGGGTGGCCAACACCACTGTTGGTGGACAAGCGATGTTACTGAGCACTTATTGAGACTGGCATGTTTACACATCGCACCAGGTACTCATTTGTTGAGGCTGAGTCGACCTAGGGGAGGGCCAGGACCGGTTCAGATAATCGTCAGTGGTGTTGGCCCGTGAGCGGGAATCGAACCCGAGTGGCCAGGTTCGTAGCGCAGCGCGCTAACCACTACACACACATGCACGTTTCCGCATGTGTGCATGTATATCATTTAGGCGGCGGTAGTGCAGTGGTTAGCGCACTGCGCTCCAAACCGAGCGACCCGAGTTCTATTCCCGCTCACAACCAATAAGAGTAAGAGCGAATCTCATCCGGTTCTCGAGTCCCCACTAGATCGACTCGGCCTTGAATTTGTATAAAATATCAACAATGGGGAGACTAAGGCGGCCCGGGCATGGTGCTGGTCACCCACCCTCTCTCGTGCGTGTGCGTGTGTGTACCATGCCAGTCTTAATAAGTGCTCAGCAAGAGCACTTGTCCCCAACAGCCTATTAAAGGCTACCTGGGGGAACGTTGTCTTTGTGCGTGTATGTGTGCGTATGTGTGAGTGTGTGTGTGCCTGAGTTTGTGTTTTAAATCAGCTGCTCGCGAAGCTGCACTAGCGTCCCGCAATCCACGAGCCCATCGCTTGAGACAACATAAATAGGCGACGTTTCGGACTATGATCCTTCATAGCACGAGAGACACAGTGGACAACAGAGTTGAAGACTAGCACTGGTTTACATCGTGGGCCTGATAGAAGTCAGTCTGATGGTAGCTATTGGGCAATAAACAAACCCCCTTCAATAATCACAACGCATTTCCTACTAAACAAACTAATTTATATTCAAAGTAATGTTAAACTAAAACCAAACTATTTTGATTTAACCAGATAAGGCCCACTGAGCTATATTATAGCTCAAAGAAGTAGCTTATCAAGTGGAAATGTATAGCCGCCAAATACTCTAAACGCACGATTCGAAATGTTGGGGGAAATGCTGGAGGACCCAGAGAAAAATCGCCACGACCACGGGGAGAGAGAAACATGCAAACTCCAAATATACAACAGGCGTCAAGATCGTGATCAAAACCATGACCTCATGTATACCAGGCGAGGTAGTTAACATCTCATAGCGACCGTGGTGCCCCAAGTTATAAATTGTTGCTGGCGCATTGCATGATGGGAAAACTTGTAAGGCCAAAACAGGCTAATTAGCGATGCATTCCCGGGTCCAATTAGCGTCTGAATGGGAGGGGCCAGCCTTAGTTGGGTTACTCGGCATTTGTGTTGCCCTTTAGGTCGGCTGGCCCCCCACTCCCCCAATCCCCCACCCAGATTTGGAGGCAGATCCTCGTGGTGGCTAGTGGGGTTGGGGGGGGGGAGCTCAAGTTCGAGGTCAAGAGGCGACCACGGCCGCTGCTGGCGATCTCACCACGTGGGTGACATTGCCCTCTTCCCTCTGCCAGATCCTGCAGCAGTTGCATGGTTTGACCTCTGACCTGCAGGTTGTGCTACGAGTGCCGTGGTGCTCGTGGAGTGGGTCGGGGTGAGTGAGCTGAGAGTGTTTCGGGATTGTGTTGCTTTGTTCAGCTGTAGGGGCTAGAGTTGGATTTGGGGTTAGGATCACAGGTGATGGTGATGTTAACTACCTCGCCTGGTATACATGAGATCGTGGTTTTGATCCCGACCCTGACGCCTGCTACTGTATATTTGGAGTTTGTATATTCTACACGGGCAAGGAGAAAGAACCTGATGATGGCACGGGGAAAGAACGTTTCCCCATGGCCGTGTAGATTTTTCTCTCCAGTTTTCTCCTCCACATTTCGAATCAGCATGCATTGAGAGTACTCGGCTGCTATAAATGTCCACATGATGATAAGCCACTTTGGGGAGTTATCGTTTGTGGGCAGGTCGCTTCCGTATCGCTATATAGCTCAGTGGGCCTTACCTCGTAAAATAAAAAATAGTTTAGTTTAATGTTCCTCCACAAATGATGAGGGCGGCGATGGCGATGACGATGGCGATGATGACGATGGTGGTAACAAAACTGCCAATGGCAGTGACGACAGCGATGACGTCCAGGTGAGCGATGTTGAATCTGCAGGCCGCAATGGTGATGATACTGGCGATGCTGGTGATGTTGGTGATGCAGGTGATTCTGGTGGTTATGTTCGTGATGGCCCTGAACTTGCGAATAACAAAGTGAGTGCATTGCCGTACGATGACGATGATGACGATGAAGCCACTGATGGGGCAAATCTACACAGTGGCATTTCTGCCGACTGGCAAACTAATGGCTACGTGCGTACACCTCGTGCCACGTAGGGACAGCTGCCACTTGGGGGTGGTGAGGGGGGGGTCCTTCGGCTCGGACTGCAGCAGGGCACTTGAAACAGTTGTGGTGAGAGGTGATGCACGACGCTACAGGCAGCCGAGGAACGTCACGGCAGGCGCCACCTCGCAGTTTGCATCGCGCCGCGGCGGAGGAGAGCCGCTTCACTCACAGATGTAAAAGTAGTCCCGGCCGGAGCGGAACTCGAATCCGGCGGAGAAGGGCGTGAAGAGCTGGAACTTCTCGGAGAAGCGCAGCGCCGTGGCCGGCGCATCGGGATTGTCGCAGCGCCAGCGCACGAACCCGCCCGACGTGTCACACCGCGCGTATCCCTCCGCGTTCACCATGAACAGCTCGTATCGCTCCTTGGGCGGCGACCCGGCCAGCGTCGCCACCGCCGTGCCGTAGTGCGGGCAGTAGACGTCCAAGTAGTCGTTGATGTTGACCTTGAGCAAGAAGTCGTCCTTCTGCAGCCTGCAGGGCGAGCGAGCAAGTGGGCGAGCGGGCGAGCGGGGCGAGAGAAGGGAGAGCGGTGTCAAATTAAAAGTCCCAAAACCTCAGCTTCGCATGGTGCAAGATGGTGTTTTCAAAATAAAAGTCTGACGATGCACGAGCCTCAAGGTGGAAGCAGTGGAATCAAAGTAAGAGTCCTAGTTGCAGGGCACAGTCTTGGAGGCGCGCCAGCCAGGCGCTCGATGCCAGCGTCAAAGTGAACGTCTCTCGTGTCAAAATAAAAGTCGGGGTGGAGGAGGTACGGGGGAGCTTGAGGGAAAGATGAGGGAGGGGGGGGGAGGTGGGCGGTTGGGGGAGAGGTTCAGAGAGGAGGTGAGCGGAGATCGGGGGAGGTTGGTGGGGGGCGAATATGGGGGAGAAGAGAGTCAGTCTGATGTCACGTAACCCGGTGAGGAGTCAGGAGACCAGGAGGGACCTGGAGGCGTGAGTCAGATCCCACGTGAGCACCGTTCAATGTCATTTTTAGAATGCGGCTAAATGTGGACGTTGGCGGTGGCACGCGGTGGGCTGCTCTTGCGAATGGCGTCACAGGGCTCCGTTACGTCCACCGCGAGGAGCGAAGCGGCTGGCGCGGAGTGGAACCGTCAACGCCGTCACTCGACGCTGTTACCGGGGCGGCCGCTGGATTAGAACCGCAAACCTCTGCGGCAAGCGGCCACGCCGCCACCCATAACGGGAGGGGGGGAGGAGACGGGGAGGAGTGGAGGGAGAGACGATGACATGGCAGGGATGGGGCTGCCATGGGAGAGGAGCAGGGGGTGCGGGATGGGGGGAGGGGGGTGGTGCAGGGTGGAGAGGGGTGGAGGTTGGGGGGGGGTGCGGGTTGCAGAGGGGGTGTGGGGTGGAGGGGATGGAGAGGGGGTGTAAGGGATGCGGCGTAAAGGTGGGGGGGGTCTGGCTCCCATCGCGACGCGTGCCCACTGACCCGACGCGAACCCCCGCTGGCCGCGGGACCCCGGGACCCCTTCCCGGGGTCGGTTTAAGGGGTTTAAAGGGATTAGCGGGCGAGACGCGGGGTCGCGGTTTACACGCGGCGCCCCGCGTCGCTCCCTCCGTGCGCTCCCCACCACGGGAGCCCCCAACCCCCCTCCTCTCTCCCTCCTCCCGACCCCATCACCCTCCTGTCCCCCCCCCCCCAACACAGCGCTGTTTGCGAGCGCCTATTAAGGCCTGCATGGCGCACGACGGGGCGGTGTCGATGGCACCGCCGCCTGGCCGCCTTCGTCTCCCCGGTAGCGAGAGCGATGTTTTACACACCGCGCTCTCGGTCCTCGACATCGGGAAGGCCGGGGGCAGGTTCGGATACCCGCCGCTCTTCTCGGTCGCGCACGCGAACCACGGCGCCACCGCTCCCCACACACCAACACGACTGCTCCCCACACACCCCCCCATGGGATTCGACCAAACCCCCCCCCCCCCCCCCCAAAACCCTGAAAGGAGCGTTTTTTTGGGTTGACACGGCCGAGTGATCAAGAGAGAGCGGAGGAGAGAACCGGGGAGGGGTGTGGGGAGCAGCAAGAGAGGGAGACCGAGGGAGAGAGTGAGAGCAAGACAGGGTAGAGCGGCCGAGCGGAAGAAAGGGAGAATCTGAGACGAGCCAGCAGGGCATCGTACAATCGTCATCGTCATCGTCATGGTACTTCATTTATCTTCCCGGCTTGAGGGGGGGGGGGGGTGGTCGCTGTGATCAGAGCGGTCGACTCACAATCGCTAGGTCAAGAGGTCAAATAAAAGTTGGGGTCAAACACAGCCCACCGTCAATCCAAGGTCTACACAAATGAGCACCACTTTGTGGCGAGTCCAGTTGAGGTCGATTCGCGGGCAGACTCATCCACACCAAGGGAATGTGGAATTTCCACCTCTCGCTCTGGGCTGCTCTAAGAAGGGTACTGAACGTCGATGGCGTGGGTGACGGGCCTTCATCCAGCAATGGATAGGCAATGGCTGGTGACGATTATGACGATTGCGGTGAAGATGATTTACCCGGGAGAGCATCAGCGAGTCTCAAGGCTCGTTTTCGGGATGGTCCTGCTACGTCGGGATCAGAATCAGAATATGTACTTATACTGGAGGAGGAATCCGATGAGCTATGAAGCTCTTTCTCACAGATGTCCGGGGATGTTTGACGGTGTCACGGCTTCGTGATGCAGGAAACCGGGAGGAACCCGGGCACAAAAAACCCTCCACTGAAACAACGGGGACATCACATGCACAGCTCCGCACAGATGCATCCATGAATCCAGCAGCTACCTCCGCCTGCCATCCCGCGACCACCAACCTTTCAAACCGAGTACGCTCGGCAGCTCCACACATCTCTCCACGTGACCCACAAACCCCCCCCCCCACACACACATCTCCCCACGTGACCCACAAACCACCCCCCCCCCCCACACACACATCTCTCCACGTGGTCCACCAACCCCCCCCACCACACATCTCTCCACGTGGTCCACCAACCCCCCCCCCTCATCATACACACACATCTCCCCACGTGGTCCACCAACCCCCCCCCACCACACATCTCTCCACGTGGTCCACCAACCCCCCCCCCCATACACACACATCTCTCCACGTGGTCCACCACTCCCCCCCCCCCCCCACACACACACAGCCTCCACAGCGGCTGGATCGCAACGAGGACTGGGTTAGGCGTGCGGGGGGCTGGGGGTGGGGGGGGGGGCTGGAAGGAGGAGGAGGGTGAGTTAGGGGGCACTTGCGAAAGGGGATTAAAATGGGGATTAGAAGGGGGGGGGTCCACCAGAGGAGGCGGTAGAGGGGGGCTGTGTGGGGGGCGGGGGGGGCTGTAATTCCCCCTAAAGGGTCTTTTAGTCCCTCTTGATCTCCAAGTTTGCTCTTCCCAAGGCGTCCGCGCCGGCAATAGTGTCGAGTTTTTTCCCCCTCCTCACCCCCCCCCCCCCCCACCGTCTTTGTGTCCCCTTTCTGTGCTTTGTGCGATTCGCAATTTCGCGGCGCTGTTTGCCGTCCTTTAAGCAAATCCCGGCCGCTTTGTTCCGCCGTCGTGGTCCGAGT
Organism: Lampetra fluviatilis; assembly: GCF_964198595.1. Lineage (NCBI taxonomy): Eukaryota > Metazoa > Chordata > Hyperoartia > Petromyzontiformes > Petromyzontidae > Lampetra > Lampetra fluviatilis. The sequence continues at coordinate 1,553,646 of NC_136287.1, read as the reverse complement.
CGAGAGAGAGAGAGAGAGTTGAGGGGATTTTTTGTTATAAAAAAAATTGGGGGGGGCGGGGGGGAGGTTGTGGGGGGGGGGAGACAATGAGACGCGGGGGTCGGGCTGCCTGGAGGAGGAGGTCACGGTTTGATGGAGGGCGGCTCGCGGCTCGTCCACATCGGTTGGACACCGGGCAGAGGCTTTGTTGCGTCATCATCACCGTCACCACCGCCACTGTGGTCGTCGTTATAGCGATCAAATTAACAACAACTTTTACATATTCCATGCGCCCATGACATAACAAACTGCTCGGTATCATCATCGGCATCATCAGTTTCGTCATCATCGTTCTCATGGTCATTGTCATCATCGTCGTTGTCGTCGGCAGAACACTGTGTAGCACAAAAAAATGTGTCCCTGGGTAGTGAGTGTTATTTCTTAATTGCTTATGCCTCAAAAGTACAGAAAATGGCGATTATTCCCCACAAACTTTGCTTTTGTGACCAGGACAGTGATATTTTTAAATGTACCTACAGTAGAACCTCGGAGATCGAACGCACCAGAACTCGAACAAATCGGTGTTCTAACGATATTTCCGAACATTTTTTGCCCCGGAAACTGAACGAAATTCGGAGGTCGAACGGAGCAATTGCGAATTGAAAGAACCTGTACGGCTGAGACGCGTATGGGCAGCGTGCATGACGCTTGCCCAGACAAAGGTGTTACCGTGTGATAACCTCTTTAGATAAGTTTAGTCAGAAATAGCTCAAGTGACTCACAGTTAGTGGCAGAAAAGAGGCACAGAAGAGAGAGAACCCCAGAAGGGCAGTCACCCGACGTTATTATGGAAGGCGACTTCCCTTCCAAACAATAACAACACCACCTCCTCCATCTCCTCACCACCTTCCACTCAAGCCATCAACTCTCCTTACTACAGGTAAAGTGAAGTTCAATGTTCATTTATTTCATTTATTCCATATATTTATTCATTTATTCCATTGATTGTGTTTCTTGTATGATTTTCTGCATGTAATTACTGTAAACTTCGTGTAAAAATGCTTTATAATGAGAGATTTATTGTGTCTGGAACCAATTAATGTAATTTACATTAATTCTTATGTGGAAAACTAATTCGGTGTTCGAACAAATCGGTGTACGAATGGCCTTCTGGAACGAATTAAGTTCGATCTCCGGGGTACCACTGTATTTTCAATGGGAAAACGTGGTGTGCATTTGTGTCATTCCTTCACCTAAAGTCCTGGTCACAAAAGCAAAGTTTGTGGGGAATAATTTTCGCCATTTTCTGTACTTTTGAGGCTTAAGAAATTAAAAAAGAACACTTACTACCCAGGGACAAAAATCGTGTTCCATAGTGAATTATCATCGTTACCACCACAACCACTACCATCGCTTCACCATCACGACTGTCACCTTCACAACTGGCCCTGGTGGCGGGCGAGGCCAGCGATGGGACGTCAGCCACAGGGGATGCGACGGAGGAGCGGTGAGCTCGCGTGCAGGTGCTGCAAGGATCGATGGATCGATTGAGGCATCGGAGGATGGCGACAGGTGGTGGATTGGGGAGGCCTTCATCCAGCAGTGGATTGACCACGGCTGTCGCCGCAGACGACGATAACAACGGATAGGCTTTCGCGCGGTTAATAACGGACGTTGATTGATTTTACAACGACTCGGCCGGCCTTGTGATCGCCAAACCAACAGTGGTTATTTTCTCATTTATCAAGGGGAGGGGGACATCGTCCACGGGAATTCTGGGCTCCCGGCAACGAGAATTCGAACTCCGTGTCCAGGCCTGTGCGTGGGTTTTTGTTTGGGGTTTTCGTTTTTTTTTTGGTCGACCGCATGAGCCACTTTGAAAGGGCGGAGGTCACAGGCCTCGTGGTAGAAGACGGGCGTTCCGAAGCAGCGGCAAATTCGTGTCCGCGGATCTGCATGGGTCGCGGCGTCGGGCTTTAAACGTGCACGGCGAGTCCTCACTCAACGCGGCAAGTGAGATGCGTCAATTGAAAAACGATTTCCCCATAGAAATAGTTTGCGAGATTCGATGCACGGCGACTACGCACGCGGAGGGAGACGGCAGGACGAATAACCGCGGGTACGCCGCCGCGTTACGGTATCATTCCACGTACCGCATCACGCCGCTCAAGAAAGTAGCCCGCTATCAACCGCTCAGAAAGCGCGTTATTACGGCGTGAGAAAAATGTTCCCGAATGGAAGACGCGCTTTCTAGCGAAAACGCGTTATGAACACCGCCCATTAAGTGAGAACTTACCCAAAATAAAAACACTACGTTCTTTGTAATGTTCCCAACCACCCGGTCATGGATTCGTTCCCATGTGTGTCTCTCTGCCCGTGGTTGCGTGGATTTTTCTCTGGGTCCTTCGGTTTTTTCCTCCGCATGTAGATTCAACATCACGTGTTCAGAGTATTTGGTGCTGTCCATTCGCACGTGATGCTAAGCCACTTCGTTGAGCTGTCATTTGTGGCCAGGTCGCTTCTGAAAAAGAGCTATTTGAATAAACAAAAATAGCTGAATAGTTTATAGAACGTGACCCACGGAAGCGGATATCGCAGAGCAACGTCCGAGATCGCTGTTTCTTCTTCAAGTGGGAACTGGTCCAGACAGAGTCGAGGGCATCGCCTTCCCACTCGTTCTGCCATTCGAGACGAATGTTCGACGCGCCACGGCCAGACCGGTGGATTACAGGCGCACTCCTCCTGTGACCCAGCACGACTGTGGAGGCAGCAGCGAGGGTTGGTGGGTCACCGGCACAGATGGGTTGCGAAACAACCCTTCTGCGGAGAGGCGGAGCCATACCATGGCTCGCCAGGAGAAGGCCGTACAACAAAATGCGGACTAATACCAGCTGCCCCTTCTGCATGGGATACAGTGTTGCACGCGTGGGGGTTTGTTCTGGTCGCTCTGTTTCCTCCCACGTGTACAAACACTCAACAACTGGCTGAAAACATCTAAATATCACTAACACACACTCACTAACAAGCCTATAGCCTGTTAACAGACTGTAGAGGCAAGTGCTGTTAGCGAGCACCTATGAAGGCCTGCACGGCACACGAGGGGGTGGGTGGCGAACACCACACCCGGCCGCCTTTGTCTGCCTAGTGGCGACATTTACACATTGCACCAGGTACTCATTAAGGCTGAGTCGACCTAGGGGAGGCTCATGACCGGTTCAGATAATCGTCACTGGTGTTGGCCGTGAGCGGGAATTGAACTCGGATCACCGGGGTCCGTAGCGCGTTAATCGCTACACCACCGCTCCCTCCTCTCATTCACGCAACAAAGATCCCCCCTATAGCCTTTAACAGATGTTAGGGCAAGTGCTGTTAGTGAGTAGCTCCTATTAAGGCCGGAACAGTACACGACGGGGTGAGTGGCCAGCACCACGCCCGACCGCCTTTGTCTCCCCACAGTCACCGACCCTCACACACAATCTGCAGGACACAGGGGGAGAGAAC